>NC_074677.1:48911060-49236060 GCF_029448725.1 Salvelinus fontinalis
GACCTATTAGTGCACCCTCGGTTGCTAGGGAGATGTAGTTAATCTATGCCCCACTGTTGTAGCCTGCTGTCCATAAAAATCATTGGGGACGAATTGCTATTGTGGTGGTCAGACATATAGACCTAGCCTAAAGGCTTCCTCGGTCAGTTGCACAGCAAATTAGTAAAATAATAAAATATGTAGACTACTATGTAAATACACGCTACTAAACCGTGTGTGCGTGTGAGCGTATACATGTATGTCAAACCTCTATTCCCTTTTGCTCCCGCCTCTCACGATCCTTTCACTACCAGCCCGATACTCCCCCCTTCTGCTCGTGCTGAGCATGCTACTGTGATGAGACGTGTGTGTGTACGTGTGTGTGTGAGGGGATGAGAGAGACTGGCTCTCTGCTCCTCATGACAGACTATGAGAACACCACTAGGCTGTGCTTCCCTCTCATTGCCACAAGACGGCAGAAAGAGTATAGTAAACGGAGGGCTTGAAGTGATACGGTGCTTGTGTGATTATTGGATAATAATAATAATGATAATAGGCTATAGGATAATATTAGCATTTTTGGGGGCGCTATATATATTTTTTATTTTGTGAATTACCACGTTTATTTTGTACAGTAGAATATTTACTACTAATCAAAGTAAAATGTTACACCTGTAAATACATACTGCTTCTCTGTTTCTGTATTTTAAGCATTCTACTCATAGTGAAGGCATAGACTGTACCTTTAAGATACACTACGTGTGTGATTGGTTATATCAAGAGGGTTCTCTGCACCAATACTGTGCTGAGCCATACAAAGGGATCTACTCCCTCCCCTCAGACTCAGCATTACATCCCGTAGCCTACAATGCTCAGATCTGGGAGATACACTTGAACTGAATGGAAACAAAAGAAGGTCTGCTGGCATTTTTGGGAAATGTGTATTCAAGACACTATGGCGAATAACTTCAGTTTTTATATTTTGTGATGGTGAGGATTTACTGTGAAAAGGAGGTTCTATGGAACAAAGGACAATGAGGATTCGAGGCAATTTGAGGTGGCAAGTGTTATGGATTTATCCATTTGTTCTCCTGTGGAATACAATAGAGGCGCAGATTCCATACACTATACCCGAGGAGTTAAAGGAAGGTTCTGTTGTTGGAAATATAGCCAAGGACCTGGGTTTGGGAATATCTGAGATTTATGACCGTAAACTGAGGATAGCTTCTGACGCTGGTAAGCAGTATTTCAGTGTGGATTTGGGAAAGGGTGAGCTGGTTGTCAATGCAAGGATAGACAGAGAATATTTATGTGGAGAGAACGTCCCTTGTTTGTTACCGCTAGAGGTTATAGTTGAAAATCCCTTACAGCTGCACCGCATTGAAATCGAAATACAGGATATAAATGATAATTCTCCAGGTTTTCTTACAAATGAACGCATTTTGAATATAGCTGAGGTGATTAATCCAGGTGCAAAATTCCCATTGGAAAGTGCACATGATCCTGACGTAGGCGCAAACTCATTACGGTCCTATAGTATCAGTGATAATTACCATTTCCTGTTGAACATAAAGACTCAGGGAGGCCAAAAAATACCCGAACTTGTGCTGAAAACTTCACTGGACAGAGAGAAGCAGGCCGTTCACAAGCTCGTGCTCACCGCTGTAGACGGGGGGACTCCTGCGCGATCTGGTACTTCTGAAATCACCGTCATAGTTCTTGATGTTAATGATAATGAGCCCCAGTTTGAGAGACCTTTTTATGAAATAGCTGTAGCTGAGAATAGACCCGTTGGCAATCAGATTGTAAATGTAAAAGCTTCCGATTCTGACGAAGGACAAAATGGAGAGATCGAGTATTTCTTTGCAGACCAGACCCCAGATAGTATAATGGCATTACTTAATGTTGACTCAAATACTGGCGAAATTACTATCAAAGGACAGCTTGATTATGAACAGACGAATTTGCATACGTTTGATATTGTGGCAAAAGATAAAGGCAGTCCACGGATGGAGGGGCACTGTAGTGTAAAGATCAATATTGCTGATGTTAATGATAATGCCCCTCAAATTATAATAACCTCACTGACCAGTCCAATACCGGAGAATTCCGCCCCTGGGATGGTTATTGCATTGATTAGCGCTAAAGACTTAGACGTTGGTGAGAATGGCAAAGTAACGTTAAACATGTCCCGGGTTTCCCCGTTCACTCTGAAGCCCTCTGTTTCCAACCATTACGCACTGGTGACCAACGGCCCGTTAGACCGAGAGACGTTCTCGAAGTATGATGTTGTCATTAACGCGGTTGATTCAGGGTCCCCACCTTTATCTACAAAGAAAACCGTTACCGTGAAAATCCTAGATGTCAATGACAATCCTCCAGTGTTTTCCCAGACATCGTATACTGTTTATGTCAAAGAAAATGGAACCCCGGGATCTATACTAAGCTCAGTGTCCGCCTCTGATATAGACATGGGTGAGAATGCAAAGATCTCCTATTCTATATTAGACTCTAAAGTACAAGACGTGTCTGTCTCGTCCTATATTTACATAAACTCGGATAACGGCAGCATCTACAGCATGCACTCGTTTGACTATGAGAAACTGAAGGTGTTTCAGATACAGGTCCAGGCAAAGGACCGCGGCTCTCCGTCTCTGAGCAGCAACGTCACGGTTCATGTTTTTATCCTGGACCAGAACGACAATGCACCCGCTGTTATTTACCTTTCCACTGTCATGGGCTCTGTCTCCCATCAGAAGATGCCCCGGTCCGCTAAAGCAGGCCACCTCACCACTAAGATATCGGCAGTGGACGCAGACTCGGGTCATAACGCCTGGATTTCCTATAGGCTGGTGGAGGCCACAGACTCGTCTCTGTTCAGTGTGAATCTTTACACAGGGGAGGTGAGGACTAAACGCGCTGTTTCAGAGCAGGATGACTCCTCTCAGAGGCTGCTTATAGAGATACAGGACAATGGGGAGCCGGTCCAGTCCGCCACAGTCACAGTCAACATACTGTTAGAGGACGGGCTCCACGAGCCCATCTCGGACTTCCGCCAGAAAACAGCCGAGCCCAGCAAGAGAAACAGTAAAATCACCTTTTATTTGATCATCTCTCTGGCCTCAGTGTCCGTTTTGTCTTTGTTGACTTTTCTCATCTTAGTGGTGAAGTGCGTTAGAAACAGTAGGAGCAGCTCGAGTTGCTGTATCAGACGGGCTGACTCTGACGGATACAAGAATCCAAACAGAAACCTGCAGCTCCAGCTCAACACTGACGGCCCTATTAAGTATGTGGAGGTCCTGGGAGGGGACATGTTGTCTCAGAGCCAGTCCTTCAGGTCGTGTCTCTCTCCAGTGTCAGAGTTCAGTGATTTCACCCTCGTCAAGCCCAGCAGCACCACAGACTTCAAGGACATGATAAACGTGCTTGATGCGTCTTTACCGGACAGCGCGTGGACGTTCGAGAGCCAACAGGTGAGCGCAGCTACTTTATAATGTGTTTTTATTACCACCAGATTATATCGTTCTTCATTCATGACTGTATCTCCTGGAACTGGGTTTTACCACTTTTATTCATTTCGATTCTATATCATTTTGGTCTGTAGGCTATTCATTTTCCATGATATGAACTCATGAAATGACATTCTGCCACACTTTGATCTTTATATATTCATTTGTGTATTTATTGTACATGAAGGTAAACCATAAATGCCAATGCAGTAACAGACCCCAATTTTGAGGAATGAATGGACACATCACTACATCACTACTGCTCATAACAGCACTGTTTCTGTAACTGCCCGTGCTGAGATACTCCCAATGATAATCGGTTGGAGCTCTGTGAACCAATCATGTGCTGAACTGTACAAAGAGATCTAGTCCCTCCCCCAGCCTCGGCACCATAACCCCAGCCTCGTCGAGAACCGGGCTTTTTTTTTAGGTATGCCTACCCGAGACTACCATAATCCTTACAATGCACAGAGCTGAGAGAGACAGAGCTGCGCTCATTTTGAGAGATAGGACCGACATATAATCGGTGTTTAATTCCATACGAATAATAGGTTTTACTTGGTAGGATTATCTTGAAATGTATTACAAACCAAGACCTTTACGAAGTCCAAGGGATCATCATTCAGGGAAATGCGGATTCAAATGAAGATAAAGGTTTTCCTATGGCGGCGGCTTCTGCTTCTCTTCCTCCTGGGGAATACAATAGAAGCGCAGACGCGCTACACCATCCCGGAGGAGCTGAGTGTGGGATCCGTTGTTGGGAATATAGCAATGGATCTGGGTTTGCAAGTGTCTGAGATTTCCGATCGTAAACTGAGGATAGCCTCCGAGGGTGATAAGCAGTATTTCAGTGTGGATTTGGGAAGAGGTGACCTCATTGTTAGTGAGAGAATAGACAGGGAGAATCTGTGTGGACGAAATCCCAATTGTCTGTTACCTTTGGAGGCTTTAATTGAAAACCCACTACAGCTGTATCGTGTTGAGATCGAAATTCAGGATATAAATGACAATTCCCCAGTTTTCCAAAACAATCAAAATGTTTTAAATATTGCGGAGTCTACAATTCCAGGTGTAAGATTTCGTTTAGAATCAGCACAAGACCCCGACGTTGGCTCCAATTCTTTACGCTCATATACGCTTAGTAAAAATGAACAGTTTGTGTTAGACATAAAAACAAAGAAGGATGGGTCAAAAGTCCCAGAATTGGTTTTAGAAAAAGTATTGGACAGAGAAAAACAGTCCGTACAGAGCCTGCTTTTGACGGCCGTAGATGGTGGAAATCCTGCTAGATCAGGTACAGCAGAAATTACTATTCGAGTTCTAGACAATAACGACAATGCACCTGTGTTTGAAGAAAGTACATATGACATTCAAGTGGTTGAAAACACATTACCAGGAACGGTCGTCGTCACTGTTAAAGCAGTCGATCTTGATGATGGGTCCAACAGTGAGATCGTTTACTCATTTGGACCACACACATCAGATTCACTACAGGACCTTATAACTGTAGAACCGCAAACTGGTGAAATAAAGGTTAAGGGAAATATAGATTATGAAAAGGGAAATTCGTTTAAATTTGATGTTCTCGCAACAGACAAGGGCACCCCACCAATGCAGGGCGTATGTAGTATTAATGTAGAAGTTATTGATTTAAACGACAATTCCCCAGCTCTCATTTTAAAATCGCAGCCTAGCCCGGTGAGGGAAGACACGCCTATTGGAACGGTTGTTGCTTTGATAAGTGCTAAGGACATAGACTCTGGAGATAATGGTGAAGTAAGTCTGAATATAGCTCCAGGCTTACCTTTTTCATTAAAACCATCCATTTCTAATAACTACGCTTTGGTTAGTGATTCCAGTTTCGATCGGGAGAAAAAAACGGAGTATACTGTCGAAATTATAGCTTCTGACCACGGGAAACCGTCTCTTACCTCTAGAAAAACAATCACGGTTCGTGTTTTAGATGTCAATGACAACTCGCCAGTGTTTTCCCAGCCGTTCTATACTGTGTATGTTAAAGAAAATGGCATCCCGGGATCTTTACTGATCTCAGTGTCCGCCTCTGATACAGACATGGGTGAGAATGCGAAGATCTCCTATTCTATATTAGACTCTAAAGTACAAGACGTGTCTGTCTCCTCCTATATTTACATAAACTCGGATAACGGCAGCATCTACAGCATGCACTCGTTTGACTATGAGAAACTGAAGGTGTTTCAGATACAGGTCCAGGCAAAGGACCACGGCTCTCCGTCTCTGAGCAGCAACGTCACGGTTCATGTTTTTATCCTGGACCAGAACGACAATGCACCCGCTGTTATTTACCCTTCCGCTGTCATGGGCTCTGTCTCCCATCAGAAGATGCCCCGGTCCGCTAAAGCAGGCCACCTCACCACTAAGATATCGGCAGTGGACGCAGACTCGGGCCATAACGCCTGGATTTCCTATAGGCTGGTGGAGGCCACAGACTCGTCTCTGTTCAGTGTGAATCTTTACACAGGGGAGGTGAGGACTAAACGCGCTGTTTCAGAGCAGGATGACTCATCTCAGAGGCTGCTTATAGAGATACAGGACAATGGGGAACCGGTCCAGTCTGCCACAGTCACAGTCAACATACTGTTAGAGGACGGGCTCCACGAGCCCATCTCGGACTTCCGCCAGAAAACAGCCGAGCCCAGCAAGAGAAACAGTAAAATCACCTTTTATTTGATCATCTCTCTGGCCTCAGTGTCCGTTTTGTCTTTGTTGACTTTTCTCATCTTAGTGGTGAAGTGCGTTAGAAACAGTAGGAGCAGCTCGAGTTGCTGTATCAGACGGGCTGACTCTGGCGGATACAAGAATCCAAACAGAAACCTGCAGCTCCAGCTCAACACTGACGGCCCTATTAAGTATGTGGAGGTCCTGGGAGGGGACATGTTGTCTCAGAGCCAGTCCTTCAGGTCGTGTCTCTCTCCGGTGTCCGAGTTCAGTGATTTCACCCTCGTCAAGCCCAGCAGCACCACTGACTTTCAGGACATGATAAACGTGCTTGATGCATCATTACCGGACAGCGCGTGGACGTTCGAGAGCCAACAGGTGAGAGTATGTTTTTATTACCACCGGATTATATATTTGTTCATTTATGACTGTATCTCCTGGAACTGGGTTATAGATACTTTATCGGTATTTTTGCATTTGATGCTTCTCAATATAACGCATCCGCTGATGTTGCACTTTCGCGGTGTTAGTCAGACCATTAGATATCCCGAAAATCGGGCTTCACATAAAATCATCTGTAGCGTCCAAACGGGTTATCCTACAAAGGATTGTGACCCCTCTATGGAAAGATGGCAGCCGTAAGCGTATTGGGACTCGTCTGAAGTTGGTGCAGCAGATGTGCCTAATTATAGGTGAAGTCGGAAGTTTACATACACTTTGGTTGGAGTCATTAAAACTAGTTTTCAACCACTCCACAAATGTCTTGTTAACAAACTATAGTTTTGGCAAGTCGGTTAGGACATCTACTTTGTGCATGACACAAGTCATTTTTCCAACAATTGTTTACAGACAGATTATTTCACTTATAATTCACTGTATCACAATTCCAGTGGGTCAGAAGTTTACATACACTAAGTTGACTGTGCCTTTAAACAGTTTGGAAAATTCCAGAAAATGATGCCATCGCTTTAGAAGCTTCTGATGGGCTAATTGACATCATTTGAGCCAATTGGAGGTGTACCTGTGGATGTATTTCAAGGCCTACCTTCAAACTCAGTGCCTCTTTGCTTGACATCATGAGAAAATCCAAAGAAATCAGCCAAGACCTCAGAAACAAAATTGTAGACCTCCACAAGTCTGGTTCATCCTTGTGAGCAATTTCCAAACACCTGAAGGTACAACGTTCATCTGTACAAACAATAGTACACAAGTATAAACACCATGGGACCACGCAGCCATCATACCGCTCAGGAAGGAGACGCATTCTGTCTCCTAGAGATAAACGTACTTTGGTGCGAAAAGTGCAAATCAATCCCAGAACAACAGCAACGGATCTTGTGAAGATGCTGGAGGAAACAGGTATAAAAGTATCTATATCCTTAGTAAAATGAGTACTATATTGACATAACCTGAAAGGCCGCTCAACAAGGAAGAAGCCACTGCTCCAAAACCGCCATAAAAAAGCCAAACTACGGTTTGCAACTGAACATGGGGACAACGATCATACTTTTTGGAGAAATGTCCTCTGGTCTGATGAAATAAAAATATAACTGTATGGCCGTAACGACCATCGTTATGTTTGGAGGAAAAAGGGGGAGGCTTGCAAGCCGAAAAACACCATCCCAACCGTGAAGCACGGGGGTGGCAGCATCATGTTGTAGGGGTGCTTTGTTGCAGGAGAAACTGGTGCACTCCACAAAATAGATGGCATCATGAGGCAGGAAAATTATGTGGATATATTGAAGCAACATCTCAAGACATCAGTCAGGAAGTTAAAGCTTGGTCCCAAATGGGTATTCCAAATGGACAATGACCCCAAGCATACTTCCAAAGTTGTGGCAAAATGGCTTAAGGACAACAATGTCAAGGTATTGGAGTGGCCATCACAAAGCCCTGTCCTCAATCCTATTGGATATGTGTGGGTTGAACTGAAGCATGTGCGAGCAAGTAGGCCTACAAACCTGCCTCGGTTACACCAGCTCTGTCAGGAGGAATGGGCCAAAATTCACCCAACTTATTGTGGGAAGCTTGTGGAAGGCTACCCGAAACGTTTGACCCAAGTTAAACAATTTAAAGGCAATGCTACCAAATACTATTTGAGTGTATGTAAACTTCTGACCCACAGGTAATGTGATGAAAGAAATAAAACCTGAAATAACTCATTCTCTCTACTGTTATTCTGACGTTTCACGTTCTTAAAATAAAGTTGTGATCCTAACTGACCTAAAACAGGGAATATTTACTAGGATTAAATGTCAGGAATTGTGAAAAACTGAGTTCAAATGTATTTGGCTAAGGTGTATGGAAACTTCTGACTTAAACTGTATGTCTGTAGTCCAAACATTTTGGGCTACACACTAATATGACCCATCTGTGGAAAGGTGAGACTTCACAAACACGTTCATGTCAGTGTTTTTGCTCGCCCTCAGGCCTCACAAGACTCCGCTGAAGTACCAGTTGAATAGAAGTATATATGGAGATAGATAAGTGCCGAAAATAAGTGGTTAATACATGTTTCCTGATCTTTCTTATTTCTCTCAGAATTAGGACAGACACCTCAGAACAAACTTCCTTTTCATTTGTTATCCCATGTAGTGAATCTGTTATTCAATGTGTTTGTAATGGGCTAATAGCAGTAAGGCCATATTAAAATGTTCATCATATATATATATATATATACATGTATATTTTTTGGTTTGTTATCTAATTCAAATGGTCTTAAAATTGAAAATCAAACCGCTAAATGACCTTCTTAAAACCATTCCATATAGTTTAAACTCCCCCGGTTTAGACAGGGCTTAGTCTGTAGAGGGTTAAACTGACAGATATTTATGGGGATTTTTTATTAGGCTAATTAGATTTATGCGGGGACGCAAAAAACAACTCTAGGTTAAATAATATTGTTTAACTTGGTCTAAGCCAAGCGCTGCAAGCGCTGTCCACAAACAAGGTGCTGAAATAGCTCTGGATTTAGTTAGCGAGTCATGGAACACTTGCTCCTTTTGTTCTGTCTGTGTTATTTGTCTAAAATTGCATTGTGCCAGTCTAAAAAACAATGCATGCCTTGCAGTTCATACAGTGCATTCAGAAAGTATTCAGACCCCTGGAATTTTAACACATTTTGTTACGTTACATCCTTATTCTAAATGGATTAAATAAATAAAAATCCTCATCATTCTACACACAATACCCCATAATGACAAAGTGAAAACAGGTTTTTAGAAATGTTTGCATATTGATTAAAAAAAACAGAAATACCTTATTTACATAATTATTCAGACCCTTTGCTATGATACTCAAAATTGAGCTCAGATGCATCCTGTTCCCATTGATCATCCTTGAGATGTTTCTACAACTTGATTGGAGTCCACCTGTGGTAAATTCAATTGATTGGACATGATTTGGAAGGCTTTATATATAACGTCTATATAACGTCACACAGTTGAGAAGTCCATGTCGAAGCAAAAACCAAGCCATGAGGTCGAAGGAATTGTCCGTAGAGCTCCAAGACAGGATTGTGTCGAGGTACAGATCTGGGGAAGGATACCAAAACGTTTCTGCAGCATTGAAGGTCCCCAAGAACATAGTGGCCTCCATCATTCCTAAAAGGAAGAGGTTTTAAACCACCAAGACTCTTCCTAGAGCTGGCTTCCCGGCTAAACTGAGCAATCGGGTGAGAAGGGCCTTGGTCAGGGAGAACTGAGCTCCAGAGTTCCTCTGTGGAGATGGGAGAATGTTTTCAGAAGGACAACCATCTCTGCAGCACTCCACCAATCAGGTCTTTATGGTAGAGTGGCCAGATAAAAGCCACTTCTCAGTGAAAGGTACATGACAGCCTACTTGGAGTTTGCCAAAAGGCACCTAAAGGACTTTCAGACCATGAGAAACAAGATTCTCTGGCCTGATGAACCCAAGATTGAGCTCTTTGGCCTGAATGCCAAGCGTAACGTCTGGAGGAAAACTGGCAACATCACTATGGTAAACCATGGTGGAGGCTGCATCATGCCTTGGGGATGTTTTTCCGCGGCAAGGACTGGGAGACTAGTCAGGATTGAGAGAAAGATGAACAGAGCAAACTACAGAGACATCCTTGATGAAAACCTGCTCCAGAGCACTCAGGACCTCAGTCTGGGGAGGAAAGTTCACCTTCCAACAGGACAACGAACCTAAGCACACAGCCAAGATAATGCAGGAGTGGCTTCGGGACAAGTCTCTGAATGTCCTTGAGTGGCCCAGCCAAAGTCCGGACTTGAACCAGATTGAACATCTCTGGAGAGACCTGAATATAGCTGTGCAGCAATGCTCCCCATCCAACTTGTCAGAGCTTGAGAGGATCTGCAGAGAATAATGGGAGAAATTCCCCAAATAAAGGTGTGCCAAGCTTGTAGCATCATACCCAAGAGGACTCGTAGCTGTAATCAATGCCAACCGTCTTCAACAAAGTACAGAGTAAAGAGTCTGAATACTTATTTAAATGTAATATGTTTATATATTTATTTATATTCATTTTCAAAAATGTCTGAAAACTTGTTTTTGATTTTTCATTATGGGGTATTGTGTGTAGATTGATGAGGGGAAAAAACAATGAAATCCATTTTAGAATATGCCTGTAAAGTAACAAAATGTGGAAAAAAGTCAAGGGGTCTGAATACTTTCTGGAATGCACTATACAGGCTATTCATTTTTCATGAAATGGCTTTCTTTTACACTTTGGCAAGCGTTTATGTAGGCTATTTATTTGTTTGTTTATTGTACATGAAGGTAAACCATAAATGCCAATGCAGTAACAGACCCCAATTTTGAGGAGTGAATGGACACATCAGTACATCACTACTGCTCATAACAGCACTGTTTCTTTAACTGCCAGTGTTGAGATACTCGTCATGATAATCCATTGGAGTTCTGTGAACCAATCATGTGCTGAACTGTACAAAGAGATCTAGTCCCTCCCCCAGCCTCAGCACCATAAGCCTAGCCTCGTCGAGAAGCCTGCTTTTTATTTTAGGTATGGCTACTGGAATCTACCATTCTACAATGCATAGAGAGAGCTGGGAGAGACAGAGCCGCGCTCATATTGAAAGATAGGACTAATATTTAAAACGGTGTTCAATTCTTTATGAATAATATATTTTATTAACTGGGAATATATTGCAATGTATTACAAACCAAGACCTTTACGAAGTCCAAGGGATCATCATTCATGGAAATGAGGATTCTAATGAAGATAAAGGTTTTCCTATGGCGGCGGCTTCTGCTTCTCTTCCTCCTGGGGAATACAATAGAAGCGCAGACGCGCTACACCATCCCGGAGGAGCTGAGTGTGGGATCCGTTGTTGGGAATATAGCTAAAGATCTGGGTTTGAATTTGTCTGAGATTTCCGATCGTAAACTTAGAATAGCTTCCGAGGGTGGTAAGCAGTATTTCAGTGTGGATTTGGTAAAAGGCGAGCTCGTTGTTAATGAGAGGATAGACAGAGAAAGTCTTTGTGGAGGAAATGTCAATTGTCTGTTGCCTTTAGAGGCTATTATAGAAAACCCACTACAGCTGTATCGTGTTGAGATCGAAATTCAGGACATAAATGACAATTTACCACTTTTTCAAAGCAATAGACATGTTTTAAATATTGCGGAGCACACACTACCAGGCGCAAGATTTCGTTTAGAATCAGCACAGGACCCCGACGTTGGCTCCAATTCTTTACGCACATATACACTTAGTAAAAATGAACATTTTGTGCTAGATATTAAAACAAATAAAGATGGGTCAAAAGTATCCGAATTGATTTTAGAAAAGGTATTGGACAGAGAAAAACAGTCAGTACACAGCCTGCTTATAACAGCCGTAGATGGTGGGAATCCTGCTAGATCGGGCACAGCAGAAATTATTATTCGGGTACAAGACATAAACGATAATGCACCCATCTTTGAGGAAAGTGGATATGATATCCAAGTGGTTGAAAATACACAACCAGGAACTATCGTTGTCACTGTAAAAGCAGTCGACCGTGATGAAGGAGTCAATCGTGAGATCGTTTACTCATTTGGACCACACACCTCAGAGTCCCTACAGAACATTTTAACTGTTGATCCCAAAACTGGCGAAATAATGGTTAAGGGAGAGATAGATTATGAAGAGAGAAATTCGTTTAAAATTGATGTACTTGCCACAGACAAAGGCATTCCACCAATGCAAGGCCTATGTACTATTAATGTTGAAATTATGGATTTGAATGACAATTCCCCAGAGATAATTTTTAAGTCTCAGCCTAGTCCTGTTAGTGAAGACGCGTCTGTTGGAACAGTTATAGCTTTGATAAGTGCCAAGGACGTAGACTCTGGAGATAATGGCAACGTCAACTTGCATATAGCGCCAGACTTACCATTTAAATTAAAACCATCTGTATCTAACAACTACGCGTTGGTTACGGACACCAGTTTGGATAGAGAAAAAAATCCAGAGTACACTGTCGAAATTAAAGCTTCTGACTCCGGAACACCGTCTCTCAACTCTAGAAAAACAATTAATGTTCGTATTTTAGATGTTAATGACAACCCTCCAGTTTTCTCCCAACCTTCTTACACTGTTTACGTCAGAGAGAACAATGCTGCTGGATCAATAATGTGTTCAGTGTCCGCTTCAGATCCAGATATAGGTGAGAATGCGAAGATCTCCTATTCTATATTAGACTCTAAAGTACAAGACGTGTCTGTCTCCTCCTATATTTACATAAACTCGGATAACGGCAGCATCTACAGCATGCACTCGTTTGACTATGAGAAACTGAAGGTCTTTCAGATACAGGTCCAGGCAAAGGACCACGGCTCTCCGTCTCTGAGCAGCAACGTCACGGTTCATGTTTTTATCCTGGACCAGAACGACAATGCTCCCGCTGTTATTTACCCTTCCACTGTCATGGGCTCTGTCTCCCATCAGAAGATGCCCCGGTCCGCTAAAGCAGGCCACCTCGCCACCAAGATATCGGCAGTGGACGCAGACTCGGGTCATAACGCCTGGATTTCCTATAGGCTGGTGGAGGCCACAGACTCGTCTCTGTTCAGTGTAAATCTTTACACAGGGGAGGTGAGGACAAAACGCGCTGTTTCAGAGCAGGATGACTCCTCTCAGAAGCTGCTTATAGAGATACAGGACAATGGGGAACCGGTCCAGTCTGCCACAGTCACAGTCAACATACTGTTAGAGGACGGGCTCCACGAGCCCATCTCGGACTTCCGCCAGAAAACAGCCGAGCCCAGCAAGAGAAACAGTAAAATCACATTTTATTTGATCATCTCTCTGGCCTCTGTGTCCGTTTTGTCTTTGTTGACTTTTCTCATCTTAGTGGTGAAGTGCGTTAGAAACAGTAGGAGCAGCTCGAGTTGCTGTATCAGACGGGCTGACTCTGACGGATACAAGAATCCAAACAGAAACCTGCAGCTCCAGCTCAACACTGACGGCCCTATTAAGTATGTGGAGGTCCTGGGAGGGGACATGTTGTCTCAGAGCCAGTCCTTCAGGTCGTGTCTCTCTCCGGTGTCCGAGTTCAGTGATTTCACCCTCGTCAAGCCCAGCAGCACCACTGACTTTCAGGACATGATAAACGTGCTTGATGCATCATTACCTGACAGTGCGTGGACGTTCGAGAGCCAACAGGTGAGCACAATTCCTGCTCAAATGAGTGTTATGCAAATGTTCAGTATTCTCATCTATTATTCGTATTCCAGTGACTACATTAGAACAAATCTTGCATACTTTAAATTGATGTGTTTTCATAACTATGTATGTTGATAATAGGTTTGTATTTTTGTGGTTCTTTTGATTAACGTCTTGCATTTCAGAGGCTATACGTTGCACAGCCCGCCTTAACTCTCTGGCTTAGCGCTGTCCAAGGTTCTGAAATGTTCGCTACAGTTCTGACTCGCTGCTAGAATAGGGGAGAGCTCTGAGTGATTCAGTTCGTCACTATAGCAGCATTGTACTTAAAAAAAAACTCAACTAGTAGAACATCTTGGTTGTTTTGTACCGTGATTTTGTTGTTCCGTTCCCTTACTTGTTCGTACAAATTTTTGTTAAATATGAATTGCTTCACTTTTTTACGACTTTCATAGGGAAACAACTACATTATTGCATCAACAGGACATGTCACAAAAGACAGAAGACACATTATTACGTTGAATTGCTTTGTTCATGAAACAGTAGCTATAGGTCTAACAGAAATTATATTGTTTCATTCTACTTCGATTTCAATGTCCGGTGTATTTTGATTTTCATATTTTTTTAATTAGTCTTACGAAAAACGTATTTTATTTGTGATGGTAGAGCGTAATAGGTCTACGTAGCTGTTTTCCTCGACCGTAGCCTGGGTATGTACTGCTGCTTAAAGGCAGCACTGATCCTAGTCTTAATCTATTGGAGCACTGAGCGCCAATAGCATGCAGTATTGTACAAAGAGATCTACGCCCTTCCCCAGCCATAGCACAGTACAATGCACAGAGATGGGAGAGACGGAGCTTCGCTCATCGATACAGTGAAAGGAATATTTTTGCAACATTTTGTACTTGAAAGATAACGGAATATTCACGATCTAATTGCTTATGATTGCGATGTATTGCAATCCAAGAACCTCGTTTACGTCAAAAATACATCTTCTTTGGAAATGGGGATTTTAGGGATGAAGATTCTGCATAAACGGGCGTTCTGGCTATTCTTTCTGCTATGGAATACAATACAGGCTCAGATCCGCTACACTATTCCAGAGGAATTGAAAGAAGGAGCTGTTGTTGGGAATATAGCAGAGGATCTTGGTTTGAAAGCGTCTGAGATTTTTGTGCGTAAACTAAGGATCGCCTCCGAGGCTGGTAAGCAATATTTCAGTGTGGATTTGAGGAGAGGCGAGTTGGTTGTCAACGAGAGGATCGACAGAGAGAATTTGTGCGGACAAAGCGCCAGTTGTCTATTACCACTGCAGGTTGTTATTGAGGAGCCGCTCCAGCTTTACCGCGTTGAGGTGGAAGTCCAGGATATTAATGATAATGGGCCAATCTTTTTGTCTACTGAACGTGTTCTTAATGTTGCAGAATCCACAACATCCGGAGCTCGGTTTCTACTTACCAGTGCGAAGGACCCTGACGTGGGATCCAATTCCCTCAGTTCATACAAATTAAATAAAAATGACTTTTTTTCATTAAATGTTAAGACCAATAAAGATGGAACGAAAATACCAGAGTTACTTTTACAAAAAGCACTAGACAGAGAGAAACAGGCCGTTCATCATCTTGTGCTGACAGCAATAGATGGTGGCAATCCGGCCCGATCAGGTACTACGGATGTCACTGTTCAAGTTTTAGATAACAATGACAATGCTCCAATCTTTGAGAAATCGCTTTATGAATGTTCTTTACTAGAGAATTCACCCAAAAGTACAGTGGTCATAATCGTCAAAGCCGACGATACTGACGAGGGTGCTAATGGAGCGATGCAGTACACGTTCGCTGAGCAAACGCCAGACTTCATACATGAAATGTTTTCCATTGACTCTGAGTCTGGACAGATCACTGTGACTGGCAATTTGGATTATGAAGAGAGTCACACTTATGAATTTAATGTACGCGCTACAGACAAAGGAATTCCCGCTATGGAGGGCCACTGTTCTATTCGGGTAGAGATTTTAGACGTGAATGATAATGCACCTGAAATTGTCCTTACCTCGTCACCTAACCCAGTGAAAGAAGATGCTTCTTTAGGAACAGTTGTTGCTTTGATAGGTGCAAAAGATCTTGATTCGGTGGAAAATGGGAAGGTCAGTTTGAGTTTAATAGGCGAACATCCATTTAAATTGAAACCGTCGTATGCAGATAATTATGCTATACTAACAGACTCAGAACTCGACCGGGAGATATTTTCTGAATATAAACTGACAATTGTCGCCTTTGATTCGGGTTCTCCTCCCCTCACTTCAAAAAAAGAGGTAATTGTAAGAGTTTTGGACGTTAATGACAACCCTCCAGTTTTTTCCCAGCCCTCTTACACTGTTTACGTCAGAGAGAACAATGCTGCTGGATCAATAATGTGTTCAGTGTCCGCTTCAGATCCAGATATAGGAGAGAATGCGAAGATATCTTATTCTATATTAGACTCTAAAGTACAAGATGTGTCTGTCTCCTCCTATATTTACATAAACTCGGATAACGGCAGCATCTACAGCATGCACTCGTTTGACTATGAGAAACTGAAGGTGTTTCAGATACAGGTCCAGGCAAAGGACCGCGGCTCTCCGTCTCTGAGCAGCAACGTCACGGTTCATGTTTTTATCCTGGACCAGAACGACAATACACCCGTTGTTATTTACCCATCCACTGTCATGGGCTCTGTCTCCCATCAGAAGATGCCCCGGTCCGCTAAAGCAGGCCACCTCACCACTAAGATATCGGCAGTGGACGCAGACTCGGGTCATAACGCCTGGATTTCCTATAGGCTGGTGGAGGCCACAGACTCGTCTCTGTTCAGTGTAAATCTTTACACAGGGGAGGTAAGGACTAAACGCGCTGTTTCAGAGCAGGATGACTCCTCTCAGAGGCTGCTTATAGAGATACAGGACAATGGGGAACCGGTCCGGTCCGCCACAGTCACAGTCAACATACTGTTAGAGGACGGGCTCAACGAGCCCATCTCGGACTTCCGCCAGAAAACAGCCGAGCCCAGCAAGAGAAACAGTAAAATCACCTTTTATTTGATCATCTCTCTGGCCTCAGTGTCCGTTTTGTCTTCGTTGACTTTTCTCATCTTAGTGGTGAAGTGCGTTAGAAACAGTAGGAGCAGCTCGAGTTGCTGTATCAGACGGGCTGACTCTGACGGATACAAGAATCCAAACAGAAACCTGCAGCTCCAGCTCAACACTGACGGCCCTATTAAGTATGTGGAGGTCCTGGGAGGGGACATGTTGTCTCAGAGCCAGTCCTTCAGGTCGTGTCTCTCTCCGGTGTCCGAGTTCAGTGATTTCACCCTCGTCAAGCCCAGCAGCACCGCTGACTTTAAGGACATGATAAACGTGCTTGATGCATCATTACCTGACAGTGCGTGGACTTTCGAGAGCCAACAGGTGAGCGTATTATTTGAATTGGTAATTGAAATGGAAGTTATTATAATTGCTATTGTTCCCATATATTTATATGTCCTACAATGCATAATACGGCTTGGTTTCGTAAATACTTTTCCTGTAATATGCAATGAAAATAAAATGTATAGCTTTAGGAGCTTCTTTTTTTTCACTTAATTTGCTTTCCTTTACACTTTTCACGTGAGGTTTCAAGCATTAATTGAACTTTCCATGTCCTGAGTCGTTTTGTGCTGTGCTGTCTAACGTCAGTGGTCAACCTGGTCTCACAGCATTTTGTATTATTCTGTATGTAAATCCGAGACACTCCATTTAGTATGATATGTTACCTTTCCTATGGTACGTACTAATTTGTGAATGTCCATCGCCCATTTCGTATGGAATGTTACTCATTTGAAATGCTTATGAGATTTAGTTTAGAAGTTAGGTTAAAGGGTTAGGGGACGGGTTAGCTAATATGTTAAGTAGTTGCAAAGTTGCTAAAAAGTAGTAAGTAGTTTAAAAGTGGGCAATTAGTTGTAAAAAGTAATTAGTTCAAATGCTAAAGTTGTCCGTGATGAGATTTGAACTCGCAAACCTTTGGGTTGCTAGACGTTCGCGTTATATGCCCAACCATCCACTCGACCAACCACCCTACTTTTGTTTTTACCTTAAGTAACATCTGTCTTATGTAACCATACCAAATGTAACATACAATATATATACAGAAGTATGTGGACACACCTTCAAGTTAGTGGATTTGGCTATTTCAGCCATACCCGTTGCTGACAGGTGTATAAAATCGAGCACACAGCCATGCAATCTCCATAGACAAACATTGGCAGTATAAATTCCTTAGTGAAGAGCTCAGTATCTTTCAACATAGCACAGTCATAAGATGCCACCTTTCCAACAAGTCAGTTTGTAAAATCTCTGCCTTGCTAGAGCTGCCCTGGTCAACTGTAAGTCCTGTTATTGTGAAGTGGAAAACGTCTCGGAGCAACAACAGCTCAGCCGTGACGTGGTAGGCCACACAATCTCAGAGAATGGGGCCGCTGAGTGCTGAAGCGCGTAGCGCGTAAAAATCATCTTTTCACGTTTGCAATACTCACTACTGAGTTCCAAACTGCCTCCGCAAGCAACATTAGGACAAGAATTGTTTGTCGGGAGCTTCATGAAATTGGTTTCCGTAGCCGAGCAGCTGTACACAAGCATAAGATCACCATGAACAATGCCAAGCATCTGCTGGTTCTCTGGAGTGATGAATCACACTTCAACATCTTGCTGTCCGACAGGATCTGGGTTTGGCTGATGCCAGGAGAATGCTACCTGCCCCAATACAGAGTGCCAACTGTAAAGTTGGCTGGATGTGGACTAATGGTCTGGGGCTGTTTTTCATGGTTCGGGCAAGGCCCCTTAGTTCCAGTAAAGGGAAATCTTAATGCTACAGCATACAATGACATTCTAGACAATTCTGTGCTTCCAACTTTGTGGCAAAAGTTTGGGGAAGGCCTTTTCCTGTTTCAGCATGACAATAACCCTGTGCACAAAGCGAAGTCCATACAGAAATGGTTTGTCGAGATCGGTGTGGAAGATCTTGACTGGCCTGCACAGAGCCCTGACAACCCCATCGAACACCTTTGGGATGAATTGGAACACTGACTGCGAGCCAGGCTTTATCGCCCAACATCAGTGCCCGACCTCACTAATGCTCTTGTGGCTGAATAGAAGCAAGTCCCCGCAGCAAAGTTCCAACATCTAGTGGAAAGCCTTCCCAGAAGAGTGGAGACTGTTATAGCAGCAAAGGGGGGACCAACTCCATATTAATGCCCATAAAATGAGATGTTCGACGAGCAGGTGCCCACATACTTTTGGTAATTTGCTTTATCACACCAATTTGAGCGTCACAAATATATGTTTACTATTTTATGTCTATTCTGAGAACAAGCTTCAGTGGTTCCTTTTGGCGCTGTCCACTACCTTCAGTATCCAAAAGTTACCACAGCCACAACATCAAGATGGCTCTATTTAAAAAATTCATGAAAACAAACATGAGCTTTTTGGTCTTAATTTAAGGTTTTGGTTACGCATAAGGTTCGCAGTGTGGTTAAGGTTAGGGTTAGGTTTAAAATCACATTTTAAGAAGGTAAATTGTAGAAATGGGCAGGGTTTATGACTTTGTGGCTATGGTAACTAGTGACGACCACTACCGTGGTGCTGAAAGTGAAAACAAATGTACGCGTTCTTCCAGCACATTGATTCTGACTCAACGGCATACCTTATTTATGTTGTTATAGGATTTTGTGCTATTTAAAACAGTGTTTTTCAGCAATATCATATAGGCCTACATGCAAATTATCTGTAGCCAAGAATTTTTCATGTGTTCTTCTGAAACTATTGCTTCTCCAAAATACAGTAAAATAACTCATACATTGCCTAAAAAAGATCATAGCCAAATACTAATGCAGTGCGATTTATGGATCAAAATGAAAGGTTCCACGTGTGCATCTTGTAACAGTCAATTCATGAAACCCTAAACTGTCCCACATGTACAGTGTTACACTCTTCCAGGTTTATCCCAGTTTGACCACATATCCAGTTTAATCAAATATCCCATTGATAAATGCATGTTTTAGGACATAAACAAAGATTCAGTTCAAATGATTATCCTATGATTTGTGTGCCCCACGAAAATACAAAGTAATCAAGCCAGTTCATCTCTATCTCTATGCCTGCCTATTACATGAACTCTCAGCCTAAATCTTTGGCTCCACTGTTACTTTAACTCAGAGCTGCTCCTAATAGTAATCTATTGGAGCTCTGTAAACCAATCATGTGCCGAACTGTACAAAGAGATCTAGTCCCTCCCCCAGCCACAGCACCATATCCCCTACAATGAACAGAGCTGGGAGAGACATAGCTGGGCTCACATCGATGTACAAGTATTGGATTTAGCCGTTAATTTAAGAAATTGCTGGGTATTTAGTAATTGCATTGCATTCTCTTGCGATGTGTGACGGATCAAGTGCTTTATCTATTGCACGCTATTGGTGGAGATGTGGACGCTAGTCAAGATTAAGATTTTTCCATGGCTGGCACTATGGATGTTCTTTCTCTTGTGGAATACAATAGAGGCGCAGACTCGATACACCATTCCCGAGGAACTGGACGTGGGCTCTGTTGTTGGAAATATAGCTAAGGACTTGGGCTTTGACATCGCTAAGATCTCTGATCGCAAACTGAGGATAGCCCCCGGGGCTGGTAAGCCATATTTCGCTGTGGATTTGGGAAAGGGCGAGCTCATTGTAAATGAACGGATAGACAGAGAGAGTCTGTGCGGACAAAGCGTGAGTTGTTTGTTACCACTGCAGGTTATCATTGAGGATCCACTTCAGTTTTATCGAGTTGAGGTTGAAATACTGGATATAAATGACAATTCTCCACGTTTCAAGTCAGATGAAAACACAGTAAATGTGGCGGAATCAACTCTACCAGGGGCAAGAATTCCGTTGGAAACGGCACAGGACCCGGATGTTGGAGCAAATATGCTGCGCTCTTACACCTTGAATACAAACGACTTCTTCAAGTTGAATGTTAAGAATAGCAGAGACGGAACAAAGATTCCTGAACTTGTTCTTGAAAATGCCGTTGACAGAGAGAAACAGTCGGTCCACCATCTCATTCTTACAGCATTTGATGGAGGTTCTCCTGCTAGATTGGGAATAGCGAAATTTACAGTTATCGTTTTAGATAACAATGACAACGCACCAAGTTTTGAGCAAGACTTGTATGAGATCCATCTTAGTGAAAATACCAATCCTGGAACGTTAGTATTGACTGTTAAAGCTGACGATTTAGATGAGGGCTCTAACAGTGCTATAGTTTATTCATTCGGGTCACAAACACCAGATGACGTGCAAAAACGTTTTGCTATCGACCAAGAGACAGGAGAAATAACATTGTCACACGAGTTAGATTACGAAATTGGTCCCTCTTACAAATTTGATGTATGTGCGAGAGACAAAGGCACGCCATCTATGGAGGGGCACAGCGATGTTCAGGTGACGGTTATTGATGTTAATGATAACTCACCTGAGATAACCATCACCTCCTCACCCAAACCCGTTAGAGAGGATGCCCCAGTAGGTACCATGGTAGCACTAATTAGTGCAAAGGATTTGGACTCGGGAGAAAATGGTCAAGTTTCCCTTCGTATGTCTTCAGATTACCCTTTCAAATTAAACCCCTCATTTGCAGATCATTACGCACTAGTAACACATGCAACTTTAGACCGGGAGAAATATCCTGAATACCGTATTGAGCTTGAAGCATCGGACTCAGGGTCCCCAGCTTTGACCTCCATCAAAATAATAACAGTTAATATTTTAGATGTTAATGACAACCCTCCAGTTTTCTCCCAACCTTCTTACACTGTTTACGTCAGAGAGAACAATGCTGCTGGATCAATAATGTGTTCAGTGTCCGCTTCAGATCCAGATATAGGTGAGAATGCGAAGATCTCCTATTCTATATTAGACTCTAAAGTACAAGACGTGTCTGTCTCCTCCTATATTTACATAAACTCGGATAACGGCAGCATCTACAGCATGCACTCGTTTGACTATGAGAAACTGAAGGTGTTTCAGATACAGGTCCAGGCAAAGGACCACGGCTCTCCGTCTCTGAGCAGCAACGTCACGGTTCATGTTTTTATCCTGGACCAGAACGACAATGCACCCGCTGTTATTTACCCTTCCACTGTCATGGGCTCTGTCTCCCATCAGAAGATGCCCCGGTCCGCTAAAGCAGGCCACCTCACCACTAAGATATCGGCAGTGGACGCAGACTCGGGTCATAACGCCTGGATTTCCTATAGGCTGGTGGAGGCCACAGACTCGTCTCTGTTCAGTGTAAATCTTTACACAGGGGAGGTAAGGACTAAACGCGCTGTTTCAGAGCAGGATGACTCCTCTCAGAGGCTGCTTATAGAGATACAGGACAATGGGGAACCGGTCCAGTCTGCCACAGTCACAGTCAACATACTGTTAGAGGACGGGCTCCACGAGCCCATCTCGGACTTCCGCCAGAAAACATCCGAGCCCAGCAAGAGAAACAGTAAAATCACCTTTTATTTGATCATCTCTCTGGCCTCAGTGTCCGTTTTGTCTTTGTTGACTTTTCTTATCTTAGTGGTGAAGTGCGTTAGAAACAGTAGGAGCAGCTCGAGTTGCTGTATCAGACGGGCTGACTCTGGCGGATACAAGAATCCAAACAGAAACCTGCAGCTCCAGCTCAACACTGACGGCCCTATTAAGTATGTGGAGGTCCTGGGAGGGGACATGTTGTCTCAGAGCCAGTCCTTCAGGTCGTGTCTCTCTCCAGTGTCCGAGTTCAGTGATTTCACCCTCGTTAAGCCCAGCAGCACCACTGACTTTAAGGACATGATAAACGTGCTTGATGCATCATTACCTGACAGTGCGTGGACGTTCGAGAGCCAGCAGGTGAGCACATTGTTTGAAATCCTAATTGAAAATAAACGTGCTATTGTTTCCATAGATATATTCGCCTTACAATGCATAATATGGCTGTTTACCGTATATTTCATTTCCGCGCTGTCCATTGCAGCTGTTCTGAAAGTGAAAAGGAACGACCGATATTTATTGGCATATTTTTACTGTCTAGATTGTTACTTGGATTCGTAAATACTTTTCTTGTACTCTGCAATGAAAAGAAAATTAATAGCATCAGGAGTTTCGTTTTGTATTTTCTTCTTTCAGTTATTTTACTTCCATTGATACTTTTCACGTGAGGTTTCTAGCATTCATTTGAACTTAACATTTTTTTAATCGTTTTTTTGCTTCGTTGTCTAACCTCATTGGTTCAGTTTGCCAATGTCCTCTACCCTGGGTTTTCACTAGTTACCACATCTACAAAGTCAAAATGACTATACGCGATTGTAGAAATTCATGAAAACAAACATTATCTGTTTGGTCTTAATTTAAGTTTAAAGTCGTGCATAAGGTTAGCAGTGTGGTTAGATTTAAAAGCACATGTTAAGTAGAGAAATTGGCGCGGTTTTAACTTTTGTGGCTGTGGTAACTAGTGACGGCCACTTACCGTGGTGCTAAAAGCGAAGACAAACCTATGTATTCCTCATGCACATTAATTCTGACTCAAAGGCATACCTTATTTATGTTGTATATGAACTGGAAGACTTTTGCTATAGCATTGGTTTGCTATTTTAGAACAGTGTTTTTCAGCAATATGCTGTGGGCCTACATGCAATTTATGTGGATACTAAATTTCGCTATAATTTCTCATGTGTTCTTTTCAATGTATTATTCATCCATAGTTGAAATACACTACGATAACTCATACATTGCCTAAACAATGTAGCTTAGCCAAATACTAATGCAGTGGGATATATTAATTAAAACGAAAGGTTCCACGTGTGCATCTTGTAACAGTGAATTCGTGAAACCCTAAACTGTCCCACATCTACAGTGTTACACTCTTCCAGTCTGCTGTAAACAAGCTCTCACAGTCTCACGTCAGAATTAGATGTTCATCCATGGTTCTCAAACGTTACATTTCGAAGTGTTTAAGGTTACGTTTAGGAATGAACAGCCGCATTTTTAAGTTTAGGCATTGACTCTGAATGGTTAAGGTTTGGGATAGGCTTAAAACAATTATCTAAAAAAAACTTTATATTGCTGGATTTCAACATGCAACCTTTTGCACCTGGCCTGCGCGAGGCAGAGGCAGATGCTTACTCCTATCCACCATTCCCGTCCACAACAGAAACCTACTTGAAGGTAACAGCACTCACCGTTGCCTCTAGTGGCTGGTTTCCACTTCATCTCCCGACGTCCTCAGACATTGATGAACGTCTAATACTTACTTGTATCACATGTGACCTGGCTGGATTCATCACAGTTTGATCACATAGCCAGTTGTATCACATATCCCATTGATAATTACATGTTTTATAACATAAAAACCACTGTGGCATTCAGTTCAAATAATTGGCCTATGATTTGTATGGCGCACTAAAATTCAAAGTTCATCTTTATCTCTATGCCGGCCTATTACATGAATTCTCAGCCAATGTTCCCTCTAATATTTTTGGGCGCTGAGCAAATTTCAGGTCAGCTGAGCGCAAACTATAACGTTGTAAAAAGTCTGTGCAACTTCCAGCATGCGTTTACTGTGAAAACTGAGGCTGTACCCACATTAAGTTACAGTTTTAACATTGGCCAAGTCGGCTGCTGTGGCTATTTGATCATAATGTAGGCCTACCAGTGTGGCTGACAATCAAAAACAATGGAGAAAACGCATCCCATAACATTTTAACATAGAAATAGCGGTTCTATCATTCAGCCTACAGTAGCAGACAATCTGTGTTCAATGTAGGTCTACATTCCAGTAGACTTTTGAAAAAAACATGTAGGGCTTGACATGAACCTGTTTATCCACTTGTCCTTCAGACAGGGAGGTGACTGGAAATGTTGTTGTGTTGTTTGATGCAAGAAACCACTTTACAAAATAAAATGAATTGTTATTCCCCTACCGTTATTACAGAGAATCTGAAAAAGTATGCTACCCTCTGCCTATTGGCTATTCAAGCCTGTCTCAAACACAGCACTTCCCCTTTAAGACAAAAAAAACTCTTGACCTGACTTGCTTTTCAAAGATGTCTGAAATGCACAGGTTTTGTAACCTTAACCTACAAATTATCTATAACTGTGTTAATAACTCACTATCAAAGGATATGAACAAAATGTGCACATGTGGCTACATGCAGCTCTTGCTTTGATCTCAAAACAAGCGCATCTACTCACGACCACTCATGCTGTAAACACAGTCCAGTTAAAAATAAATGGCACAGATCCATATATGGCAATGGTCTGTTTGCAGATAGACCTACTGCAGCTCTGATTGATTATGCCGCACCGGCCTGTGTAGAGTACGGGCTGAGTCCTGTATTTGTATTTACTATGGATATACCCATTAGTTCCTACCAAGGCAGCAGCTACTTTTCCTGGGGTCCAGCAAAATTAAGGCAGTTTATACAATTGTAAAAACATTACAATACATTCACAGATTTCACAACACACTGTGTGCCCTCAAGCTCCTGCTCCACCACTACCACATATCTACAGTACAAAATCCATGTGTACATGTGTGTATAGTGCGTATGTTATCGTGTGTGAGTGTGTGTGTGCATGTATCTGTGCCTATGTTTGTGTTGCTTCATAGTCCCCACTGTTCCATAAGGTGTATTTTTATCTGTTTTTTAAATCAAATTTTACTGCTTGCATCAGTTACTCGATGTGGAACAGAGTTCCATGTAGTAATGGCTCTATGTAGTACTGTGCACCTCCCAGTCTGTTCTGGACTTGGGGAATGTGAAGAGACCTCTGGTGGCATGTCTTGTGGGGTATGCATGGGTGCATTCGGTGCATTCGACATGTCAACACCTCTCATGATTACAGCTTGTGATGAAGTCAATCTCTCCTCCACTTTGAGCCAGGAGAGATTGACATGCATATTATTGATATTAGCTCTCTGTGTACATCCAAGGGCCAGCCGTGCTGCCCTGTTCTGAGCCAAGTTCAATTTTCCTAAGTCCCTTTTTTTGGCACCTGACCGCACGACTGAACAGTAGCCCAGGTGCGACAAAACTAGGGCCTGCAGGACCTGTGTTCTGCCTACAACAATATCTGTCATAGTTCGTTTTCTTTCAGGATGTTGCATTGAAGTGGCTAATATTGCTTTGACTCAATCACAATTGTCACAGTAAATGGAAACGTTGATAGTGTTAACTAACAGGGAAAACAATTGAAAGTTCAATATTATGCTTCTCTCCATGTGATGATATTACCTCTGCGCTCTTCGTGGCTGTCCCGGAGGAGCTGCGCAGCAGTCTCTGGGCTACGGCCCCTGCTCGCAATTTAGAGGGAACATTGCCTCAGCCTATATCTTTGGCTCCACTGTTACTTTAACTCAGAGCTGCTCCTAATAGTAATCTATTGGAGCTCTGTAAACCAATCATGTGCCGAACTGTACAAAGAGATCTAGTCCCTCCCCCAGCCTCAACACCATATCCCCTACAATGAACAGAGCTGGGAGAGACATAGCTGGGCTCACATCGATGTACAAGTATTGGATTTAGCCGTTCATTTCAGCAATTTCTGGGTATTTAGTAATTGCATTGCATTCTCTTGCGATGTGTGACGGATCAAGTGCTTTATCTATTGCACGCTATTTGTGGAGATGTGGACGCTAGTCAAGATAAAGATGTTGCCATGGCTGGCACTATGGATGTTCTTTCTCTTGTGGAATACAATAGAGGCGCAGACTCGATACACCATTCCTGAGGAACTGGACGTGGGCTCTGTTGTTGGAAATATAGCTAAGGACTTGGGCTTTGACATCGCTAAGATCTCTGATCGCAAACTGAGGATAGCCCCCGGGGCTGGTAAGCAATATTTCGCTGTGGATTTGGGAAAGGGCGAGCTCATTGTAAATGAACGGATAGACAGAGAGAGTCTGTGCGGACAAAGCGCGAGTTGTTTGTTACCACTACAGGTTATCATTGAGGATCCACTTCAGTTTTATCGTGTTGAAGTGGAAATACTGGATATAAATGACAATTCTCCACTTTTCATGTCAGGCGAGAACACTATAAAAGTGCCCGAATCAACTCTATCTGGTGTTCGGTTTCGTTTGGAAACGGCACAGGACCGTGACGTCGGGATAAATTATTTGCGCTCATATTCTCTGAATAAAAATGACTTCTTTGCTTTGAACGTTAAAAACAATAAAGACGGCACAAAGGTTGCCGAGCTTGTTCTGGAAAAGGCTGTTGACCGGGAACAGCAGCCGGTGCACAACCTAATTCTTACTGCGGTTGATGGAGGTACTCCGGCAAGATCTGGAACCACGCATGTTACTGTGATGGTGATAGACATAAACGACAATGCGCCTATTTTTGACCAAGACTTGTATGAAATCCAACTGAGTGAAAATGCAATACCCGGGACATTAGTATTGACAGTTAGAGCCAACGACTTGGATGAAGGCCCAAACAGTAAAATAGAGTATTCATTCGAATCGCATACAGCAGAGTCCATTCAAAAGCTATTTGTAATCAATGAAGACACAGGAGCTATTACTTTAACCGACGCATTAGATTACGAAAAAAGTCCTTCATATAAATTTGATGTATGCGCGAGAGACAAAGGCACGCCATCTCTGGAGGCACACAGTGGTGTCCAGGTAACTATTGTAGATGTTAATGATAACTCACCTGAGATAACCATCACCTCCTCACCCAAACCCGTTAGAGAGGATGCCCCAGTAGGTACCATGGTAGCTCTAATTAGTGCAAAGGATTTGGACTCGGGAGAAAATGGTCAAGTTTCCCTTCGTATGTCTTCAGATTACCCTTTCAAATTAAACCCCTCATTTGCAGATCATTACGCACTAGTAACACATGCAACTTTAGACCGGGAGAAATATCCTGAATACCGTATTGAGCTTGAAGCATCGGACTCAGGGTCCCCAGCTTTGACCTCCATTAAAATAATAACAGTTAATATTTTAGATGTTAATGACAACCCTCCAGTTTTCTCCCAACCTTCTTACACTGTTTACGTCAGAGAGAACAATGCTGCTGGATCAATAATGTGTTCAGTGTCCGCTTCAGATCCAGATATAGGTGAGAATGCGAAGATCTCCTATTCTATATTAGACTCTAAAGTACAAGACGTGTCTGTCTCCTCCTATATTTACATAAACTCGGATAACGGCAGCATCTACAGCATGCACTCGTTTGACTATGAGAAACTGAAGGTGTTTCAGATACAGGTCCAGGCAAAGGACCACGGCTCTCCGTCTCTGAGCAGCAACGTCACGGTTCATGTTTTTATCCTGGACCAGAACGACAATGCTCCCGCTGTTATTTACCCTTCCGCTGTCATGGGCTCTGTCTCCCATCAGAAGATGCCCCGGTCCGCTAAAGCAGGCCACCTCACCACTAAGATATCGGCAGTGGACGCAGACTCGGGTCATAACGCCTGGATTTCCTATAGGCTGGTGGAGGCCACAGACTCGTCTCTGTTCAGTGTAAATCTTTACACAGGGGAGGTGAGGACTAAACGCGCTGTTTCAGAGCAGGATGACTCCTCTCAGAGGCTGCTTATAGAGATACAGGACAATGGGGAGCCGGTCCAGTCCGCCACAGTCACAGTCAACATACTGTTAGAGGACGGGTTTCACGAGCCCAACTCGGACTTCCGCCAGAAAACAGCCGAGCCCAGCAAGAGAAACAGTAAAATCACCTTTTATTTGATCATCTCTCTGGCCTCTGTGTCCGTTTTGTCTTTGTTGACTTTTCTCATCTTAGTGGTGAAGTGCGTTAGAAACAGTAGGAGCAGCTCGAGTTGCTGTATCAGACGGGCTGACTCTGACGGATACAAGAATCCAAACAGAAACCTGCAGCTCCAGCTCAACACTGACGGCCCTATTAAGTATGTGGAGGTCCTGGGAGGGGACATGTTGTCTCAGAGCCAGTCCTTCAGGTCGTGTCTCTCTCCGGTGTCCGAGTTCAGTGATTTCACCCTCGTCAAGCCCAGCAGCACCACTGACTTTCAGGACATGATAAACGTGCTTGATGCGTCTTTACCGGACAGCGCGTGGACGTTCGAGAGCCAGCAGGTGAGCGCAGCTACTTTATAATGTGTTTTTATTACCACCGGACTGTATCGTTCTTCATTTATGAATTTATGACTGTATCTCCTGGAACTGTGTTTTACCACTTTTATTCATTTCGATTCTATATAATTGGGTTGTTTTGCAATTCAGTCTTTATGACAGCGTTTAAAGCTCGAATAATGTATAGATGTTTTGCATTGGATGCTTCTCAATCCATCACATCCGCTGATGGCGCACTTTCGCATATGCAGTGAAAGGTGACAGGGCTGGAGCACTGTTAGTCAGACCATGAGACATCCCGAAAATCGCTCTTCTGTCAAAAACGTCTATAGCGTCCAAACGGTTTGGCTACAAACTATTATCACCGCTCTATGGAAAGATGAGACTCCCACTGACTAACGACATTATAAACGTGCTTGATGCATCTTTACCTGACAGTGCGTGGACGTTCGAGAGCCAACAGGTGAGCCATAGTAAAAGCATTAATTTGAGTGACATAATATCACTAAAAAGAATTATGAGTAGGAACGCATGACTTCAATGTAATTTTTGCTCATCATAAATGTGAAGCACAATTTTAAGTGAAAATAACATGATGAAAGCATAACGATGCTTTTTTCCCATCACACTGTCAGTTCCCTTCTTTCCCCGCATGGCTGTGTTTTCCACCAGGCCTGCATGCTATTTGCGCAGTCGAAGCTATCATTTTTTCTTTAGCCCATTTCTTTACTAGAACGTCACAAACACATAAATCCCACAGAGTTTTAAAGAACCTCAACATTTCATAGGTTCGTGGAAATTACGTATTTTTATACTAATTATGAATGCAAGTTTTATTCTCAAATAAACATAACAAATATATCTGTGACATAAATGAGGAGTAATTAATGAGCATGGATATGCGCCCAGGAACTGGTATCTTGGTTCTTATCCACGCGCGCAGAGAAGGGTTGTACATTTCAGCACCATGGACAGTGACACGCGCTCTCCACTGGCCCCGAAACCGTCAGCGTTGTGTTTTGTTGCTGCATCATGTCCCACACATCTACCGGACACATGTTCACTTTAAGTAAATTTAACACGGTTTACTTTGACCTCAGATAAAGGGTTATTACTTTTATTATCACTGTCATTATTTCATAACCATTCGTGCAATGGGGAAAAAAGGCATTTTGTATTACCTCATGATTATATTTCCATTTCTTCATGAAATATGATCTGATGTGTTAGCAGGGTTACAACGCATACTCCCACAGCAGAAAGCTGGCTATGACTTTAAGAGCTACTCTGTTTTCAATTGGTTTATATAGTGCTGCGCTGTGCACCAATAGCATGCTTAACTGTACAAAGAGATCTACTCCTTCCTCCAGCCACAGCACAGTAGCCCATACAATGCACAGAGATGGTGAGAGACGGAGCTGTGCTCAGCCATTCATTCACAATGGAATTAGATACTTGGTTGAAAAGGAGAGGTGATCAATAACAATTTCGTTGGAATATTTTATTTTAAGCATGTTTTCCACATGTTATTTTTTCGGGATATAGCAATATGAAGAAATTGAGCTTGAAGGAGAGAACGTGCCTCAGTGATTGGAGAGGACTAATGCAATGGCTGTTGTGTTTCTGTTTGTCTTGGAATAAAGCAGGAGCCGAGATTCGTTATACAGTTCCGGAGGAACTGAGTTTGGGATCCGTGGTTGGAAATATAGCAAAAGATCTGAGGTTGGAAGTATCAGAGATTTCTTTCCGTGAAATGAGGATAGCGTCTGTGGCTGGTAAGCAGTATTTCAGTGTGGATTTAGGTAAGGGCGAGCTAGTTGTCAGCGATAGAATTGACAGAGAAAGTCTGTGCGGACAAAGCGCCAGTTGCCTCTTGCCATTAGAAGTCATCATTGAGAACCCTCTGCAGCTTCACAGAGTGGAAGTTGACATTCAGGATATAAATGATAATGCTCCTCATTTTCAATCATCTGAGCGCACATTGAAAATAGCAGAATCCACTGCCCCAGGTTTGCGATTTTCTTTGGAGAGCGCGCAGGATCCTGACGTTGGCGATAATTCTTTAAAATCGTATACTCTCAGCAAAAACGAACATTTCAGCTTGGAAATAAAGGATCAAGATGACGGAAGAAAAGTTCCGGAATTATGTCTGGAGAAAGCTTTGGACCGAGAGAATAAGGCTCGACATCAGCTGTTGTTAACCGCCCTTGATGGTGGCTCTCCAGTTAGATCTGGGACCTCACAGATTATAATTATTGTCTTAGATAACAACGATAACAACCCCATATTCAAGCATCCGTTAAACAAAGTATCTCTAAACGAAAACACTCCTCAGGGAACGTCTTTCCTAAAGGTCGAGGCAAACGATTTAGATGATGGCCCAAATGGAGAGATCGAATACTCTTTTGGTGACCATACTGCACAGTCTGTAAAGGCTTTGTTTGAAATTGATCCAAAAACGGGGGAAATGTATTTGAAGGGTACGCTGGATTACGAGAGCACTCCCTCATACCGAATCGAAATTATTGCTCAAGACAAAGGCATGCCTGAGATGGAAGGACAGTGCAACGTTCAGATTGACGTCATAGATGTCAATGATAACTCTCCCCAAATTAGCCTTACATCTAAACCAAGCCCAGTGCGCGAGAACGCACCCAAAGGGACTGTGGTGGCTTTGATTAGTGCACGGGACCCTGACTCTGGAGACAATGGAAAGGTGACACTACAAATCCCACCAAGCTATCCTTTTACATTGGAACCTTCCATCTCCAGTCATTACGCACTAGTCACCAATGGTGTTCTGGATCGTGAGACGTTCCCAGAGTATAGCATAGAGATAACGGCTACTGATGCGGGCTCCCCTCCGCTCACCAGCAAGAAAACCATCCCAGTCCGTATTCTGGATGTAAACGACAATCCACCTAGGTTTCCAGACACTGCGTACACTGTGTACGTCAATGAGAATAACACACCTGGTTATATTATATGCTCCGTGTCCGCATTGGATATGGATTTTGGAGATAACGCCAAGATCTCCTATTCTATATTAGACTCTAAAGTACAAGATGTGTCTGTCTCCTCCTATATTTACATAAACTCAGATAACGGCAGCATCTACAGCATGCACTCGTTTGACTATGAGAAACTGAAGGTGTTTCAAATACAGGTCCAGGCAAAGGACCACGGCTCTCCGTCTCTGAGCAGCAACGTCACGGTTCATGTTTTTATCCTGGACCAGAACGACAATGCACCCGCTGTTATTTACCCTTCCACTGTCATGGGCTCTGTCTCCCATCAGAAGATGCCCCGGTCCGCTAAAGCAGGCCACCTCACCACTAAGATATCGGCAGTGGACGCAGACTCGGGTCATAACGCCTGGATTTCCTATAGGCTGGTGGAGGCCACAGACTCGTCTCTGTTCAGTGTGAATCTTTACACAGGGGAGGTGAGGACAAAACGCGCTGTTTCAGAGCAGGATGACTCCTCTCAGAGGCTGCTTATAGAGATACAGGACAATGGGGAGCCGGTCCAGTCCGCCACAATCACAGTCAACATACTGTTAGAGGACGGGCTCCACGAGCCCATCTCGGACTTCCGCCAGAAAACAGCCGAGCCCAGCAAGAGAAACAGTAAAATCACCTTTTATTTGATCATCTCTCTGGCCTCTGTGTCCGTTTTGTCTTTGTTGACTTTTCTCATCTTAGTGGTGAAATGCGTTAGAAACAGTAGGAGCAGCTCGAGTTGCTGTATCAGACGGGCTGACTCTGACGGATACAAGAATCCAAACAGAAACCTGCAGCTCCAGCTCAACACTGACGGCCCTATTAAGTATGTGGAGGTCCTGGGAGGGGACATGTTGTCTCAGAGCCAGTCCTTCAGGTCGTGTCTCTCTCCGGTGTCCGAGTTCAGTGATTTCACCCTCGTTAAGCCCAGCAGCACCACTGACTTTCAGGACATGATAAACGTGCTTGATGCATCATTACCTGATAGCACGTGGACGTTCGAGAGCCAACAGGTGAGCATAGACTGACTATGGTGACTGACATTCAGTCAGCACTCAACCCTCATGTGCATAAAAGGAATGAGGACAGTGCTGTATTGTTGATTAATAAGCGGATGAATGTGGTACATAATGCATATAAGTCAAGGTATCAAGCATTTTATTCTATAAGTGTGCGTTTGTGATGGTATTGGCCTACAATTGCTTTAAATATTTATTAACTGACTCAATTGAGTTGCCATATGCAATTGGGTTATGATGTATGCATTGTTTCAGTTTCTATTCGTGAAGGCTCAGATAATTATTCTCCTGCTGGCACAAATATCGATTTACCAGATGTAGCTAAGCTTTTGCATGTTCTTTTTCCAGAAGTCCAAGAGAAAAAGGAAGACACTGTTGTATTGTATTATCTCCCCAATCTTTTCTTTTTTATTTGGCCCTCTTCTTCCTGTATTCCTTTACGAAAGTAACATCTGTTACTCTTAAAATCAGAACCAGTCTTTTATTGTGACTGTGTTCGTGTGTGCGTTCGCCCGCACGCGCGCTTATAGCAGATGTGACACAATGAATAGGACCCGCTTGTATTGTACTATTGAAGAGTTGCCTGTCTTTGTTTGGAGACCCAGGCACCTCCTCTGAAAAAAGTTTCCATTCAGTAGCTATAGGAACTTTGCGCGTCAAAGGAGTCGGTGTTAGCTTCTCCTCACTTATTTATTTTGCAATATGATATTTTACATTTATTGAAGCTCTAGCAGACTTATTTTTTAACCTGTGTGGTTCAGAATAAAGTAGGATATTTCCCTGACATGAGGAGTTGAACAATGGGAGTTTTGGACACAAGGAGAAAGGCCGCGGGAAGGTCTCTGTTCTGTCTGTTTCTCTCAGCTTTATACAGAGCATCATTTTCCGCTGAACTTTCTTATTCCGTACTAGAGGAATTAAAACCGGGGGCTTTTGTCGGGGACATAGCGAAGGCCTTGGGCCTCAACATACCAACGCTTGTAAACAGAAATCCACGAGTTATGTCGGAGTCTAATGCCAAGTATTTTGACGTGAATGCGAGTGGAGTTTTAGTTGTCAGACAAACCATGGACAGAGAAAGTCTTTGTGGATTAACTTTGACATGTTCTCTTACTGTTCAACTTGTTCTTCAGAACCCTCTGGAATTACACCGTGTTGTTGTGGAGATAGTGGATGTAAATGACAATTCTCCTCAGTTTCCATCAGGAAATATTTATCTTGAAGTGTCTGAGGCGGCTGCGCCGGGCACTAGGTTTGGTTTGGACAGCGCGCAAGATCTATACGTAGACATCAACTCATTACGCACATTCACTCTCAGTCCTAACGACTGTTTCATATTGAAACTTGAATCAAAAAGTGATGGCAGCAAATTCCCCGAGTTATTATTGGACAAACCGCTAGACAGGGAAAAGCAGGCGGTGTTTCACCTGCTACTTACGACTGTAGACGGCAGACAGCCACAGAAATCAGGGACTACCTCTGTTGTTATCGATATACTAGATGTCAATGATAATGCCCCGGTATTTGACCAACCAATTAAAACTGTTAGTTTGTTTGAAAACTCTCCACAGGGCACTTTAGTGACTAAACTCAATGCATCGGATGCTGATTATGGTCATAATGGAAAGATATCTTACCTCTTTAGTAAGTACACCTCAGAAACAGCGCTGAAACTTTTCACTGTGGATCCCAAAACTGGAGAAATCCGAGTGAAAGGGGAGGTTGATTATGAAATGTCGGACATTTATGACATCACTGTGCAAGCCAGGGATAGAGGGACCCCTGCCATGGAGTGCTCCTGCCACATTAAAATCAAAATAATAGACGTGAACGACAACAGTCCGAAGATCATCATAAACTCACTATCTGAAATGGTCCAGGAGGATGTGGAATCAGGCACTGTTATAGCTCTGATTAGTATCAGGGACATGGACGCTGGTAGAAACGGGGAGGTTAACGTCCACATCCCCCCTGGGCTGCCATTTAGGTTGATATCCCCCTTTGAGGAGCACTATACCCTGGTGACAGACGGCCCTTTGGACCGAGAGGCTGTGTCTGAATACACCATCATCGTGACAGCCACAGACTCCGGCTCTCCCCCTCGCTCTGCACAACAGTTCTTTATGATCACTCTTTCAGATGTAAATGACAACGCCCCCCTCTTCTCCCAGTCCTCCTACTCTGTTGATATAGCGGAGAACAATGCCCCTGGTGCGCTCATTCTGACTGTGTCTGCGTTCGACCAGGACCTGGGCCAGAACGCTCACCTCTCCTTCACCATCCTGGAGAGTGAGGTGCACGGCTCGCCTGTGTCCTCTTTTGTCTACATAAACTCTAACAACGGGAACCTGTATGCAGTGCGAGCCCTCGACCACGAGCAGATGAATGTGTTCCGGGTGCAGGTGCAGGTTAGGGACGCGGGGACACCTGTACAGAGCTCTAACGTGACTGTGCATGTGTTTGTGATTGATGAAAATGACCACTCTCCTGCCCTGATCTACCCCGCTCCGCCCCCAGACGGTGTGCTGCAGCTGTCTGTGCCCCGCTTCGCTAGCAAAGGCCACCTGGTCAACAGGGTGGTGTGTGTGGACGAAGACAGTGGGCACAACGCCTGGCTCTTCTACAGTCTCTCTGGGAGGGATGCAGGGCTCTTTCATGTTGGGGCCCACAGCGGGGAGGTGCGAACAGCCCGTAGATTTGAGGAGGAAGATATTACATTCACTATCATAGTGCTGGTGCAGGACAATGGTATGCCCGCTCTCTCCACCAGTGTGTCAGTCAATATTACTGTGTCTGAGAAGGGTACAGACGCGTCCTCTCAGATCAGGAGGGCTCCCTCCAGGCAACAGAGTGGGGGGTCTGGCCTCACCCTGGCTCTGATTGGCTGTCTGACCTGCGTCTCCATTGTGTGTTTGGTGGTAATTGTTGCCATGGTGATGCGCTGGATGAGATACAGAGGATACCTGACTTGGTTGGGCCTGGGCACCAGGCAGGCCCTTCACTCCCACTCTCATAAAGACCTCCACCTGCAGCTCAATAAAGACGGGCCTCTGCGCTACATGAAGGTGGTGGGGCCTCAGGAGCCGCACACACATACCTACAGACCCTGTTACCCCACCCTCTCCAGCAGTGACAGGGACTTTGTGTTCGTTAAGACTCCCATGATGAACCAGAACACTCTGAGTGTAACCCTCACCAACAAACACACTAGCAAAGCCAAAAAGGTGAGTTCTCTCAGAACGAATACCGTTTTCATTTCAGTTGGCAAAAGAGACAAGACCTGACTTAAACATGACTGTGTATTTGTGTTAGTGAACGCATGTGGGTGTTTAATTGTAAAGCACTCGTGGTTACCTCTCAGGCAAGTACAGAGTGATTTAATTGTGTTGAACTCTCAGCAAACTACAGACTGTTGTGTTTGGCAGTGAATCCTCTTGCCTGCCTGAGAGGAGGCTGAACATTTTATAGGACTGCAGGGGGAACCTCTCTGTAGTAGACAGGCTATTACAGTGAGAGTGTTCTCACTCAACATGTGTTCCTTTGCACAGTGATGGGGATGGGGAGGGACATGATGAGTAGGATGTGGGGGTATATGGCAGTACAGGTCATATAATGAGGATATTGGGGTCAGCTGTTGACCTTTGACTGCTTATTGAATGAGGTGAAGCTAATAGATTGGGGTTGTTGCCCTGAACCTATAGCCAGTAGCCACCTCTCATGACCTCACCAAACAGAGTGTCTGCCTCTCTCTCTGTCTGTCTATGACTCATTCCTTTAGCTGGCAACACTCGGAGTCAAGGCTCAGTCATACCTAGATGGAAATAGACCTTCATAAAGAGGATGGCCTTTTATTGGATCCTGAAAGGATGCCAGAATGGTTGACCTGCTTTAACCAGACTGATATTTGTCATATCGCTGAGCATTTCTGTGTATTGAACTGTATGACTCCTTAAAGCTTCATATAAAACGACAGTAATATCTGCTGCATGGCACATCACCCTTCATAGAGAGTAGTCCAGTGTATGAGAGTATTACAGTCCTGGCCAAAGGGCTTCTCTAGGCTTCAGGCCTGGCAGTGCTCTGTCCTTGTAATCCAGCCCAGGGTTTAGAGGATCAGTGGGGCAGGGCAGGGCTGCAGATTACTGCCGCACTGCCAGACTCTCTCTGACAGGCAGCACTGGCCAGTAGCACAGCCCTACTAAACCCATAGATGGAGCCTGGATTTGGCTAATGATCTAGAGTGTTGAATGAGATATATTGTATCCTAATCTACAGCAGATAAAGCTTGGGTGGACCACTTTTTTTGACAATATGTTGGGAGAACTCTAGTTAAAGCTTGATCCTTATTCAACTTGTTTTGAAGTTGCCTGTAACAGGAGTATGTTTGATGATCCTTCCTCTCAGCTGACTCGCTCTAGCACAGCACTGACACAATAGCTTGTTCAATAATTCACACACATTCTCTCACACTGCTCTCTCACACTGCTCTCTCACACTGCTCTCTCTCACACTGCTCTCTCTATCGCTCTCTCTACTACTCTCTCTACTGCTCTCTCTTTCTTACTCTCCTCTCCCCATGGCCCTGTGACATTTTCTTTCTTCATGGCCCACTGAAGGACAAAATGGTTTCCAGTGCTGATGACTGAAGATGATATGCCTCCATAGACATCAGTGGAGGAACAGCCTGTGTGTCTGCCACTACACATTCTAACAGTATATTTCCTCTCCTCTCTCCCTCCAGCAAAAACCACCCAACAATGACTGGCGCTTTACCCAGCAGGGACAGAGACCCGGACCCAGTGGGTAAGTGTCCAGCTCATTTAAATATACGCAGTACACACACACACACACACACACACACACACACGCACACACACACACACACACACACACACACACACACACACACACACACACACACACACACACACACACACACACACACACACACACACACACACACACACGTCTCTCGTACGTATACACGTTCACACTTGCATTTTACTTAACGTGAATTAATCATGTGTGACTATGATATGCATTCCATTGAAAGGCAGTTGTGTGTTTGAACAGACAGTACAGATTGGTTCCCCACTACGCTACGCAAAGATCCAATAACACTGGCACTACTGACGGGCAAAATAATGGGTAATCTAATGGCTGTTATACAGTGGTTGTGTTAGTAGAGTCCTACTAGTAGAAGTGATTTGTCGATACTGTGATGATTGTGAAGCTGTAAGTGTACTTACAGAAGAAATCAATGAATCGCAATCCGATGGCTGTAGTGTGAGTGAGGTTTGAGGTACAATGCAATGGTAGTTGTTGATGTGACATGTGGTGCCTCATTGATTTAGCAAAAGATCCTTGGATTATCTCACAGATCTCGGTTTAACAGATTGTGGCTCTACTGGTGGAGCAACTGTTGAGCATCTGAGTGTTGTGAAGTTATTAGCCACTGATTACATACCGTATCATTCATAGAAAGTGTCATAGTAGATTCCTTAACATAAAGACAATTACTTGTAATTTGTCATTGTACTATTCTAGTTCGTGCTGGCACAAAATAGAAGTTGATTCACTATGCACACTGTATATACAAAACTATGTGGACACTCCTTCAAATTAGTGGATTCGGCTATTTCAACCACACCTGTTGCTGACAGGTGTAGAAAATCGAGCACACAGCCATGCAATCTCCATAGAAAAACATTGGTAGCAGAATGGCCTTACTGAAGATCTCAGTGACTTTCAACCTGGCACCGTCATAGGATGCCACCTTTCCAACAAGTCAGTTCAGAAAATTTATGCCCTGCTAGAGCTGCCTCGGTCAACTGTAAGTGTTGTTATTGTGAAGTGGAAACATCTAGGAGTAGCAACGACTCAGTCGCAAAGTGGTAGGGCACACAAGCTCACAGAACGGGACTGCCGTGTGCTGAAGCGCGTAGTGTGTAAAAATTGTCTGTCCTCGGTTGAAACACTTACTACTGAGTTCCAAACTGCCTTTGGAAGCAACGTAGGCTGTTCGTCGGGAGCTTCATGAAATGGGTTTCCATGGCCGAGCAGCCACACACAAGCCTAAGATCACCATGCGCAATGGCAAATATCGGCTGGAGTGGTGTAAAGCTCACCGCCATTGGGCTCTGGAGCAGTGGATAAGCCTTCTCTGGAGTGATGAATCACGTTTCACCATTTGGCAGTCCGATGGACAAATCTGGGTTTGGCGGATGCCAGGAGAACGCTTCCTGCCCCAATGTATAGTGCCAACTGTAAAGTTTGGTGGTGGAGGAATAATGGTTTGGGCCTCATGATTCGGTCTAGGCCCCTTAGTTCCAGTGAAGGGAAATCTTAACGCTACAGCATACAATCGCCCAACATCAGTGCCCAACCTCACTAATGCTCTTGTGGCAAAATTGAAGCAAGTCTCCGCAGCAATGTTCCAACATCTAGTGGAAAGCCTTCCCATAAGAGTGGAGGCTGTTATACCAGAAAAGGAGGGCCCATGATTTTGGAATGAGATGTTTGACGAGCAGGTGTCCACATACTTTTGGGCATGCAGTGTAGTTCATTAGATAGAAACTGAACATGAACTTGGTTGGCTAATGAAGGAGTCCATCTGACTGGCATTGGACTGAAAGAGTGAGAGGTGATCATCTGTGTTTCAGCACGTACAGGTACAGCACCAGCACCCAGCAGAGATGGACACCGTACAGCAAGGCGAGGTAGAGTAGAGTGGCTTTGCTGACTGTGCAAGGCGGCGTCCTGCTCTCATACATGCTGGTGTCTGACAGGCTGTAGGCTTGGCGGAGCTGTGTGTAGACAAGCTTGGCTTCTGGCTGTTGAGCGTGTGATAATGTGTACATGCTCTTGCGGTCTAGCTGTGTTTTTAAAATGGGTCGAGGCTTTGTGGAGGTGTTTGTCGATGTGCAAAGCTCAGCATCGCTGCGTGGTCTGTGTTGTATACTTGGGTTTGGAGGCTTCGCTGAACTGTGTAGTTTGTCCTTTTATTCGTAGCGTAGATTTCCATGTCCCTGTGGTTCTGTCGGCCTGTTTCTGTCTATCTGTGTGTGCGAGTGTATGTGTGTAAGCTTGCGCGCATGTGTGTATGTGTTACTGACTCCCATATAGATGTAATAAACCCAACAAACTCAATTAAACATTTTCTCCACAATCCTACATTGTAGATTTGACCAGTGGCAAATTAAGGGATTGAGAAGAACAATGATAACATCTGATCAACAATCCAGTCTCTTATTGATGAAACATACAGACATTCTCTCCTCATCCCCCTCTGTTCTTTCTCTTTCTCTGACCCCCCCCCCCCCCCTCCACCCCTCCCCCCCACACACACACTCTCTAACACATAGCATAGGTACAAGGCACATAGCATCCGAACAGCATCTGGACAGCTCGTTTAGTCTCTACTCTGTGTGTGAGTGTCTGCTTGCATATTATGTCTCTGTGTTAACTATTAACATGTATAGTGCTTCCTGATCCAATGTCTTCTCCCAGCCTCCATCTCCTCTGTGCTCTGTGATGCAGGTGCTCACTCAAAATGGCTTCTGGAGGCTTGGTGTCGACATGCTGACAATCATGATGGGAGGAGGGTGTGTGTGTGTGTGTGAGAGAGGTTTAGATTATGTGAGAGTGTATGTGTTCATGAGAGTGAGAGTCACGGTGAAAGAGAGAGATTTGAGTGTATCTCTTATACTGACTCATCCCCCTCCTCTCCTCCAGAGCTGGCCCCCATCCTGACGGGGCAGGTGGTGCTATAGTTGGAACAGGACCCTGGCCCAACCCCCCCACTGAGGCTGAACAGCTCCAGGCTCTGATGGCTGTTGCCAACGGTGAGTCTGTGGCCTACATATCCCAGAAATCACATTTCCTTCTCTCTGTCTTCCGCTACCTCACAAGGTTACCTCCATGGATAGTTGTATGGGAGGGAAAGAGGGAAAGAGGGAAAGAGGGAAAGAGGGAAAGAGGGAAAGAGAAAGGGAAAGAGAGAGCATCTGTTCATGCATTCTAACAGAGAGGGGACTGGTGACACTGAAATATCTCTGTTCTCTGTTGAGGACTGATACTGCATACAAATGGGGAGATGGAGAGCTCTCTGCCACTGGGTAGAGCTACAGAGAGAGCCCTGTTAGAGAGCAGCATTTCAGGCACTAGATTCTTAGTGCATACGACTTGATTAGATCAGAGTGGCGGTTGATAAGGAAACAGCACATCCTTCCTTTGTGTGACCCCATTAGGACACAGAGAGAGAGAGAGAGAGTCTGCCAAGTACACATGTATAGAACACAGTGTGTCTCAGCAGTCTCTGTGTGTGAATGAACCAACGCACGAGGAATATGGGACACAGAGCTCTTTGTTTCAATGCTCCATAGCTGCAGTCACCCAGAAACCTGCACACTGCCTCTCTCTCTATTAGTGTGCAATTGGTCAGTTTAATCCTCAATTCCAAATTTTATTTGATGATATCTGAATGTACTGCGTTTAGTTGTTTACATCTGTTCTGTGTGAGAGAGCGGAGGTTCTATATGCTGTGAGTGTGGGGGAGGAAAGGGGCTGGTTTGGAACAGTGCTGAGCTGGAGCTGCAATGCAGTGCAGAAATGACCCTCAGTTAGGAGAGTTCCTCTCTCTTCACAGCATCACAACATACCCAGCTATAACCGTTTCTCCCTCCCTCCCTTCTCTCTCAGAGGTGAGTGAAGCGACAGCAACCCTTGGCCCCCGCTACAACGCCCAGTTCCCCATGCAGCATGTGCCCGATTACCGCCAGAACGTCTACATCCCCGGCAGCACGGCCACCCTGACAACCAACCCCCAGCAGATGATGCCCCAGCCGGCCCTGCAGGGCCCGCCTCAGGCCATACCCCAGGTCGATGTCCCCAACGCTGCCCAGACCCCCGCCAGCAAGAAGAAGACCACCAAGAAGGACAAGAAGTAAGCCAAGCTAACACCAAGCCCCATCGCCACATAAACCAAGACCCTGACCCCCATACTGCCGAGTGTCTTCCCTCATTGGAAGCCTTGATCTTTGTTTTTCTTATGCTATTCAATCTAATAGTTCAATCTGATAGTCCCAGAATTTTGGATGTTTGTGAGCATATGTCACTTTGCAAATGTTTTTAATGGGGAACCGCTGTACTTCTAGCTTCTATGGTCATCACAGCTTACTTCAGGCAGAGGTTATTGGTGTGTTCTATGCGGGGTGGGAGGGGGAGGAAGATTACATTAGATTTATATTGGATCCAGATGGATTTCAGGGACCTGGAATTCATGTAGTGACCTAGCTCTGTATTATAGCATTCTAAAGAAAAACAAACAAAAAAAACAAAACAATCTGATGGTTTGTTTTATTAAACCGTTTGATGTTTCTCTAAAATGCCAAGTAGTTCTGCTTCTTATGGTGACGGATTACGCGTACACCTTGTTAGGTTTCTTTAGAGAACTTGCTTTAGCTCTTTTTACGGGATGAAATAGACAAGACATGCATGATTCATCCTGAAGATGAAGAACCACTGAAGATGAGCCTACACTAACATGCTGTACATTTAAAAAAGAGGCTATCTTAACTTCATCAGGAAAGTACCAATGTCATGAGAATGCATACTGTAGCATTAACAACTTAAAACGCCTGTAAGGTTCAATGTAGTTATATGACTAGCAAGCAAAAGAACGGATGCTCATTTAATGTTACTTACAATGGTGACCATCAAAGTATATCCAGCTGCTTTTTAAAATCTTGCCCAAGCAGGATTCTGTGGTTATTTACATCACCCGAGCCACGATTGTCACCTTTTTCCATCATTATTGGTAGAATCCCGTAGAGTGGCATTAAAAGATAACTTTGTTCATATAATGTAACATTGTAAAGATGGATCAGTGTTTTATTAACTTAGAACCAACATTATTTAGATATTATATCAGCGTTGTTTTAACGTTGTATCAACATTATGCCAGGCTAGCCCAGTGTGATTGGCTCTGCACTGTGGGTTTCTCTAAGGCTCATAGACAGTCCTGCGACCACGCCCCCAGGGTTGGGTGTGTGGTAAGGACAGAGGAGGGGAAAGGGTGAACAGTCTCTGTCCTCTTGCCACATGTACAGTATCTCTCCGGCTATGACAGCCGGTAAATGTGCTCTCATCACCTCTTCAATTCACAGTCTTTATTCCTTAGTTCTCTAGGAGAACCTTGACCAGACCACATGTTCAGTACACTACAACTCCAGGCACTGTAGGATGTTCTGTATGGACCGTTTACAGAATCCTATGGATAAGCCTTGTTGTGGAGTTCAGGGCCATATCAGGACCATGGACAGAGACCATCTCTATCTCCACTTCTAGCAGCAGTCTGGGGCACAGATAATATTTTCAGTCCATCCTTTAACCTGCCAAAATCCCAGATGCACAGACACCCTGCCCCCATGTAAATAAGACACATAGCCAGTCTGTATGAATCTTAGAGAGACACATCACTCTCTTACCACAACCACACAGCTGGCTAGTATTGGAATGTTTTGAATATTTTTCAACAAAAAAAGATGTGTTCCAGATGAAATGTAGTGGTGTAGTGACTAAGAGTTGAGCTGACTGATTTAACCGAGCTGTAAATAAAACTCAAACTTTCAACAGACAGTCGTAGCTAGAGGCTTGTGAAATTTGTCGTGCATATTTTTGTGTTTTCTCTCTATCGCATTCTTTCTTTGGTCACTCCAAACTTTAAAGTGTAACACTCAACACCTAAATGTCTTTAAAGTGTGATTCCAATTCCCTGTACCTCTTCCTGTGTTTGTGATTTGAATCAATTGTTTATGCTAATGGAATGCCACCCTTGCTCATATGGATATAAATATATATGCATCTTCCGCTGGAATAGTCCTCTGTATTCTATTGTATTATCTTTGCTATTAAATTGCTTAGCGCTTCTCCCTGTTACACTCTTATTTTATATGCTAATATTTATATCGCTGTTTATTTGTTTGTTTTTGTTTACTCTTTGAACACTGACATTTCCAAATAAAAATGTATTCTAAAATCATGTCTTCTCCTTAGAATTGGTTGTGTTTTACTGATGAATGGTGTGCTGTTAGCTGGCAGGAGGCAGGGGATTATCATAGCTAGTGGCAGAGGCTATATTGGAGCCTGTCTGTTGGAGTTGACTGAACTGGTGCCATGGCTCTGCTAGAAGCATTCCACTCTTTGTTCAGCACAGTTTAGCCACAGACAGTGGCGTGGAGCGGGATCCTAACCCTATACCTACCGCTCACACATGCCTAGTTTTCCCCGTTTATGACATGCTAAACCTCACACACGCCTAGGTTTCCATGTTTATAACATGCTAAACTTCACACATGCCTAGTTTCCGTGTATATAACTTGCTAAACCTCACACGCCTAGTTTTCCGTGTTTATAACATGCTAAACCTCACACGCCTAGTTTTCCCCGTTTATAGCATACAAAACCTCACACACACACCTAGTTTCCCGTGTTTCTAGCATGCTAAACCTCACACGCCTAGTTTTCCCGTTTATAGCATGCTAAACCTCACACATGCCTAGTTTTACATGTTTATAGCATGCTAAACCTCACACACGCCTAGTTTTCCCCATTTATGACATGCTAAACCTCATACATGCCTAGTTCTCCCCATTTATAATATGCTAAATCTCACACACACCTAGTTTTCCCCGTGTATAACATGCTAAACCTCACACACACCTAGTTTTCCCTGTTTATAACATGCTAATCCTCACACACACCTAGTTTTCCCCGTGTATAACATGCTAAACCTCACACACACCTAGTTTTCCCCGTTTATAACATGCTAATCCTCACACACACCTAGTTTTCCCTGTGTATAACATGCTAAACCTCACACACACCTAGTTTTCCCGGTGTATAACATGCTAAACCTCACACACACCTAGTTTTCCTCATTTATAACATGCTAAACCTCACACACACCTAGTTTTCCCCGTGTATAACATGCTAAACCTCACACACACCTAGTTTTCCCCATTTATAACATGCTAACCCTCACACACGCCTAGTTTCCCCCCAGTTTATAGCATTCTAAACTTTACACGTCTATTGTCTCTTTTCTCCAGGGCATTCCAAACCTCATACATACTTAATAAGGTCCCTTGTCAACTCAGCACGTAGCAAGACCATCAATTTAAGTGTATCTCTTCAGCTCATGTATTGACAATATAGAATGACACGTGTGTGGATGAACTGCTAGCTGAGTGATGGATCCCAGTCCATTTTCCCCTCCATGCTCAGAAATCTCTTTTCAACCAAGATGAGCAGTTCTGTGGGCTCTTTAAATCCATAGCGCTCTGAATCAGACCTGACCTATTTTTCAGCCCACATTTCATCAACTGGGGAACGTGAAGGCAGAAAGACTTCAGAAAGACGTAAAACAGAATAGGGCTCTGTAGAGATTTGGGAAGTAGATCATAAACTCAAAGCCGTTTACAGTTATTTTGTCTTCAGAGGACAGAGCCATGACCTGCAGGGGGAGGAGTTACCCTGAACTTTGGACACTTTATAACGCCATTATAATGAATGACATCCTAATGACTTATGTCATCTTTTAACAACATAGATGTTATGTTAAAGTATGACAACCTACATAATGCCTTGATATGTACAATCAAATGTTGCTTGATTTAAGATCAAATAGGGCGGCTTTGTTTTGGTCAGCAACCTAATCTAATCAAGTAGTTTGATTCCGTCATAAAGATGTGAGATTAATGTACTCTGAAGAACAAATGTTATAAAAATGAAAATCTCCTTTACAACGCATCCTATAGACTTCCATTGTGTAATGCATTTTACATCAGTGGACACAGAGGATGCAGGCATCTCACTGTAGGTCCCACAATAACACTGGCCTGTCTATATATAGCTACAGGAAGTGCTGCAGTGGCAGACCCACACTCACTGAGTCACTGGGAGTGGCGTAACAGAACCCACACCCCCAATGATACAGCATGGGATGGTGTCAACACTAAGGGCTCTATTCGATCTGCATCACAGAAATGTTACAGATTGAACAATATAAATGTAAAGGTAATTTCCGATTGAGCCGATATATGCTGCGTTTAACTTAGATACAAATATGGCTTTAAATGTATATATATATAGTACCAGTCAAATGTTTGGTCACACCTACTCATTCCAGAGATTCTCTTTATTTTCTTCTATTTTCTACATTGTAGAATAATAGCGAAGACATTAAAACTATGAAATAACACATATGGAATCATGTACAGTAGTAAGCAAAAAAGCTGTTAAACAAATTAAAATATACAATATATTTTAAATTCTTCAAAGTAGCCACCCTTTGCCTTGATGACAGCTTTGCACGGTCTTCACATTCTCTCAACCAGCTTCACCTGTAATGCTTTTCCAATCACCTTGAAGGAGTTCCCACATATGCTGAGCACTTGTTGGCTGCTTTTCCTTCACTCTGCGGTCCAACTTATTCCAAACCATCTCAATTGTGTTGAGGTCTGGTGATTGTGGAGGTCAGGTCATCTGATACAGTGGTCCATCACTCTCCTTCTTGGTCAAATAGCCCTTACACAGCCTGGAGGTGTGTTGGGTCATTGTCCTGTTGAAAAACAAATGATATGCACACTAAGCACAAACCAGATGGGATGGAGTATCACTGCAGGATGCTGTGGTACCCATGCTGGTTAAGTGTGCCTTAATAAATCACTGACAGTATCACCAGCAGAGCACCCCCACACCATCACACCTCCTCCTCCATGCTTCACGGTGGGAACCACACATGCGGAGATAATCCGTTTACCTACTCGGTGTCTCACAAAGACATGGCTGTTGGAACCAAACATCTCAAATTTGGACTCATCAGACTAAAGGACAGATTTCTACCAGTCTAATGTCCATTGCTCATGATTCTTAGCCCAAGCAAGTCTCTTTTTCTTATTAGTGTCCTTTAGTTGTGGTTTCATTGCAGCAATTCGACCATGAAGGCCTGATTCACACAGTCTCCTCTGAACAGTTGATGTTGAGATGTGTCTGTTACGTGAACTCTGTGAAGCATTTGTGGGTTGCAATCTGAGGTGCAGTTAACTCTAATGAACTTATCCTCTGCAGCAGAGGTTCCTCTGGGTCTTCCTTTCCTATGGCAGACCTCAAGAGAGCCAGGTTCATCATAGTGCTTGATGGTTTTTACGACTGCATTTGAAGAAACTTTCAAAGCTCTTGACATTTCCGGATTGACTGACCTTCATGTCTTAAAGTAATGATGGACTGTCATTTCTCTTTGTTTATTTGAGCTGTTCTTGCCATCATATTGGCTTGGTAGTTTACCAAATAAGGCTATCTTCTGTATACCACCCCTACCTTGTCACAACACAACTGATTGGCTCAAATGCATTTAGAAGGAAAGAAATTCCACAAATGAACTTTTAACAAGGCACACCTGTTAATTTAAATGTATTCCAAGTGACTACCTCATGAAGCTGGTTGAGAGAATGCCAAGAGTTTGCAAAGCTGTCATCAAGGCAAAGGGTGGCTACTTTGAAGAATCTCAAATATAAAATATATTTCGATTTGTTTAGCACTTTTTTGGTTACAACATGATTCCATAAACATAGTTTCGATGTCTTCACTATTATTCTACAATGTAGAAAATTGCGCAAATAAAGAAAAATATTGAAATGAGTAGTGTCCAAACTTTTGACTGGTATTGTATATTATTGTGAAATATTATTTAGAAAACAATGCAATGCACCTATGTATTTTGTAGAGTGGTACCATTATTTACATAGCATTGTTTTCATTCAAGACATCAATTCCTTATTTATATATTTTCCATACTATTCCACTTTATGTAACTGATGAAGTAAGAAGAGCATATTTAATACATCAATTAGGATGAATACAACAAGTCATATTTCAACAAACACATTTATTAAAGTTTTACTACATAAAATGAGCAATAATCCCCAAAAATGTATTATATTCGATATTCTATTCTTTGAAGAAAATATACCTCCATTTTCTTAAATTGGATGTGCAGAGCCAAGCACACAAGTGGTCCCGACTCTCCTGCTGCGGACACAAAATGGCTTCCACCTGACACATTAGAATTATTTCGGTGCTGCAGTGGTTGCCAAGGCGATGAGAGAAAGACTGGGATTTGATGATGCAGATCACTATTTCCTCAGCTGCTCATGAGGCTGGGAACAGAGAGTGGTAGAACACATGATAGACTGAGTATTGACATCAGCCTTATTGGACAAAAGACTTATGAAATAGTATTTAATACATTAATTTAAAGGTTAAAGCAGAGGTTATACTGTATACTGAGAGTAAAAGGTGTAAAAAAGGTATACAAAATATGGGGCTCAAAAGAGACAAAAGGAAATTAAATCACAAAAATAAAAATGAGTAAGATAACCATAAATCTATTTTCTCCCACAATGTGGACAGCAGAAGAGGGATAATTCCGATATATTTTCTGACTCAGTGTCACGTTCATTGAATGGAGGAGACCAAGGCGCAGCGTGATGTGAATTCATTCTTCTATATATTAACGAAGAACACTGGAAAAACAACAAAACGAACGTGACGCTATAGATCAAAAAGTGCAGACACAAGCAACTAACATAGACAATAACCCACGAAATACCCAACGGAATATGGCCGCCTAAAAATGGTTCCCAATCAGAGACAACGATAAACAGCTGTCTCTAATTGAGAACCAATCTAGGCAACCATAGACATACAAACACCCTAACTATTAAACACCCCATGAACATACAAAACCCCTAGACAAGACAAAACACATACATCCCCCATGTCACACCCTGACCTAACCAAAATAATAAAGAAAACAAAGATAACTATGGTCAGGGCGTGACACTCAGGGTCTGATGAACTCAGATTCAAAATGGCAGTGGTGTAAATTAACCGGAAAAAAAATACTTTAAAGTAGTTGTCACGCCCTGGCCTTAGTATTCTTTGTTTTCTTTATTATTTTAGTTAGGTCAGGGTGTGACATGGGGAATGTTTGTGTTTTGTTGGTTTTGGGTGTTTTTATGGTAAAGGGGTTGTTGGGTATAGTATATGGGTTTGTGTGGAGTACATGTGTCTAGTGTTGTCTATGTATGTTTAGTTGTCTAGGAGAGTCTATGGTTACCTGAATGAGTTCCCAATTAGAGACAGCTGATTTCGGTTGTCTCTGATTGGGAGCCTTATTTAGGGTAGCCATAGGCTCTCATTGGTTGTGAGTAGTTGTCTATGTCAGAACGTTTGTCTCCTGTGTCTGTGTTATGTCTTACACCATACGGGATTGTTTCGGTTGTTCGTTTCGTTTCGTTTAGTTTCGATGTAGTATGTTTCCTGTCCGTAAGTGTTACGTGTTAGTTATGTAAGTTTATGTTCAGGTTTCGTCTACGTCGTTTTCTTGTTTTGTATTTTTGAAAGTGTTTTGTTTTTTCGTGTTGCCCTCAGCGTTATAAATAAGAAGATGGCTTATTTCCCTCAAGCTGCATTTTGGTCTGAAGATCCTTCTCTCCTCACCTCGTCCGAGGATGAGGAGAGAGACAGCCGTTACAGTAGTTTGCAGAGGGTATCTGTATTTTACTTTACTATTTATATTTTTTACAAACTTTTATTTTAACTCCATCACATTCCTAAAGAAAATAATGTACTTTTTAATCCATACATTTACCCTGACACCAAAAAGTACTTATTACATTTTGAATTCTTAGTAGGACAGGAAAATGGTCAAATTCACGCACTTAACAAAAGAACATGCTTATTTCCTCAGATGTGGTGAACTCACTAAAAACATTTTTTATTTTTTTGTAAATGATGTTTGAGCATTAGTGTGCACCTGGCTATCTGTAAATAAATAAAAAAACAAGAAAATGTGCCTCCTAGCTTGCTTAATATAAGGAATTTGATTTATACTTCCACTTTTGATACTTACAGTTGAATTCGGAAGTTTACATACACCTTAGCCAAATACATTTAAACTCAGTTTTTCACAATTCCTGACATTTAATCCTAGTAAAAATGCCATGTCTTATGTCAGTTAGGATCACCACTGTATTTTAAGAATGTCAAATGTCAGAATAATAGTAGAGAGAATAATTTATTTCAGCTTTAATTTCTTTCATCACGTTCCCAGTGGGTCGGAAATTTACATACACTCAATTTGTATTTCGTAGCATTACCTTTAAATTGTTTAACTTGGGTCAAACGTTTCGGGCAGCCTTCCACAAGCTTCCCACAATAAGTTGGGTGAATTTTGGCCCATTCCTACTGACAGAGCTGGTGTAACTGAGGCAGGTTTGTAGGCCTCCTTGCTCGCACACGCTTTTTCAGTTCTGCCCACACATTTTCTATAGGATTGAGGTCAGGGCTTTGTGATGGCCCCTCCACTTGACTTTGTTGTCCTTAAGCCATTTTGCCACAACTCTGGAAGTATGCTTCGGGTCATTGTCCATTTTGAAGACCCATTTGCGACCAAGATTTAACTTCCTGACTGTTGCGTCAATATATCCACATAATTTTCCTGCCTCATGATGCCATCTATTTTGTGGAGTGCACCAGTTTCTCCTGCAGCAAAGCACCCCCACAACATGATGCTGCCACCCCCGTGCTTCCGGTTGAGATGGTGTTCTTGGGCTTGCAAGCCTCCCCCTTTTTCCTCCAAACATAATGATGGCCATTAAGGCCAAACAGTTCTATTTTTGTTTCATCAGAACAGAGGACATTTCTCCAAAAAGTAAAATTCTTTGTCCCCATGTGCAGTTGCAAACCGTAGTCTGGCTTTTTTTATGGCGGTTTTGGAGCAGTGGCTTCTTCCTTGCTGAGCGGCCTTTCAGGTTATGACGATATAGGACTTGTTTTACTGTGGATATAGATCATTTTGTACCTGTTTCCTACAGCATCTTCACAAGGCCCTTTGCTGTTGTTCCAGGATTGATTTGCACGTTTCGCACCAAAGTACGTTCATCTCTAGGAGACAGAACGAGTCTCCTTCCTGAGCGGTATGATGGCTGTGTGGTCCCATGGTGTTTATACTTGTGTACTATTGTTTGTACAGATGAACGTGGTACCTTCAGGTGTTTGTAAATTGCACCCAAGGATGAAGCAGACATGTGGAGGTCTACAATTTTTTTCTGAGGTCTGGCTGATTTCTTTGGATTTTCCCATGATGTCAAGCAAAGATACACAGAGTTTGAAGGTAGGCCTTGAAATACATCCACAGGTACCTCCAATCGACTCAAATGATGTCAATTAGCCTTTCAATAGCTTCTAAAGCCATGACATCATTTTCTGGAATTTTCCAAGCTGTTTAAAGGCACAGTCAACTTAGTGTATGTAAACTTCTGACCCACTGGAATTGTGATAGAGTCAATTTTAAGTTAAATAATCTGTCTGTGAACAATTGTTGAAAAAATGACTTGTGTCATGCACAAAGTAGATGTCCTAACTGAGTTGCGAAAACTATTGTTTGTTAACAAGAAATTTGTGGAGTGGTTGAAAAACGAGTTTTAATGACTCCAACCTAAGTGTATGTAAACTTCCGACTTCAACTGTAAGTATATTTGAGCAATTACAGTTACTTTTGATACTGAAGTATATTTAAAACCAAATACTTTTAGACTTTTACTCAAGTATTATTTTAGTAGATGACTTTCACTTTTACTTGAATCATTTCCTATCAAGGTCTCTGTATTTTTAGTCAAGCATAACAATTGGGTACTTTCCCCCCACTGCAAAATGGACTAGGAATAGACTGCTCTATGCAGTCAAATCTGTTCCTCTCTCCTTTTTCTTCCTCCTCCGCAGTCCCACCATAAACACCACAGGGACACAACATCAAACAGCAGGATATCCTGGTCTCCATGTAACCCAATGAAGAAACATCCCCTTCATCAGAGGGCTGGAGAGAGAACCACCCACACAAACACAATGGGCTGAAGTTAGAAGCTACTCCTGTGGATTACAAAGGGCTTGCGAAGGAAATGGCATGTCAATGATATGGTCGAGTAATCAAGAGAGAGAGAGAGAGAGAGAGCGAATATAGAAGATACAGTAGTTAGCGTAAGTAAAAACATCAAGAGGAAGAGGAAGTAGGGAAAGAGAAACGCTAATCATGGGGCTTTGGTATGATAATGACAAGGTTGGGAAAACACACTGTAGCAATTACAGCACTCTACATATGTTCAGTAAAGGAAGCAAATAACTGAACTGTCCCTCAGGTGTTCCTGTTCGCGGCAGGTCCCCACTCCTTCAGCGTGTGAGCTTCAGAGTGGTCAGTGAGGAGATGGAGGGAAGTTATGGTCTGGACTACTGGGCCGATCCCATTCCCTGCTCCTCCTAAGCACCTTACAGAGGGTACAGGAGTCACTGAGACTGGGACTGCATTAAAGGATCAGAGCAGACAGACAGCTCTCACAGCTAGCAGCTTCTGCATTGCTAAGCCTTCCATTTACACGCTGTCAGGGCCATTAATCGGCCAATCAGAGACACTGATGCTCTGATAAAATGTATGGACAATTAAGGAAATATTTCTATTGAGGGGCTTAGATGGGGGTTGTCTATAGTGTACACTCCAACACCATCTTCACCCATCTCCACAACAAAAGTAAGTTAGTATGGGTAGTCTGATTTCTCACTTCCTCATGCGCATGCTTCTACTGTGATTTGTATTAGCAATAGTGTTTTCTCAGTCATCAATAGCAGTGTAAACTTTAGGCTTCTTCACAATGCCCAATAATGTATTCGAGGTTCTTCCCCCAACAATCTGGTGTTTTGAACCAATTACATTCCTTTATTTAGAGAGTAAAGAGTTTCCATATGGTGGTAACGTCAGTCACTGGCAAACATTGTGAAGAAATGCCACTCTAATGTCATTCATTTTACCCTGGTAATCCTTTCTATTATGGGGCTCCCTCCTCTTCATCCAGGAGCGTGCCCAGTAATCTGTCTGTTACCAGGCAGACTTCAATTTCTTTTGTCAACAAAGTCATGTGACTTCATTGGTCATTGACTGGTGTCCTTGGCAACAGCTCAGTGATGTCTCCCCTCACTCACTGGGCAGATGTCCTGTTCCGACCACAGTCTTGTGCCATTGGTCACCCTCCTTCGAAAAGGTCAACTATTCTATTTCCTCTGCCCATTATGGTGAGGAAAGGCCAGCTGACTGATAACACTTGGTCTGGTCATTACTCCAGAATGACCATGCTCCAGAGGACAGTCCAGCCATATCCACAATACAGTCTCCATCTGTCCCCAACTCTGTGGTTGTTTTGTTTCTACGTTATTAATAGACAATGCTTTCCCCAATAGATTATTCAACGCACAATGGTATATGTTACACACAGTGTCAGGCGTCATATACTGTCGCTCTGAATCCAGTGTTAGTGACTATAGTATTACAAAGAGACTGGTCCGTGAAAGCATGGGACAAAACGCATGGTAAAACATGAACACAGGTTGACATATGTGGTCTGTCACATTATGGCGGCTGGGACATGGTTAGTGGAAGCTCTTGGTCCTGGAAGAGCAGCAGTGTTAACTGACACACAGTGTTGCTGTAGCTCTTTGTTCTGGGAGACAGTGCCGGAGTCAGTCATGAAGAATGAGGTCCAGGGAAGAGAGTTATTCTGCTGGAATAAAGGACTCCATCTGCTGAGAGGGAAAGCGTGACCATCCGCAGTCTCCCTCCTCCCTTCACCCTCCCCCGTCACACAGTGAACACAGAAGCACAGCCCTCCCTGCAAGGATGTGAAAAAAACCCCCACTGCAGCTGCCGTTGTCATGGAAACAGAAGGCTGTCGACTGAGCCCTCCCACCAACTGAGGAAAAGACAGAGGGTTGATCATCCTACATAATCCGGGACAGAATTTAAACCCAGATAAACAAAATCCTCTGTAAATAAAGATGTGTGTGTCCGACATTCTACCTTCCACCTAATATCTTTGTGAAATGTGACATCATGACTTTAAAGTATTTGAACTAATTTAAGGTTTTTCCCTCCAATTGTTTCACAAGTGTACACAATAACACAACAGTGATGCTGTGTTCGTGTGAGTGTATTAACACAACAGTGATGCTGTGTTCGTGTGAGTGTATTAACACAATAGTGATGCTGTGTTCGTGTGAGTGTATTAACACAACAGTGATGCTGTGTTCGTGTGAGTGTATTAACACAACAGTGATGCTGTGTTCGTGTGAGTGTATTAACACAGCAGTGATGCTGTGTTCGTGTGAGTGTATTAACACAACAGTGATGCTGTGTGAGTGTGAGTGTATTAACACAACAGTGATGCTGTGTTCGTGTGAGTGTATTAACACAGCAGTGATGCTGTGTTTGTGTGAGTGTATTAACACAACAGTGATGCTGTGTTTGTGTGAGTGTATTAACACAACAGTGATGCTGTGTGAGTGTGAGTGTATTAACACAACAGTGATGCTGTGTTCGTGTGAGTGTATTAACACAGCAGTGATGCTGTGTGAGTGTGAGTGTATTAACACAACAGTGATGCTGTGTTCGTGTGAGTGTATTAACACAACAGTGATGCTGTGTTCGTGTGAGTGTATTAACACAGCAGTGATGCTGTGTTTGTGTGAGTGTATTAACACAACAGTGATGCTGTGTTCGTGTGAGTGTATTAACACAACAGTGATGCTGTGTTCGTGTGAGTGTATTAACACAGCAGTGATGCTGTGTTCGTGTGAGTGTATTAACATAACAGTGATGCTGTGTGAGTGTGAGTGTATTAACACAACGGTGATGCTGTGTTCGTGTGAGTGTATTAACACAACAGTGATGCTGTGTTCGTGTGAGTGTATTAACACAACGGTGATGCTGTGTGAGTGTGAGTGTATTAACACAACGGTGATGCTGTGTTCGTGTGAGTGTATTAACACAGCAGTGATGCTGTGTTCGTGTGAGTGTATTAACACAACAGTGATGCTGTGTTCGTGTGAGTGTATTAACACAACAGTGATGCTGTGTGAGTGTGAGTGTATTAACAAAACAGTGATGCTGTGTGAGTGTGAGTGTATTAACACAACAGTGATGCTGTGTGAGTGTGAGTGTATTAACACAGCAGTGATGCTGTGTTCACAACAGTGATGCTGTGTTCGTGTGAGTGTATTAACACAACGGTGATGCTGTGTTCGTGTGAGTGTATTAACACAACAGTGATGCTGTGTTCGTGTGAGTGTATTAACACAACGGTGATGCTGTGTTCGTGTGAGTGTATTAACACAGCAGTGATGCTGTGTTCGTGTGAGTGTATTAACACAACAGTGATGCTGTGTTCGTGTGAGTGTATTAACACAACAGTGATGCTGTGTTCGTGTGAGTGTATTAACACAACAGTGATGCTGTGTTCGTGTGAGTGTATTAACACAACGGTGATGCTGTGTTCGTGTGAGTGTATTAACACAGCAGTGATGCTGTGTTCGTGTGAGTGTATTAACACAACAGTGATGCTGTGTGAGTGTGAGTGTATTAACACACCAGTGATGCTGTGTTCGTGTGAGTGTATTAACACAACAGTGATGCTGTGTTCGTGTGAGTGTATTAACACAACGGTGATGCTGTGTTCGTGTGAGTGTATTAACACAGCAGTGATGCTGTGTTCGTGTGAGTGTATTAACACAACAGTGATGCTGTGTGAGTGTGAGTATATTAACACAGCAGTGATGCTGTGTTCACAACAGTGATGCTGTGTTCGTGTGAGTGTATTAACACACCAGTGATGCTGTGTTCGTGTGAGTGTATTAACACACCAGTGATGCTGTGTGAGTGTGAGTGTATTAACACAACAGTGATGCTGTGTTCGTGTGAGTGTATTAACACAACAGTGATGCTGTGTTCGTGTGAGTGTATTAACACAACGGTGATGCTGTGTTCGTGTGAGTGTATTAACACAACAGTGATGCTGTGTTCGTGTGAGTGTATTAACACAGCAGTGATGCTGTGTTCGTGTGAGTGTATTAACACAGCAGTGATGCTGTGTTCGTGTGAGTGTATTAACACAACGGTGATGCTGTGTTCGTGTGAGTGTATTAACACAACAGTGATGCTGTGTGAGTGTATTAACACAACAGTGATGCTGTGTTCGTGTGAGTGTATTAACACAGCAGTGATGCTGTGTTCGTGTGAGTGTATTAACACAACAGTGATGCTGTGTTCGTGTGAGTGTATTAACACAACAGTGATGCTGTGTGAGTGTATTAACACAACAGTGATGCTGTGTTCGTGTGAGTGTATTAACACAGCAGTGATGCTGTGTTCGTGTGAGTGTATTAACACAACAGTGATGCTGTGTTCGTGTGAGTGTATTAACACAACAGTGATGCTGTGTTCGTGTGAGTGTATTAACACAACAGTGATGCTGTGTGAGTGTGAGTGTATTAACACAACGGTGATGCTGTGTTCGTGTGAGTGTATTAACACAACAGTGATGCTGTGTGAGTGTGAGTGTATTAACACAACGGTGATGCTGTGTTCGTGTGAGTGTATTAACACAACAGTGATGCTGTGTGAGTGTGAGTGTATTAACACAACAGTGATGCTGTGTTCGTGTGAGTGTATTAACACAACGGTGATGCTGTGTTCGTGTGAGTGTATTAACACAGCAGTGATGCTGTGTTCGTGTGAGTGTATTAACACAACAGTGATGCTGTGTTCGTGTGAGTGTATTAACACAACAGTGATGCTGTGTTCGTGTGAGTGTATTAACATACCAGTGATGCTGTGTTCCTGTGAGTGTATTAACACAACAGTGATGCTGTGTGAGTGTGAGTGTATTAACACAACAGTGATGCTGTGTGAGTGTGAGTGTATTAACACAACAGTGATGCTGTGTGAGTGTGAGTGTATTAACACAACAGTGATGCTGTGTTCGTGTGAGTGTATTAACACAGCAGTGATGCTGTGTGAGTGTGAGTGTATTAACACAACAGTGATGCTGTGTTCGTGTGAGTGTATTAACACAGCAGTGATGCTGTGTTCGTGTGAGTGTATTAACACAACAGTGATGCTGTGTTTGTGTGAGTGTATTAACAAAACAGTGATGCTGTGTTCGTGTGAGTGTATTAACACAACAGTGATGCTGTGTGAGTGTGAGTGTATTAACACAACAGTGATGCTGTGTGAGTGTGAGTGTATATGGAGCGTGTAATAGTTCAGTCGTTACACCAGTTCTGTGCCTTGTGAGAAGTGTAACTTCGTAAAAAAAAAGAACGTTTGGTTTCATCTAATTTTAACATTCTGTCATAAGTAGAAAACCGTTTTTTCCATCTCAAAAGGTAGAATAAAAAATTACTATAGTAAATGACCAAATAAAGTAACAGGTTTGACCATAACAGGATTTCAATTCAATTCAATTTCATGTTAAATCAGCCATAAATCCCCTTGTGACAGGAGAAATGGAAGCTTGTTGTGGTGATTGAGTGCAAGCTTCACATCAAACATTTCTAGCCTGTCTATCTATAGGTAAAGGGTTGACGTGTTACGTTCGACCCGCTCAGTTTGCCAAAAAGAGGACCTGCTCTCACACTATGATTTGAGAGTTCAGTTCACCTAACAGGATTCACCTTAAAATGAGGGACAGAAAATGTTAAAGAATCACTAATCACATTAAACAAATAATAATCTTCAGCAATGACTTTGTCAAATTAACAAAGTAATTAGGGGTTTACAGTGATGGTGTTAAGTGGGATAAAATCTTTCTAGAAGTCTCAGAGGTTGCACAGAGGAACATTGACACTTTAGCAAGTCTTTATTCATATTAAAATTAGATTGATAGAATTCTCCATGTGTTCTTTTTTTAGGATATGTCATTTAATAGAACAGGTTTTTCAAATTCAATATTGGAGCATCATTTCTACTTAAAATATCAAAGGGACGCAAAAGGAACGCTTTTCGTGCAACAACCCAGTTGTGTTCGTGTTACATCAGCTCTGATTCACACCAGAATGCCTAGCTGGCAGATAGAAGCTAAAACAATTTTGAGGCATTGAGAGATCTAAGAAAAGACTCAGTCTGCTGAAGCCTACCACCAGATCTCCAGGCCTACTTAACGGATCTCAAAGTAAACCAACCAACCTCCCACTCTCTATACCTCAATTTAAACTCTTTCTATCTTTACCTTCTCCTCCTACTCACTGTGTTATTCGTCCATATGTATCCTTTACTATCTCTCTCTCCTCTACCATATGCTCTCCATTTTTTCCCCCTCTCTCCTTCTCTCTGCTCTGAGGATTCAGTTCATCTCCCTCTAATATTTATGGAGCATGGTCGTTCTGCAGAAAGAGGGTGAAAGATTTTGTTCATCCAACAATCCCCGTCCCCCCACTCGCTCTCTGCCGTTGCCACGGCAACCCATCATCCCTAAACCTACATTGGGATTTGCTATCAATGACCTAGACTATTTGCTGCCTTTGTTCTACACCAGGGCTGGCAAACACATTCCATGGAGGGCCTAGTGTCTGCGGGTTTGGGGTTTTTCCTTTCAGTTAAGACCTAGACAACCAGGTGAGGGGAGTTCTTTATTAATTAGTGACCTTAATTCATCAAGCCATTACAAGGGAGGAGCGATGACCCGCACACTCGGCCCTGCGTGAATTGAGTTTGACACGTGTTATAAACAATGCAGCTACTGAGGACAGTTGGAGGAGAGAGGGAGGAGAGAGGGAGGAGAGATGGAGGAGAGAGGGAGGAAAAAGGGTGAGAGAGGGGGAGAGAGGGAGGATAGAGGGAGGAGAGAGGGAGGACAGAGGGAGGAGAGCGGGGGGACAGAGGGAGGACAGAGGGAGGAAAGGAGGGGGGACCTGTTGTGTAAGCTTCACTTGTGAAAACAATGTCTCCCTCCATCTGAAAAACACTTCACTATCATCCTGATCCCCTACCTCCTCCCTCTTTATCAAAAGGAAGAAAGATAAGCAAATTCCATGTGTGACACTGAATAGGGTTTTCTTTCTCTCTCTCTCCCGCTCTCCCTCTTTTTAATCCTGCTGTCCCTCCTTCCTTTCTCATTCTCCAGAAGGAATACATCAAAACAGTGCAACGGTCTCACACAGTATGAAGATTGCTTCCTCACTCGGTTTCTTCTCCTTTCTTCACGGCTCTGCTCTATTTCTCTAGGTCGACTCTCCCTCTGTCCCCCCCCCCCCCCCTCTGCCTTTGTCCTATGATTCTGTCTTATAATCAGAGGACTGCACAAACAAGCACACCCTCAGACTTACATCAACACACAGAGACACAGACACACAGACACATACGACTCACAATGAGAGCCATGATCCACACATTGTGTTTGTGTTCATATCCTCATGGACATGTACACATGCACATGCCCTGAAGCAGAGTGGGCTGGGGAGGAGGAGAGGCTCGTCAGAGCCAGGTAACTATAGCAACAGACACAGCGAGGAGATGTCATGCTTCCTGATTGCCCAATAAACCATTTGCAGGGTAAATGGGGGAAGGGAGTATCTACAAATCCTCTGTGTAAATAGTGTTGGTATTTTACATCAGTACATTCTGATGGAACCACACTGAAAACCCAATATTTCCACCATGTCTTTCCTCTGCATTTCAATCAACCAGAGATGTTTTATGTGGGTTAAGCCTCAAGATTAATAAAATCCTTCCAACTAGTAAATCAAAACAGGCTGTTTTATTTCTAGGGTGTCATGAGAACAATTAACAGATTGTAACAGGTTACAGTCATCTCCCATTAACAGTTGAGACCATGCGTTATTAAGCAGGGGAATAAATCACACTGTGTGGAAAAATAATAGAATTTATATTACGTAGTGTTGTTTATATTGTGTGAATTTTATTGTTTGTTTCTTTAGTAATTTCTTAGCAGTAGAGTCTGTGAGCTGTGTTTTAGGTCAATGGGCTGTGTGTGCTATTTGTGAGCTTATTTTAGATTGGTTGTGCTGTCTTTCCTCTGAGCTGAACAGATGTAGGTGGTTGGGACGGGGTTCAGGAAGAGCATGAGGAGGTCAGTAATTCCCCAGTTAATCACTCAGTCCCAGGAGAAATGAGCTGTAGTTTGTCCTAGGCTCCAGACGCGTTCATCTCCACCCTCACTGGATTCACACCCTGTCCTTTCAGCTCCAGACCCAGATCCATCTCCACTCATTTGGGTGGGCTGACTGGTAGGGGCTCAGCCAGGGCAGACAGAGTGATGCAGGGGGAGACACGATTGCTGCCCTTAGCGCTCACACCCACCTGCGTGCAGACACAGTACAGTATATATACACTATACGCGCAGACACGCATGACGACTCACTGCCTGCAGGGCTGGGGGGAGTTTCTGGCCCAGGCAACACTGTGACCCATGCCAGTGTCTGTCAGATCAGCAATATCAACCAGGGCATCAGAGAAGCATGAGAAATGCCCCAGTTAACCACATGCATAAAAAATTGACAGACCTGGATTCTTAGAGGGAGAGAGAGGGGGTTAGGGAGGGATGAGAGATAGAGGGAGAGAGAGGGGGTTAGGGAGGGATGAGAGATAGAGGGAGAGAGAGGGGGTTAGGGAGGGATGAGAGATAGAGGGAGAGAGAGGGGGTTAGGGAGGGATGAGGGAGAGGGGACACAGCACATAAAAAAGAAAGAATGTGTAAGTACTTGTTAAATACACGAGCAGAATCAAATAAATAAGTTAGCACACAACTCCAAGTAATATAGCATTTATAATGGATTAGTAAATAGCTTATTCCGCATTTATTAATCATTACTCCCGCATTTGTAAACGTTAGTAACATAGTTATTCACACTTTTATAAACAACTTTCAGAAGTTGTTTAATATAGGTCCTTTTAAACCATTTACTAATCATTAGTGAAGTCTTTTTGCGTGGCCTCATCTAGTGTGGGCTATTTATACTAGATAAATACTTGTGTTGAATGACCAGTGTAATTCTCACAGAAAGATGGACATACCAGTGGCAGACATTCCAGCAGTACCTGGTGCTCCTTAAGGTCTCAAAATGGCCCCTAGGACATAGCAATAGTCAAGCACACAATACAGAGGATGTTTGACTAAATATACTGAACGTTTTATTCCAAAACAGTCACACTGTTGTAATAGTGTGAAATGTAACTTATAAACAGTATATTTGACATGATTTAACCCCATAACATTTCTACCTCCATCAGTAATGAAGGAATAGAAATCATCCAGGTGTTGTGTGAAGGCTACATCTCCCTGTTTTATGATGAGTCTGTGTTCGGGAGGTTGACAGCACTAGCAACATATTCACATTACAGCTCTTCCTCAACACCTTGCAACAGTTGTTGAACAACTATAAACTATTTACTAATCCATTTTAAATGCTTTATTACGTGAAGTTATTATGGCGTGCTACTGAAAACACAGCACATTATACATACAGGCGTGATTGAGGTGTCATGCTGATAGGAGAGTGACAGCAAGCAAGGATGAGCTGGCACCCTGGTCGGTCTCAGTGTTAATGAGCGTGGCCCTGTGATTCCACGCAGTTTGTGTTTTACATGCCACCGAGAAATCACTCATCACTGGCATATGTACACGATTACAGTCCCAGCCACTGATGAGTAGGAGACAGAAAGACTGATGGCTGCATGGGTGTGAGGTGAGGTCATCCTCAGCGCATCAGAACTATACTCAGGGCTCTCTATGAAAAGAGGCTGTGCCGTCTCAAAGGTTACTGCGCTCATATCTAAAGCTAAACATATAACATGTTTACACAATACATGCAATACATACGTCAATTGTACATTTGTATCGTTCTTTACATTTTTCTTGCCAGGGGGGCTACAAGCGCAATAGACAAATTCATATAATTGAATAGCTCGCATCACATAACCAAAAAGTAACAATGCATGTAGTGTGTAAAGAGAGAAAAAAAGAAGAAAGGATTGTTACTATGTCAGGAAAACCTGGATGAAGGTCAACTGGTAGGTGTTGTTGTCAAGCACCACATCCCCCTGCTCAGCCTCTCTCAGCCCAGAGTCGTCATTTTGTTCTATTGACTTCCTTTAATGGATGCTGTCGTTCAGACAGAGGGATAAAATGTAGATTATGACTCCCTCAGGGGTAACTTGTTCTACCTGGAGACACAGCAAACTCTTCTCCAATCAGAGGACTGGGGAACGCAGCCCTTCCCCCTGATAGGTCCACACAGCCCTGTAGCTCATTAAAGTATTGATGTGTGGGTTAGCGATAGGGGAGGAGGCAGAGGGACGGAGCGTGTCTGTCTGATCCAAATCTGACCTGTAATCTATTCATAAGAACCAATTAACTTGTTATCTACTGAGCCAATAGCTAGACAATACCCTCTGGTATGGACTGGGTCTGGTAAACAATGTATTCAGAGCGAGCTACAAACCATTTCACAATTCAGAGGCATATTGCCTCATCTACCGACAACTGGGAAGCCTACTGGACACAGACTGAGAAAAGCCTTTATGTAGACTATATCAATAGCTGTGTCTACCTCCAAAAGAATCTGATAGACTCAATAGGACAGGTCGTATTTTGTACTGTGCATTTTTTGTTAGTGAATATGATAGACCACCAACTCTCCAATCTCTGCCTCCATTCTGTTGTCTGTCTGTCTGTCTCAGTGATTTTCAATCAGCCCTCTGTCTATCTGCTGGGTTCCAACTGACCCGTTTCCCAACATGGGCTTCACCTATGTCCCCCACCTCCACAGCGTTGCCACGGGAACACAAGGTCAGTTAGGGAGTGGAGTGGAACCGAGCACTCCACCTATCACAGTAAATCATGTTTATCACAGACAAGCAGAGACAGATCTCAAATCAAACTGGCACAATGACACGCCTCACTGACCCCAGCTACCAGGTACAGGGTCAGCCCCAGCAGTGTATTCCCATTACAGGGAAACAACACACTCATACTCACACGCACACATCTGCACATAGACAGTCACAGACAAACACTAAGAATACTGCGAGATAAGTACAAACAATACCTATTCAATAATTCAAATCAGTCTTTCAGAAAAAAACACTATTCTCTCTATCCCTCTCTCTGTGAACAAGGATCCATTATAGCTCCTTCTCTCTCCCCATTCTTTCGCTGGACTCTGTTGCTCATCCCTCCATCCCTGTGGGAACAGATGGGTCCATTAGAGAGCTTTATTCAGCCCTAACTGAATAACGTCTAAATATAGGTACTGCTCTGCACTTAACGTAACATCTTCACTGGGTCTTGGATCAGGGACAGGCAGGCAGCATGCTCAGGCCGTCATAAAGAGAGTCTGTGGTCACTGACCCTGTTTCAGTTCCAGGCAGGCTATATTCTGGTGAACAGCGTGCTATTGATTTCAACACACTCTGCAAATAACATAACAGCTACATTAGAGCAAAATAAGTTTGAATATTAGTGGTTTTGTTACTGTAAACTGATATAGGAAACATAACGCTAAACATGTAGGATCAAAGTGAGAAATATGATACCTGGTGGAATGCCACATAATGGGAGCAATGCAGTCTGTTTTTCCTGAAGTGACCTTTATATTTCAGTATCTTAATGATGTCCAGTGACTCCTAGAAGCAGGTGCAGTCTGTCAGGCTGAGAGTAGTGAGCATGTCAGGGTCAGGTTGGGTGGATGGGCACAGGGTAAACGTGTGCTAGAGAACTGGAGGTCTGGGTCTGCCTGCATGGCACATATGTCTAAACTGAACACGTGTCTCGGATACAAAGACTTAACTGTTTGTTGATCTGGTCTAAGCTCAGGGACATAGGATTTGAGAGAAGCTCCTCCCTACAGAGAAACACACACACACACACACACACACACACACACACACACACACACACACACACACACACACACACACACACACACACACACACACACACACACACACACACCCACACACACACACACACACACACACACACACACACACACACACACACACACACACACACACACACACACACACACACACACTGGGTCATGCACAAAAGATAGCTATACTTCACATACTGTATATACATCTGCTCGGAGGATAGCCACACACACACAAGCACACACCATGTCATTCACTGACTACAGACAGCTATGCACATTCATTAGGTCACACACTGCAGACATTCACATAGGAACACGTCATAAGTCCCTGACAACAGCTACAGTATACCTCACTCACAGCTACACCACACTGGATCACACTGAGAACTGTTGCTCCACAGACTCATTCAACAAATAAAAACATCCTTTCAATAAAATATTGTCAATGGGTATTTAGCAAATGTCCTTTATATTCCATGTATCTCCTCTATACATTTACAAACAAATTCTGTATAACTATAAACCTATACAAGAAATAAATAGCAACTGTATTTTCTCAGAGAGTGAGAGTGAGAGATGGAGAGAGGGGTCTCCACACAGAGAGGGGTTTCCACACGTAGCCATAGAGAATGATAGAGACCTCTAGTGCCAAAATTACATTTTAGCATTGGGCAGAGCCATTGAGTGCTTCCACCATGCTTCTGCCATTTAAAGTGGGGATTCCTATGGGTTATAGCCTCAATGGCGCTGCCCATGCTGTCACAGACCCTATAATAGCACCGCTATAAAGATGAGTCCTCTATAGATATCTATGGTCGTAGCATCATGGCAACCATGTTGGATTATGTAGGTCATTTGGAGATTCTGAGAGGGTGGGGCTTAACCCATTCAGTGTCAGCACTGAACACACACATGCTGTGATGACGTCATGGAAAGACTGAAATAGTTCTTCATACACGAGCATGCACACAAAGAGACACACACACATAGGCGAATGTACAATATATGCTCATGTGGATGTCCACTGCACATACACATACCTGTGCACACAGACCAACACACAGACACACTCTTTTAGGTATTGATGAGATCTACCCTTAATGGAATACAGGTGTGTTCTGTATAGCACTTTGTGACATCGGCTGATGTACAAAGGGCTTTATAAATACATTTGATTGATTGATTGAGAGTGCGCATATGTGACCGACCGGCTCGAACTCGGTCAACATTTTATTTTATTTATTTTTTACATTTGAAAAAAGTTGAGACTCAGAGCTAGAAAACGGTAAATCAAATCAAATAGAATAAAAATGTATTGGTCACATACACATGGTTAGCAGATGTTAATGCGAGTGTAGCGAAATGCTTGTGCTTCTAGTTCCGACAATGCAGTAATAACCAACGAATAATCTAACCTAACAATTTCACAACTACCTTATACACACAGTGTAAAGGAATGAAAGAATATGTACATAATAAATATGAATGAATATATTCATATATTGATGGTACAGAACGGCATAGGCAAGATGCAGTAGATGGTATCGAGTACAGTATATACATATGAGATGAGTAATGTAGGGTATGTAAAGATATAAAAGTGGCATTGTTTAAAGTGGCTAGTGATACATGTATTACATCAAGATGGCAAGATGCAGTAGATGGTATAGAGTACAGTATATACATATGAGATGAGTAATGTAGGGTATGTAAACATTATATGAAGTGGCATTGTTTAAAGTGACTAGTGATACATTTTTTACATCAATTTTTACATTATTAAAGTGGCTGGAGTTGAGTCAGTATGTTGGCAGCAGCCACTCAATGTTAGTGGTGACTGTTTAACAGTCTGATGGCCTTGAGATAGAAGGTGTTTTTCAGTCTCTCTGTCCCTGCTTTGATGCATCTGTACTAATCTCGCCTTCTGGATGATAGCGGGGTGAACAGGCAATGGCGCGGGTGGTTGTTGTCCTTGATGATCTTTATGGCCTTCCTGTGACATCAGGTGGTGTAGGTGTCCTGGAGGGCAGGTAGTTTGCCCCCGGTGATGCGTTGTGCAGACCTCTCTACCCTCTGGAGAGCCTTACGGTTGTGGGCGGTGCAGTCCACGCTGTCTGTGTGGGTGGACCATTTCAGTTTGTCCGTGATGTGTACGCCGATGAACTTAAAACTGACTACCCTCTCCACTACTGTCCCGTCGATGTGGAAAAGGGGGTGCTCCCTCTGCTGTTTCCTGAAGTCCACGATCATCTCCTTTGTTTTGTTTACATTGAGTGTGAGGTTATTTTCCTGACACCACACTCCGAGGGCCCTCACCTCCTCCCTGTAGGCCATCTTGTCGTTGTTGGTAATCAAGCCTACACCTGTAGTGTCGTCTGCAAACTTGATGATTGAGTTGGAGGCGTGCATGGCCACGCAGTCGTGGGTGAACAGGGAGTACAGGAGAGGGCTCAGAACGCACCCTTGTGGGGCCCCAGTGTTGAGGATCAGCGGGGTGTAGGTGTTGTTACCTACCCTCACCACCTGGGTCAGGAAGTCCAGTACCCAGTTGCACAGGGCGGGGTCGAGACCCAGGGTCTCGAGATTGATGACGAGTTTGGAGGGTACTATGGTGTTAAATGCTGAGCTGTAGTCGATGAACAGCATTCTCACATAGGTATTCCTCTTGTCCAGATGGATAGGGCAGTGTACAGTGTGGTTGAGATTGCGTTGTCTGTGGACCTATTGGGGCGGTAAGCAAATTGGAGTGGGTCTAGGGTGTCCGGTAGGGTGGAGGTGATATGGTCCTTCACTAGTCTCTCAAAGCACTTCATGATGATGGAAGTGAGTGCTACGGGGGGTAGTCGTTTAGCTCAGTTACCTTAGCTTTCTTGGGAACAGGAACAATGGTGGCCCTCTTGAAGCATGTGGGAACAGCAGACTGGGATAGGGATTGATTGAATATGCCCGTAAACATGCTCTGCGCATGCTCTGAGGACGCGGCTGGGGATGCCATCTGGGCCTGCAGCCTTGCGAGGGTTAACACGTTTAAATGTTTTACTCACGTCAGCTGCAGTGAAGGAGAGTCCGCAGGTTTTGGTAGCGGGCCGTGTCAGCGGTATATCATACACTACAGTTGAGGAACAGTGGGAAAGTAATTCTGCTTTGAAAGTTGATAAACTTGTAACCTCACTGTTGATAAAATGACATTGGAATGTTTTGGTACATCTACTGGAGAGCTCTTCTTGTCTCCACCCATTCAGTGTGGTTCACACCCTCTTAAGCTTTAGCCCCACCCATCTCTTTAAGGGTTGATTTGAGTGTTCTGTATTAACAGCAGCAGTCAAGCAACCAAGCTAACTGGCCAATGTTGGCTAGCCTGCTAACTACTTCCAGACACAAATGAGATCACTCTGACCATTTTACTCGCTCTAGCAGAGCTGGTTAGGCTGTTTTTATGTTATCCACAGTGTTGGTGTCTGCAACTGTGCTGCTGGAAACAATTTACACTTTTTTGTGTTCGAAAATGTGTCAGTTATTTTACCAGCTACGTCTATCAACAGTAATCGCAGTGTCTGCAACAGTAATCGCCGGGTACCTCCCGGGTGGCGCAGTGGTCTAGGGCACTGCATCGCAGTGCTAGCTGCGCCACCAGAGTCTCTGGGTTCGCGCCCAGGCTCTGTCGCAGCCGGCCGCAACCGGGAGGTCCGTGGGGCGACGCACAATTGGCATAGCGTCGTCCGGGTTAGGGAGGGTTTGGCCGGTAGGGATATCCTTGTCTCAGTATGTAAAATGTAATGAAATGTAAAAAATGTAATAAAATGTATGCACTCTACTGTAAGTCGCTCTGGATAAGAGCGTCTGCTAAATGACTAAAATGTAAATGTAAATGTAAAAATGTGTCATCATTGACATTTTATTGTCTTTTGAGGAGTCTTTTGTTAAGACATAATCCAAGCTAACTGGCTAACGCTGGCTAGCTTGCTAGTTACTTCCAGACACAAATGAGAGAACAGCTCACTCTGACCATTTTACTCACCCTATTGAAATGGATACTTGCATAGTGGAGTCTTTTGTTAAGACATGTAACTAGCTAGCTAGCTAGCTAAACAAATGAACCATAATCCCAACTCATGACGTTACTACCCTGCATGACTCTGCAGGTAGCTAACCAACCAGGTTCAATGTATAGCTAGCTAATATTAGGCTATAACTAGCAAAACAAATGGTTCTGAGATACAAATAATATTACTACACAGATCATACACGTAACGTTAGCTAGCGAGCCAGCCAGCTAATCTTAGCTAGCAAGCTAACAGTACACTTTAACTTGAAATGTAAAAAACCTTCTGACAAAATTAGAAATGTGTAATATCTGAAAATGTAGCTAGCTAAACTATCATACCCATATACATGGATGGACGCTTCTCCATCTCTGTCACGGATGCCATGGTTGCCCTTAGTTTGAAGAAATGTGTTTTCTCCATTTTTTTAGCTATCATACTCTAATTTCAAAACTCGGTAATCCAGAAAGTGGAGAGCAACACTCATGCCATCCAATTACGCAATAAAATAAAAAAAAGTCACGTTTTAACGGTTTTCTTCCTGGGATGAAGGAGAGGACCAAAACGCATCATGGCTAGTGTTCAACATGTTTAATAACAAAGAGACGATAACGTGAACACTATACAAAATACAAAATAACAAACGTGAAAACCGAGACAGTCCTATCTGGTGCAGAACACAAAGACAGGAAACAACCACCCACATACCCCAACACAAAACAAGCCACCTAAATATGGTTCCCAATCAGAGACAATGACAAACACCTGCCTCTGATTGAGAACCATATCAGGCATACATAGAAATGGACAAACTAGACACACAACATAGAATGCCCACCCAGCTCACGTCCTGACCAACACTAAAACAAGTAAAACACACAAGAACTATGGTCAGAACGTGACAGTACCCCCCTCCTGAGGTGCGGACTCCGAACGCACAACCTAAACCTATAGGGGAGGGTCTGGGTGGGCATCTGTCCGCGGTGGCGGCTCTGGCGCTGGACGAGGACCCCACTCCACCATTGTCTTTGTCCCCCTCCTTAGCGTCCTTTGAGTGGCGACCATCGCCGCCGACCTTGGCCTAGGAACCTTCACAAAGGGCCCCACCAGACTGAGGAAACTCCTCCGGACTGAGGGACAGCTCCGGACCGAGAGGCTCATGACTGAGAAGTAGCTCATGACTGAGAAGTAGCTTATGACAGAGAGCTAGCTTATGACAGAGAGGTAGCTCAGGACAGAGAGGTAGCTCCGGACTGAAGGGCAACTCCGGACTGAAGGGCAACTCCGGACTGAATTAGAAATAATGAATTGTTGAAAGTCAAATGCTATTGCAAAGCTTAGTATTATTAAAGATGTAGTTTAAGTATAACTCTGACTGGTGTGTAGTTTGTAACTCTCCTCATTTGGTAAAGCAGAAATATGCCATTACAATAGACAGAAGCACGCTACATGGCAGACCAATCCAAACTCATCTCTCGGCACGTCTAGCCCACTCATTCTTTCAGCCAATCATGACTAGCGGGAAGGCTGCTGACTTTTTCTGTAGCTAAACCAAATAGGCTCGTAATTAAACCATCTTATTCATATTTACAGATTTACATTTACATTTACATTTAAGTCATTTAGCAGACGCTCTTATCCAGAGCGACTTACAAATTGGTGCATTCACCTTATGATATCCAGTGGAACAACCACTTTACAATAGTGGATCTAAATCTTTTAAGAGGGGGGGGGGTCAGAAGGATTACTTTATCCTATCCTAGGTATTCCTTAAAGAGGTGGGGTTTCAGGTGTCTCCGGAAGGTGGTGATTGACTCCGCTGTCCTGGCGTCGTGAGGGAGTTTGTTCCACCATTGGGGTGCCAGAGCAGCGAACAGTTTTGACTGGGCTGAGCGGGAACTGTACTTCCTCAGTGGTAGGGAGGCGAGCAGGCCAGAGGTGGATGAACGCAGTGCCCTTGTTTGGGTGTAGGGCCTGATCAGAGCCTGAAGGTACTGAGGTGCCGTTCCCCTCACAGCTCCGTAGGCAAGCACCATGGTCTTGTAGCGGATGCGAGCTTCAACTGGAAGCCAGTGGAGAGAGCGGAGGAGCGGGGTGACGTGAGAGAACTTGGGAAGGTTGAACACCAGACGGGCTGCGGCGTTCTGGATGAGTTGTAGGGGTTTAATGGCACAAGCAGGGAGCCCAGCCAACAGCGAGTTGCAGTAATCCAGACGGGAGATGACAAGTGCCTGGATTAGGACCTGCGCCGCTTCCTGTGTGAGGCAGGGTCGTACTCTGCGGATGTTGTAGAGCATGAACCTACAGGAACGGGCCACCGCCTTGATGTTAGTTGAGAACGACAGGGTGTTGTCCAGGATCACGCCAAGGTTCTTAGCGCTCTGGGAGGAGGACACAATGGAGTTGTCAACCGTGATGGCGAGATCATGGAACGGGCAGTCCTTCCCCGGGAGGAAGAGCAGCTCCGTCTTGCCGAGGTTCAGCTTGAGGTGGTGGTCCGTCATCCACACTGATATGTCTGCCAGACATGCAGAGATGCGATTCGCCACCTGGTCATCAGAAGGGGGAAAGGAGAAGATTAATTGTGTGTCGTCTGCATAGCAATGATAGGAGAGACCATGTGAGGTTATGACAGAGCCAAGTGACTTGGTGTATAGCGAGAATAGGAGAGGGCCTAGAACAGAGCCCTGGGGGACACCAGTGGTGAGAGCACGTGGTGAGGAGACAGATTCTCGCCACGCCACCTGGTAGGAGCGACCTGTCAGGTAGGACGCAATCCAAGCGTGGGCCGCGCCGGAGATGCCCAACTCGGAGAGGGTGGAGAGGAGGATCTGATGGTTCACAGTATCGAAGGCAGCCGATAGGTCTAGGAGGATGAGAGCAGAGGAGAGAGAGTTAGCTTTAGCAGTGCGGAGCGCCTCCGTGATACAGAGAAGAGCAGTCTCAGTTGAATGACTAGTCTTGAAACCTGACTGATTTGGATCAAGAAGGTCATTCTGAGAGAGATAGCGGGAGAGCTGGCCAAGGACGGCACGTTCGAGAGTTTTGGAGAGAAAAGAAAGAAGGGATACTGGTCTGTAGTTGTTGACATCGGAGGGATCGAGTGTAGGTTTTTTCAGCAGGGGTGCAACTCTCGCTCTCTTGAAGACGGAAGGGACGTAGCCAGCGGTCAAGGATGAGTTGATGAGCGAGGTGAGGTAAGGGAGAAGGTCTCCGGAAATGGTCTGGAGAAGAGAGGAGGGGATAGGGTCAAGCGGGCAGGTTGTTGGGCGGCCGGCCGTCACAAGACGCGAGATTTCATCTGGAGAGAGAGGGGAGAAAGAGGTCAGAGCACAGGGTAGGGCAGTGTGAGCAGAACCAGCGGTGTCGTTTGACTTAGCAAACGAGGATCGGATGTCGTCGACCTTCTTTTCAAAATGGTTAACGAAGTCATCTGCAGAGAGGGAGGAGGGGGGAGGAGGGGGAGGAGGATTCAGGAGGGAGGAGAAGGTGGCAAAGAGCTTCCTAGGGTTAGAGGCGGATGCTTGGAATTTAGAGTGGTAGAAAGTGGCTTTAGCAGCAGAGACAGAAGAGGAAAATGTAGAGAGGAGGGAGTGAAAGGATGCCAGGTCCGCAGGGAGGCGAGTTTTCCTCCATTTCCGCTCGGCTGCCCGGAGCCCTGTTCTGTGAGCTCGCAATGAGTCGTCGAGCCACGGAGCAGGAGGGGAGGACCGAGCCGGCCTGGAGGATAGGGGACATAGAGAGTCAAAGGATGCAGAAAGGGAGGAGAGGAGGGTTGAGGAGGCAGAATCAGGAGATAGGTTGGAGAAGGTTTGAGCAGAGGGAAGAGATGATAGGATGGAAGAGGAGAGAGTAGCGGGGGAGAGAGAACGAAGGTTGGGACGGCGCGATACCATCCGAGTAGGGGCAGTGTGGGAAGTGATGGATGAGAGCGAGAGGGAAAAGGATACAAGGTAGTGGTCGGAGACTTGGAGGGGAGTTGCAATGAGGTTAGTGGAAGAACAGCATCTAGTAAAGATGAGGTCAAGCGTATTGCCTGCCTTGTGAGTAGGGGGGGAAGGTGAGAGGGTGAGGTCAAAAGAGGAGAGGAGTGGAAAGAAGGAGGCAGAGAGGAATGAGTCAAAGGTAGACGTGGGGAGGTTAAAGTCACCCAGAACTGTGAGAGGTGAGCCGTCCTCAGGAAAGGAGCTTATCAGGGCATCAAGCTCATTGATGAAATCTCCAAGGGAACCTGGAGGGCGATAAATGATAAGGATGTTAAGCTTGAAAGGGCTGGTAACTGTGACAGCATGGAATTCAAAGGAGGCGATAGACAGATGGGTAAGGGGAGAAAGGGAGAAAGACCACTTGGGAGAGATGAGGATCCCGGTGCCGCCACCCCGCTGACCAGAAGCTCTCGGGGTGTGCGAGAACACGTGGGCAGACGAGGAGAGAGCAGTAGGAGTAGCAGTGTTATCTGTGGTGATCCATGTTTCCGTCAGTGCCAAGAAGTCGAGGGACTGGAGGGAAGCATAGGCTGAGATGAACTCTGCCTTGTTGGCCGCAGATCGGCAGTTCCAGAGGCTGCCGGAGACCTGGGACTCCACGTGGGTGGTGCGCGCTGGGACCACCAGGTTAGGGTGGCCGCGGCCACGCGGTGTGAAGCGTTTGTATGGTCTGTGCAGAGAGGAGAGAACAGGGATAGACAGACACATAGTTGACAGGCTACAGAAGAGGCTACGCTAAGGCTACGCTAATGCAAAGGAGATTGGAATGACAAGTGAACTACACGTCTCGAATGTTCAGAAAGTTAAGCTTACGTTGCAGAAATCTTATTGACCAAAATTATTAAAATGATACAGTACTGCGGAAGTGGGCTAGCTAGCAGTGGCTGCGATGTTGACTTTGTTTGAGAGTGTCGCTGGCTAGGTAACCTCGGTAGCTAGCTATGATGGTATACAAGTTTGTTTTTAAGGCGAATGAAAGTTAACATGTTCCAGAAGACATTTCTGCCAAAAACTCATTTAGATTTTTTTTTAAAGCTGTTGAAGTCCTTGAGGACCCAGGGACATATGCCTAGATTCCTGAAACAATTCACATATGTGTCTTGCAAAAGGATGTATATGCATATTCATATTCATTTCAATTGATGCTGTAGAATGTACTGTATTTGTATTGGTTGTATTAAGAGCAATGGATTACCAGTGAAGTGTGAACAGTGTTCAGCCCTGCTCCTTTCCTGTAGGTGAACAGTGTGGGAATCTGGACTGGTTTTAATGGCTTTAATGTGTCCTGTTGGGAGGGAGTGGCGGGGTGTATGTGCCCCTTCCTGCTGCAGAGCTGGGTTGTGCTTTAATGGTGATTACCATCAGGCCAGATGTCAGTCCTGCAGGGTCTGACATCTCTTTAATTAAACCGGTTTAGGATGCTTTTACTGGGAGGACTGGGAAGGCCTGGAAGGCTATTTAACAGCAGAGTCAAAGGCCAACTCACACTCATGCACACAAAATGAACAAATAATGTGAGAAAAGGTTGATGGAGAAAGAGCAGCTTGGCAATGTGGAACAAAGTGAGACACGAGAAGAGACCAATGAGGAAGCTATGATAAAGGAAACAGAAAGGGGAGGTGGATGAAACTAAAAGTAAGACACTCCTTAAAGGGATAGTTCACCCAAATGACAAAATGGCTTATTTGTCACGTTCCTGACCTTATTTCCCTTGTTTTGTATTTATTTAGTATGGTCAGGGCGTGAGTTGGGGTGGCCAGTCTATGTTATTTTTTTCTATGTTTAGGTTTGTTTGTTTGGCCTAATATGGTTCTCAATCAGAGACAGGTGTTTGTCATTGTCTCTGATTGGGAGCCATATTAAGGTAGGCTGTTTTCACTGGTTGTTTGTGGGTGATTGTTGCTGTGTCTGTGTTTGTTCGCCACACGGTACTGTTTCGTTCGTTCGTTTGTTTGTTTCTGTTCGTGCGTTCATGTTTTATATGTTCTCAAGTTCAGGTCTGTTCACGTCGTTTATTGTTTTGTAGTTTGTTCAAGTGTTTTTTCATCTTCGTTTAATAAACGATAGTATGTATTCAAACCACGCTGCGCTTTGGTCCGATCCTTGCTCCTCCTCAAACGAGGAGGAAGACGAACGTTACATTATTGGTTGATTTACCCTGTAGGCAGTCTATGGACAAGGTATGAAAACCAACCATGCTCTGGTTTTGTTTCCCTGGCACTGTTTTCCACTGTTTCCAAATGCTAACGTTTCAGCATTCATGGCACAAATCCCATTCAAGTCATGATACCAATATTATAATTTTTTTGTGCATACCTTGACCATAGACTACTTATATGGTAAAGAAATCAATATGTAGTCTTGTAATGTACAGTAGGTGAACTATGCCCTCAATACAACCTCTTCTCACACTACCGTTGGTACAATAGAACACAGACGTGGTGGTGGTGCTTCAGGTGACAACAGCCCACTCAGAATGATGCTTTGTGTATGTGACCTACCTGTGAATGTATTCGTGTGCATGTGGTTGCGTGTGTGTGTGTGTGTGTGTGTGTGTGTGTGTGTGTGTGTGTGTGTGTGTGTGTGTGTGTGTGTGTGTGTGTGTGTGTGTGTGTGTGTGTGTGTGTGTGTGTGTGTGTGTGTGTGTATGTGTGTGTGCGGAGGGTAGGAGAATGCCCGACTCAATACTCTTGCTATATTTAGCTTGGGCCCCAGTGTGTGCATTCAGTGTTCTGTTAGACTTGAATGAAACCCTCTAATGGACTCCTCTGGCCTAACACACATTGAGGAGAAATGGAGCCTACGTGAGGAGTAAGAGAAGAAAAGTGAAGGACAATAGAGCTAGCAGTCTGCTTATGGACGTAATATAACTATGTGCATGAGTGTTAAGAGAAACTCACTGACTCGTTTGTCATTGTAAAAGGCTGGGGCTGTTGTACGCCTTGCCTACTGTTCTATCTCCATAGCTTTCACATGACATCCATGGTAGGCCTCTGCTGGCTGGCTCTGTTAGGTCAAGGTGAAGGTGACTACGGCTGAGCTTCTATAATTAGAGCTGGCAGCCTCACAACTCCATTAGCACTTCCAACAACTTCTCAAGGGAGTTCACGCCTTTAAAAAAATAAATATAAGAAAACTAATTAAATTTGTTACAAAATGACCCCGAATAAAGTAAGGCAAAGATTTCTGTCCTGGAAACTAGAACATCGAATTCACATGATCAGCTGCAGAGAGAGAGAGAGAGATAGACAGATAGACAGAGAGAGAGAGAGAGAAAAATGGCGGGAGGGACAAAAAGAGAGGGCGATGCAAGAGATAGAGAGACAGAAATAAAGAGTATGGATAAAGAGAGAGACTAAGAGAGAGAGTGTGTGATAGCAATATGAGTCAATCAACCTAATCCCAGAGTACCCTGACAAGTTGATTCAAATGTAATCCCAAATTGACCATCACACCAAAAACATGACACGCAAGAAACTTGAATCACCCCTGACCCACCATCTCTCATCACTCTCAGAGCAGCCTTTTAAACAACTGGCCATTGAATAAAAATACTTTATAGCACAGTGTAGATATGTACAGTACCAGTAAAATGTTTGGACACAGCTACTCATTCAAGGGATTTTCTTTATTTTTGACTATTTTCTACATTGGAGAATAACTATGAAATAACATATATGGAATCATGTAGTAACTAAATAAGTGTGAAACAAATCAAAATGTATTTTATATTTGAGATTCTTCAAAGTAGCCACCCTTTGCCTTGATGACAGTTTTGTACACTCTTGGCATTCTCTCAACCAGCTTCATGAGGTAGTCCCCTGGAATGCATTTCAATTAACAAGTGTGCCTTGTTAAAAGTTAATTTGTGGAGTTTCTTTCCTTCTTAATGCGTTTGAGCCAATCAGTTGTGTTGTGACAAGGTTGGGGTGGTATACAGATGACAGCCCTATTTGGTAAAAGACCAAGTCCATATTATGGCAAGAACAGCTCAAATAAGCAAAGAGAAACGACAGTCCATCATTACTTTAAGACATGCATGTCAGTCAATCTGGAAAATTTCAAGAACTTTGAAAGTTTCTTCAATGGCAGTCACAAAAACCATCAAGCGCAATGATGAAATTGGTTCTCATGAGGACTGCCATAGGAAAGGAAGACTCAGAGTTACCTCTGCTGCAGAGGATAAGTTCATTAGAGTTTGCTGAATTGCTGCAAAGAAACCACTACTAAAGGACACCAATAAGAAGAGACTTGCTTGGGCCGAGAAACACGAGCAATGGACATTAGACAGGTGGAAATTTGTCCTTTGGTCTAATGAGTCCAAATTTGAGATTTTTGGTTCCAACAGCCATGTCTTTGTGAGAAGCAGAGTAGGTGAACGGATGATCTCCGCATGTGTGGTTCCAACCGTGAAGCATGGAGGAGAAGGTGTGATGGTGTGGGGGTGCTCTGCTGGTGGCACTGTCTGTGATTGATTTAGAATAAATGGCACACTTAATCAGCAAGGCTACCACAGCATTCTGCCCATGATACGCCATCCCATCTGGTTTGTGCCTAGTGTGCATATCATTTGCTTTTCAACAGGACAATGACTCAAAACACACCTCCAGGCTGTGTAAGGGCTATTTGACCAAGAAGGATAGTGATGGAGTGCTGCATCAGATGACCTGGCCTCCACAATCACTCGACCTAAACCCAATTGAGATGGTTTGGGATGAGTTGGACCACAGAGTGAAGGAAAAGCAGCCAACAAGTGCTCAGCATATGTGGGAACTCCTTCAAGACTGTTGGAAAATCATACTTCATGAAGCTCATTCAGAGAATGCTAAGAGTGTCTAAAGCTGTTATCAAGTCAAAGGGTGGCTACTTCGAAGAATCTAAAATCTCAAATATATTTGGATTTGTTTAACACTTTTTTGGTTACTACATGATTCCATGTGTGTTATTTCATAGTTTTATTGTCTTCACTATTATTCCACAATGTAGAAAATAGTGAAAATAAAGAAAAACCCTTGAACGATTAAGTGTGTCCAAACTGTTGACTGGTACTGGTCAAGAGGATGAACAGCAGATCTAGGAAGCCCATGGCCTTGAGGACAGTATCTGATGGTCCTTCTTTACGAGTTTGTTTATGAGAATGTGTGTGTGTTTTTTTTAAGGACGTGGTCATACGCACATCCTTAAAAAAAGGTAGGTGCTGGGCTAATTATACATAAATTATAAGAACAGAAAGGCCTGCACACTGTATGCTTGTAATTAACACCTTTGATATCAACGTTTTAAAAAATATTTTACCTTTATTTAACTAAGCAAGTCAGTTAAGAACAAATTCTTATTTTCAATGACGGCCTAGAAACACTGGGTTAACTGCCTTGTTCAGGAGCAGAACGACAGATTTGTACCTTGTCAGCTCGGGGATTCAATCTTGCAACCTTTCGGTTACAAGTCCAACGCTCTAACCACTTGGCTACCTGCCACCCCAAACCTTTGACCCGTTTGGCCTACGTCGGGTCAAATGGGTCCATAGGAACAGACAGACAGGCCTTTCTGTTCTTTTAATATGTGTGGTTTTGTCTCAGGGTGCGTGGTACGTGGGTCATGTGTACAGCACTAGTATTGTGTTGCGTAATTAGACCAATTCCAGAGAGTGCTGTTGTTCAGCTGCTCTGTGTATATAGTGGCTATCCCTGTGTTATTGATGCAAAATGGAGGCATTAGAGTACTATGACCCTGCAGATGGGGCCTATGTTGGATATGAGCTTCAACTCAAATGACTGCTGTGTATGTGTCTGAGGACACACGCTGCAAGTACCTCCGCCTACATTACAACATACCAGAGTGCTGGATTTTTCAGCATGCGCCACACGCTTCTCCATTGTCCCCTGCTAAAGGACGGAGGGGCGAGGGGGCTGGAGGCTGGAGGCTGGGGGTAAGTGTGACAGTCTCTTTGTAAAAGATAAATATCCCCTAAATAGTGTGGGATAAATTAGCTTCCTTTGGAGCAGCCTGTTGCCAGTACTGCGCTTCTTTCTCTACAGAATAACGTACAACTAACACACACCCACATACATCACACACACACACACACATTCCCAGAAGACAGGAGCACGGGGTATCTGCCAATGGAGACATCTGCTTAACCTGAGAACGGGGGGTCAAAGGATGCCTCCCTCCATGGAACGTTTTGAGCTATCAAGCTGCGCATTCAATTGGGATGTGTGTGTGTGTGTGTGTGTGTGTGTGTGTGTGTGTGTGTGTGTGTGTGTGTGTGTGTGTGTGTGTGTGTGTGTGTGTGTGTGTGTGTGTGTGTCCGTGCCTGTGAGTGCATGAACAGGAAGTATCCATTTCCTTGTTTGTATGTCATGTTGTCTGTGTTGTTGTGTTGTGTTTTATGTGTAATTAGTCTTATCTCGCCACTGTCCCCTGGCCCAGAGGTCTGTGTGTATGTGTTAGGCGAGCAGGGCATCAAATAAAGGTTACAGACTATTTAGACTGTATGGTAATAGTCCTTGTGGGAGGAACAGAGTCTCTGAGGGAATATCTCAGCCATTGTAGTAGCGTTATGGCCTCTTTCATTTGACTGTTTGGGTTCAGTGGATCATGGGGTAGTCAGTGAACTAAGTGTACAGAAACTTCATAGGTGTAACTGTGTTGGTAGACTTTCCTATGTAACCATGTGTTTCTCTTTGCTGTCCTCATTAATGTCATCTACGGATTTCACTTCCTTCCTCCGAGGTTGTCACTCACATGCCCTTTACCCACTTACAGTCACCCACCATTGTACCAGCACTATCAGGGAGTGGTCTGGTCTGTACCCTGTCTGTACCCTTCAGTCTCAAGTACAGAGAGTGTGGTTTTTCCTGCCATGATACTGTGACGTCAGTAACTTACAACAAGAGATGAGAGGTACCATACCACCTGTACCATGAAAGAATGAGGCATCTGTTGTCATCATACAGAATTTTGTGGCATCATAGTGTTGGGAAGGTGATACTATCTGTCTGTTCGATTACATAGACTCTGTCACAGTGTAATGAAGTCTTGTGGTATCTGTCTCAGTAGGAACATTGATCAGTGCTGTTGCCCTCCTGAGATACAGAGGGAAGAGATAGACAGAGAAAAAAAGAGTGAGAGAGAGAGAGTAGTGAAAGAGAATGTAGGGCACATTGTGATCAGCAGATAATGAACCCTAACCCTAGCTTTTTGTCCACAGCCTGGCTCAACCCTCACCCTAGCCATAACTCTTACCCTAAGTCTGCCTAGCTGACTGCACATGAATGGGTGACATGGGAAACCCAAGCGCTGTCCTCCAGCACCAGCCAAGTGGGCATGATAGGACCGGACCCTGATACACTGCCAGGGTCATGTGTGTTGGATTCCATGGCGCTGCCATCTGTTCCTCTTAGTGGAATGTGAATGTTCCCTGGCTCACGCACTTCCTCTCCTCCTCCTCCTAATCTTTCTTCTTCTCCTCCTCCTCCTCCTCCTTCTCCTCGTCTTCTGCTGCCTCATCCTCCTCTTCCTCCTCCTCCTCAGCCTCCTCCTCTTCCTTTTCCTCCTCCTCTTTTAGGTGGCGCCGGGTCATGTGACAGTTAATCGCTGTGTTTGTGTGCAGCAGTGGGTGGCTGTGTACCCTCCTCTAGCATCTGGACCAGAGGCCCAGCTAAATGATTGAGCTGCCCTCCAGTCATGAGCTGCCCTCCAGTCATGAGCTGCCCTCCAGTCATGAGCTGCCCTCCAGTCCGGAGCTGCCACCCAGTCCGGAGCTGCCACCCAGTCCGGAGCTGCCACTCAGTCCGGAGCTGCCATTAGTACAGAGTTGTCTCTCTGTCCTGAGCTACTTCTCTGTCCTTAGCTACCTCTCTGTCCTGAGCTACCTCTCGTTCCTGAGTTGTCTCCTCTCTGTAGGAGGGGCCTTAGTGAAGGTTCCTGGACCATGGTCGGGGGCGAGGGTCGCCACTCAAAGGACGCTAAGGAGGGGGACAAAGACAGTGGTGGAGTGGTGTCCTCGTCGACCGCCGGAGCCGCCACCGCGGACAGATGCCCACCGAGACCCTCCCCTTGAGTTTTAGGGGTGCGCCCGGAGTTTGCACCTTGAGGGGGGGGTTCTGTCACGTTCCTGACCTGTTTTCTGTGGTTTTGTAACGGTCCTGACCTGTTTTATGTTGTTTTTGTATGTGTTTATGGTCAGGGCGTGTGTTTTGGGTGGGCAGTCTATGTTTTGTATTTCTAGGTTGGGTTTTTGTGTTCGGCCTGGTATGATTCTCAATTAGAGACAGGTGTGTATCGTTTGTCTCTAATTGAGAGTCATACTAAGGCAGCCAGGGTTTCACTGGGGTTTTGTGGGTGTTTGTTCCTGTGTCCACACATGGACGGTTGAAGGTTAGTCACGTTTGTTGTTTTGTAGTTTTGTAGTGTCTTGTTTGCTGTTTTTCATTAAAAGATGGCTTATTTCCCTCAATCCGCATCTTGGTCCTATCCATGCTCCTTCTCGTCTAAGGGGGAGAACAACAATGACTACCTTTACAGAAACACCCACCACAACAGGACCAAGCGGATTGAGGAGAGAGAAAAGGAACTACAGCAATGGGGAAAAGAGGAATGGACTTGGGAGGAGAATCTGGACGGAGAAGGACCCTGGGCATAGCCAGAGGATTGTTGCCGCCCCAAAGCGGAGCTGGAGGCAGCAAAAGCGGAGAGGAGGTTTTATGAGGCAAAAGCAAGGCAGAGCGGCTGGAAGCCCGAGAGGCTCACCCAAAAATTTCTTGGGGGGGGGGGGCTAAAGGGGAGTGTGGCGAAGCCGGGTTGGATACCTGAGCCAACTCCCCGGGCTTGCCGTGGAGTAAGAGGGCGTCGTACTGGTCAGACACCGTGTTATGCGGTAAAGCGCACGGAGTCCCCAGTACGCGTGCTTAGCCCAGTGCGGGCTATTCCACCTTGCCGCACTGGGAGGGCTAGGTTGGGCATCGAACCGAGTGCCATGAAGCCGGCCCAACGTATCTGGTCTCCAGTACGTCTCCTCGGGCCGGCGTACATGGCACCAGCCTTACAGGTGGTGTCCCCGGTTCGCCTGCATAGCCCAGTGCGGGCTATTCCACCTCGCCGCACTGGCAGGGCTACGGGGACCATTCAACCTGGTAGGGTTGGGGAGGCTCGGTGCTCAAGAGCACGTGTCCTCCTTCACGGTCCGGTATATCCGGCGCCACCTTCCCACCCCAGCTCAGTACCACCAGTGCCTACACCACGCACCAGGCTTCCAGTGCATCTCCAGAGCCCTGTTCCTCTTCCACGCACTCTCCCTATGGTGCGTGTCTCCAGCCCGGTACCTCCAGTTCCGGTACCACGCACCAGGCCTAGAGTGCGCCACGAGAGTCCAGTGTGCCCAGTTCCTGTTCCCCGCACTCGCACTGAGGTGCGTGCCCTCAGCCCGGTACCTCCAGTTCCGGTACCACGCACCAGGCCTATAGTGCGTCTCAGCCGGCCAGAGTCTGCCGTCTGCCTAGCGCCAGAGCCGTCCTGCCATGACCAGCCAGAGCCGTCCTGCCATGACCTGCCAGAGCCGTCCTGCCATGACCTGCCAGAGCCGTCCTGCCATGACCTGCCAGAGCCGTCCAGCCAGGACCTGCCAGAGCCGTCCAGCCAGGACCTGCCAGAGCCGTCCAGCCAGGACCTGCCAGAGCCGTCCAGCCAGGACCTGCCAGAGCCGTCCAGCCAGGACCTGCCAGAGCCGTCCAGCCAGGACCTGCCAGAGCCGTCCAGCCAGGACCTGCCGGAGTCCCTAAACCAGGACCTGCCTGAGTCCCTCAGCCAGGACCTGCCGGAGTCCCTCAGCCAGGACCTGCCGGAGTCCCTCAGCCAGGACCTGCCGGAGTCCCTCAGCCAGGACCTGCCGGAGTCCCTCAGCCAGGACCTGCCGGAGTCCCTCAGCCAGGACCTGCCGCCCCTTGTCCCGGTGCTGCCCCTTGTCCCGGTGCTGCCCCTTGTCCCGGTGCTGCCCCTTCTCCCGGTGCTGGCCGCTCATTTAGGGGATGTTAGTTTTAGGGTGGTCATTGGGAGGGGAAGACAGAAGCGGGGAGTGACTATGGTGGTGTGGGGACCTCGCCCTCAGCCTGAGCCACCACCGTGGTCAACTGCCCACCCAGACCCTCCCCTGGACTTTGTGCTGGTGCGCCCGGCGTTCGCACCTTGAGGGGGGGGGTTCTGTAACGGTCCTGACCTGTTTTATGTTGTTTTTGTATGTGTTTATGGTCAGGGCGTGTGTTTTGGGTGGGCAGTCTATGTTTTGTATTTCTAGGTTGGGTTTTTGTGTTCGGCCTGGTATGATTCTCAATTAGAGACAGGTGTGTATCGTTTGTCTCTAATTGAGAGTCATACTAAGGCAGCCAGGGTTTCACTGGGGTTTTGTGGGTGTTTGTTCCTGTGTCCACACATGGACGGTTGAAGGTTAGTCACGTTTGTTGTTTTGTAGTTTTGTAGTGTCTTGTTTGCTGTTTTTCATTAAAAGATGGCTTATTTCCCTCAATCCGCATCTTGGTCCTATCCATGCTCCTTCTCGTCTAAGGGGGAGAACAACAATGACTACCTTTACAGGTTTGGTATGTGTTTAATTGGTCAGGGCGTGAGTTGGGGTGGGTAGTCTATGTTATGTGTTTTCTATGTTGGGTTAATGGGTTGCCTGGTATGGCTCTCAATTAGAGGCAGGTGTTTGACGTTTCCTCTGATTGAGAGCCATATTAAGGTAGGTTGTTCTCACTGTTTGTTTGTGGGTGATTGTTCCTGTGTCTGTGTAATCCACATGGGACTGTTTCGTTTGTTTGTTCGTTTTAGGTAGTCTGTTCCTGTTCTTGCGTCCTTCGTCTATATGTAAGTTCGTTTGTTTCAGGTCTGTTGCCTTCGTTTATTGTTTTGTAGTTTGTTCTAGTGTGTTGTCAGTGTTTCGTCTGTTTGAAATAAATCGTTATGTATTCATCACCCGCTGCGCCTTGGTCCGTTCATACACCACCAGACGAACGTTACAATATTACTGCATTGTCGGAACTAGAAGCACAAGCATTTCGCTACACTCGTATTAACATCTGACAACCATGTGTATGTGACCAATAACATTTGATTTGATTTGATGGAAAGGGTTTTACATGCAACCCAGAAGGGTTCTACCCGGAACCAAACAGTGTTCTTCAATGGGTTTTCCTATGGGGACAGCCCAAAAAAAGTTGTAGGTTCTAGATAGCACCTTTTTTTCTAAGAGTGTACCTCTTATAATTCCTCAGATGAAAGGGTCAGGTGTGTACTCTAGTCTACACATCCCTTTAACTCATTCAGTCAGTCAATCCCCTCCCTATCCACTGCCATTCCAGCCCCTGCTCTTTGGTACTGTACACACCAGATAGTATCTGTCACATGGCCCACATATGCCACACTATGGCTGAACTGTGGAACTGGAGCAGATTTCTTTCCACTGCAGTGTTTGTAAAACTAAGAATTGTGTTGAACATTTCAAGGAAACAACTTTAGCGTAGAAAATACCAGAGGAAACAGTTATAATGTTTCTTTTTTTTTTTACATTTACATTTCCCCTGTATTGACTATTGATTTGCAATAATTAACTACAGGTACTCTGCTGTTGGACATGTGCTTTTGTGTATCATGGGGCATTGTATGACTGGATCAATACCATCACCAGCTCCACAAAAACCCAGTCGATACTGTAGACTGATCACACACATGCAGGCAAGCATTCTCTCTCTCTTTCTCTCACACACACACACGCACGCACGCACGCACGCACGCACGCACGCACGCACGCACGCACGCACGCACGCACGCACGCACGCACACACACACACACACACACACACACACACACACACACACACACACACACACACACACACACACACACACACACACACACACACACAGCTCTTCTCCTGAGGCACGGCTCCATCTGCCGGGAGAGTAACAGCCTGGTAATCCCATTCAGACGTCAGTCCCCCACCTTCTCGTCTCCAGCAACACTGACCCCTGCAGGTCCAGGCCGAGAGCTGCATCTAACCGATATGTGTCAAACTGAGTCACACACGCCTGCCCACAAGCCATCTCAAACAGACACACATATTCACAACAGTGTTCCCTGCTGTCGAGGACAGAGAACTACAGGATATGAATGCATGATACTGGGATGCTGTGATAGGACTATGACATCACAAACAATTGTAACCATAACAACAGGATCTCACATTGTGTACAGTGTCACACCCAACCCACATACACATAACACAGCTGTGTTAGGAGCCGACACAGAGACACTGTCTATCTGTTTATGGCACTTCAGAGAACTGCCTACTCAGGATAGAGAACAGGTGTTATTTTCTACTATATCTGAATGTGATGGTGATGATGATGAGGAGTAGGAGGAAGGAGGGTTATGAAAACGCTGATTCTCATCCAATTAGGTTACTCTATTCAACAACCCCTTTCCTCTTTTTGTTATGGATCAACTCTGGTTTCCTTCTCCTTTCTCCCATGATCATCCTTTTTCCATGTAATGTGCTGGAATCCAGACGTCGGATGCACTTCAACACTTCAACAGACCACTTCCCCCCTCCCCTTGTGTTTCTCTAACCAGAGACTGAAAAGTACTCTGTGAGAAAAGCCCATTACTTACTAAAAGAGAAATATGCTCCACTACCGCCTTCTCTCTGTACTGCATGTAAAGAGGTCACAGAGGGCGAGGGTATCAAATGACATGGAATTTTCATTTTGTGTGTGTGTGTGGGGGCGGGAGTGGGTGGGGGGGAGTAGGAGGGGGGTTGGACCTGAAAAAAAGGACTCAAAACAAAGTTAGGGAGAAACAGACCGGCATAGGAAGAGAGAGGTTGGGTTAGTAAGTGTGTTACTCTTATTGTATGAATTGTCTCAACATTGTAAATAAACACAGTGACTTCTGTCCATACACACACACTCATACTCTCCTACACACTCATACTCTCCTACACACTCATACTCTCCTACACACTCATACTCTCATACACACTCATACTCTCATACACACTCATACTCTCCTACACACTCATACTCTATTACACACTCATACTCTCCTACACACTCATACTCTACTACACACTCATACTCTCCTACACACTCATACTCTATTACACACTCATACTCTCCTACACACTCATACTCTCCTACACACTCATAGTCTCCTATACACTCATACTCTCCTACACACTCATACTCTCCTACACACTCATACTCTCATACACACTCATACTCTCCTACACACTCATACTCTCCTACACACTCATACTCTATTACACACTCATACTCTCCTACACACTCATACTCTCCTACACACTCATACTCTCCTACACACTCATACTCTCATACACACTCATACTCTACTACACACTCATACTCTCCTACACACTCAGACAAAAGCTCATTGTATGCCCCAGGGAGAGGCAGCAGCGGGGGAGACGCTGAGCTGAGTTGAATGTAGTATGATTAGAAACAGGCGTGCAGCATCATGCAACTGGAGCCAAAACGCCAAAATGGAGCAGGTTCTCTGAGGCTACACTGCTCCAGATATGTTCGGAATACAGAAGAAGAGACACAATCCACCGAGAAATACACGAGGAGACTTTACCATAACGAGACCAACGTTAGACTGCTCTCCCTCTCTCTGTCTCTCCACCACACAGATATGCACACATACGGTCAGGACCAGTATGACGGTATGATGTGGCGATGGCTTCAAGAGGACAGACAGTTAGTGTCACGTTAGGTGTCTAGTCCTACCGGTCCTTCAGGATGACAGGATTACACCGGTATTGTCTACTCAGAAGAACTGAGGTTGACTTGGCTGCCTTTCACCCCCCTCTCTTTCTTCCTCTTAACTCCCTCCTGCTCGCCTGTGCCACCACTACCCACTACCCACTTCCCCAACCCTCTCTCCTTGGTTCCATGTCCTCCAGTTCCCTAATGTGTCTGAATTGTCCCTCTAAACCACCTCCCTTTGTCTCAGCTTTTCTTTCATCTTCTTCTTTCCCCCGTTCCATTTCCACCTCTCTTTCCCAAACTCAATCTAACTTTTCTCATTTGGGACAGAGTTTGCACTCTCTTTTTCGTCACTCTCTCTAAAGAGATTTCACAAGAATAACCTTCATTTAACTCCAGAGCTTAAAGCTAGAACTCAGAGACCATGTCCCCAATGTTCCCTTCCCCATATGCCCAAAATAACCCCCACCCCCCAATCCATGACACTCGCATACAGAACTGTACGTGGGGATGAGAGGAGATTTAGCCCTCCCTGGTGTGTGTGTATGTGTCCCAGCAGAGCCCCAGTAGGACGGCTGTAATCGTGGGGGGGACCCCAGTCCCAACATCCTCAACCCTGACATCCCTGTCCTCGGCTCACCACTGTGTCCTACCCTGATAAGAGGATTTACCATCTCCCTCTCGCTCCCTTTTTCATTTATCTCTATCTCTCTCTCTTTACAAACCCCATGTCATTTAGCTCCACATAAATACCTTCCAAGGATGACACATTGTGTGTATTTTTGTGTCTAAAGATGTTTCTTATCGTGTGGATTGTGGCCAGTGTGCTGGTATTTGTGTGAAAACTGTGTAGAATGAGTAGTATTGCTGATAAGGAATCAGCTTACTTCAAGGCTCTTTCCAGCAGGCTGCATTCAAGCAGTAGGCATGCAGTCTGGGTAGAGGAAGTGTTCTGTGGGCTTGGAGCTCCCCCAACTGGCTTCTACAGAGACCATGCAGGCCTGAGGAAATGCCTATTATAAACCAGGTTACTACTGTAATCATAAACACAGGATTTTTGGTGACAACAAATAACAAACACACACCCTAATTCAAAACACAAAGGGTTGTTTGAGGAATAAACAAATATATTCCTTTTGATTTGCAAGTTGGGAACGCGGCTCATTTCCAATGTAAATTATGTTATGACATATGAATGGGCTGAGACAAACAGAAAGGTGTGTGTGTGTGTGTGTGTGTGTGTGTGTGTGTGTGTGTGTGTGTGTGTGAGTGAGTGTATATTGCTCATTACAAGAGTCAGACTGTGGTATATGACTCAGGCTGCTGGATGGCTAAAATAGACTCCGGACTACAATTGACTCTTTGTTATCTCAGGATACAAGAGTGAACTTGTCCCTGACGTTTGTCTATGAAGTCAACAGAGTGGATGTCCCTGGCTTTGCCACGTGAGGTTCACATGATCACTGAGCATGTGAGTCACAAACGGAACACAGTGAACAGAAAGTTAGGCCTGACGTATACAAAGAGTATGTCCCCTACATTTAGCAGACACTTTTATCCATAGCAACTTACAGGAGAATTTAGGGTTAATGACAGTTGTGGCTGCTTTGCGTGATCAATTGTCTCTACCTTCTTCCCTTTGTGCTGTTGTCTGCCCAATAATGTTGGTACCATGTTTTGTGCTGCTACCATGTTGTGTTGCTACCATGCTGTGTTGTCATGTGCTGCTGCCTAGGTTTTTGTCTTACGTCTCTCTTTATGCTGTGTTGTGTTGTCTCTCTTGTCGTGATGTGTGTTTTGTCCTATATTTATATGTTATTTATTCATTTATTTATTTTAATCCCAGCCCGCGTCTCCGCAGGAGGTCTTTTGCCTTTTGGTAGGCCGTCATTGTAAATATGAATTTGTTCTTAACTGACATGACTAGTTAAATAAAGGTTAAATAAAATAATATTAAAATAAAAAGTGCCTTCCTCAAAGGCACATCAACAGCCATTTCACCTGGTCTGCTCGGGATTCAAACCAGTGACCTATTGGGTACGTGCCTAGTGATCTTAAATGCTTAGCTGCCTGTCACCCTTCTCATCTCAAATTAGACTTACCATATTTTAAAGATCAAGTTGAGTAAAATAAGAGTAGCATGTGTGTGAAGTGAAGTAATGAGTGAGTTATATAAGTGTGTGAAGTGAAGTAATGTGTGAGTTATATAGGTGTGTGAAGTGAAGTAATGTGTGAGTTATATAGGTGTGTGAAGTGAAGTAATGTGTGAGTTATATAGGTGTGTGAAGTGAAGTAATGTGTGAGTTATATAGGTGTGTGAAGTGAAGTAATGTGTGAGTTATATAGGTGTGTGAAGTGAAGTAATGTGTGAGTTATATAGGTGTGTGAAGTGAAGTAATGTGTGAGTTATATATGTGTGTGAAGCCACCTCAACATTTGTTTACCACCTGCCATACACAGGCTGGTTTGCATGTGGAGTAATCACTCCATCAGGTTCAGAACATGGAGGAGTGTAGGAGAGGGAGTGGTGAATGTAAGGGGTAAGAACACACGGACAGGACTGAAAGCTACAGTGTCCGTGGTTGGGGAGTGAGAGAGGAAAGAGAGGAAACCCTATTGTTAGGTTATGTCTGGTGAACACTGGGAGAGAGAGCAGGCAGGGAGAACTCCATGAACAGACACAGCATTGTGACTCAGTGCTATTACAAACAAGTGGCTAACTGGACAAGGAAACAATATGAGAGAACACACACATACAGATACTTATTTTCCCATTTACTTCCTACTTGTATTTGAACTCAGGCCTGCTAAACAATAACTACAAATTGCACAATTGCACTGTGACTGTAAGGGGTGCGTAACTGGTGGCAGGAAGTCAGACGCAGAAGAGCAGAACTAGGTAATAGCCGAAGCAGTTTAATTGCAAAACCAACGGCATAAACAAATAACCAACATGGGTACAAAACCCGACGCACACCAGTAAACATGTGCACAAGCACTTACAACAAACAATTCCACACAAAGACATGGGGGGAACAGAGGGTTAAATACACAACAATTAATGAGTGAAATGAAAACCAGGTGTGTAGGAAAACAAGACAAAACAAATGGAAAATTAAAAGTGGATCGACGATGGCTAGACCGGTGACGCCGACCGCCGAACGCCGCCCGAACAAGGAGAGGAACCGACTTCGTTGGAAGTCGTGAAAGTAACCCCCCTTGACACGCGGCTCCAGCAGCGCGCCGGCACCGGCCTCGGGGACGACCCGGAGTACGAGGTGCAGGGCGATCCGGACGGAGACGGTGGAACTCCCGCAGCATTGAAGGGTCCAACATGTCCTCCCCCGGAACCCAGCATCTCTCCTCCGGACCGTACCCTTCCCAGTCCACGAGGTACTGAAAGCCCCTCGCCCGACGCCTCGAATAAAGTATGGATCAAACGGACTACACCGAGGCGGAGGAACCTCCCGCACCTCAGACTCCTGGAGCGGGCCAGCCACCACCGGCCTGAGGAGAGACACATGGGACGAGGGGTTAATACGGTAATCGGGGGTAAGTTGTAACCTGTAACTCACCTTGTTCAGTCTCCTCAGGACTTTAAATGGCCCCACAAACCACGGACCCAGCTTCCGGTAGGGCAGGCGGAGGGGCAGGTTTCGGGTCGAGAGACAGACCTGGTCCCCCGGTGCGAACACCGGGGCCTCACTGCGCTGGCTTTCTGGCGCAGCACGACGCGCTGACGGTGAACATGAGCGGCGTCCCATGTCTCCTCCGCGCGCCGGAACCAGTCGTCCACCGCAGGAGCCTCGGTCTGACTCTGATGTCAAGGAGCCAGAACCGGCTGATACCTCAATACACACTGGAAGGGGAGAGGTTAGTGGAGGAGTGGCGGAGTGGCGGAGCGAGTTCTGGGCCATCTCTGCCCAGGGGATGAACGCCGCCCACTCCCCCGACCGGTCCTGGCAATAAGACCCCAGAAACGTACCCACATACTGGTTAACTCTCTCCACCTGCCCATTACTCTCGGGGTGAAAACCCGAGGTAAGGCTGATCGAGACCCCCAGATGTTCCATGAACGTCCTCCAGACCCTCGAAGTGAACTGGGGATCCCGATCAGACACTATGTCCTCAGGCACCCCGTAGTGCCGCAAGACGTGTGTAAACAAGGCCTCCGCAGTCTGTAGGGCCGTAGGGAGACCGGGCAGAGGGAGGAGACGGCAAGACTTAGAAAAACGGTCCACAACGACCAGGATAGTGGTGTTACCCTGTGAGGGAGGAAGATCAGTAAGGAAATCCACCTACAGGTGCGACCACGGCCATTGTGGAACGGGTAAGGAGTGTAGCATACCTCTGGGCAGGTGCCTAAGAGCTTTACACTGGGTGCACACCGAGCAGGAAGAAACATAAACCCTCACATCCTTAGCCAAAGTGGGCCACCAGTACTTCCCACTCAGACAGCGCACCGTCCGACCGATGCCTGGATGACCAAAGGAGGGTGACGTGTGGACCCAATAGATAAGCTGGTCACGGACAGCAAACGGAACTTGCAGACGCCCAGCGGGACACTGGAGGGGAGTGGGCTCTGCACGTAGCGCCTGCTCAATGTCTGCGTCCAGCTCCCACACTACCGGCGCCACCAGGCAGGAGGCCGGGAGTATGGGGGTGGGATCCATGGGCCGCTCATCTGTGTCATACAGCCGGGACAGGGCGTCTGCCTTAGCGTTCTGGGATCCTAGTCTGTAAGAAAGGGTGAAAACAAAACGGGTGAAAAACATGGCCCATCTTGCCTGGCAAGGGTTCAGTCTCCTCGTCGCCCGGATGTACTCCAGATTGCGGTGGTCAGTCCAGATGAGAAAAGGGTGTTTAGCCCCCTGAAGACAATGTCTCCACCCCTTCAAAGCCTTGACGACAGCCAACAGGTCCCGGTCCCCTACGTCATAGTTTCGCTCTGCCGGGCTGAGCTTCCTCGAGAAGAAGGCACAGGGGCGGAGCTTTGGTGGCGTACCCGAGCCCTGAGGGAGCATGGCTCCTATCCCAGCCTCGGACGCGTCGGATGCAGATGCGAAATCAGCATATTCAGGGGGGATGCGCACTGTGGAAACCTGGTCTGGACTTTCCACCGTAGTAGCACCAACGGAAACCCTTAAACATATCCCCGAGCACTCTCGCGACCACCCGTGAGACCCCTCTGTTGCCACGAAACAGTGTGGTCGTGACAGGCTAACCAGGGTAGGCCTAGCACCACGGGAAACGCAGGAGAGTCAATAAGAATGAGACTGATTCTCTCTTTGTGATCCCCCTGCGTCACCATGCCCAGGGGAGCGGTGGCCTCCCTAATCAACCCTGACCCTAATGGTTGACTGTCTAAGGCGTGAACGGTGAAGGGCACAGCCACGGGAACAATGTGGATCCCTAAACTATTGGCGAACGATCTGTCTATAAAATTCCCAGCTGAATCGACGAGTGCCTTATGCTGGGAATGCGGGGAAAATTCTGGAAAAGTGACATACAAAAACATGTGTGCAACAGAGGGCTCTGGGTGAGAATGGTGCCGGCTCACCTGGGGTGACGCCAGAGTGCCCTGCCTGCTGCCTCGATCCCCAGAGGAACAAACCCGGCACCGACCGGCAGTGTGACCTCTGCGGCCACAGATGGTGCACAAGAAGGAACCTCCTCCGGTCTCCCTGCGCATAGCACTTCCCAGCTCCATGGGTACCGGAGCGGTGGTGCTGGGGGATGGAACCGACAGACCCAGCTCTGGACATCCGCGGGTAGGCAGTAGGTTATCCAACCAAATGGACAGGTCTACCAGCTGGTTGAAGGTGAGCGTGGTGTCCCTGCAGGCCAACTCCCGATGGACGTCCTCGTGCAAACTGCAGCGATAGTGGTCGATCAGGGCCCTGTCGATCCATCCCGCTCCGGCGTCCAGGGTTCGAAACTCCTGAAATCCTGGACGCTCCTCGTCCCCTGCCTCAGATGGTAGAGACGTTCAAAGACTGCCCGGAAACAGCGGGTGAAATCCTTGAAATGGTCCAGCGCCGCGTCTCCTTCTCCCCACACAGTGTTGGCCCACTCCAGGGCTTTCCCTGAGAGTCACGAGACGAGGGCGGACACCCTCTCATGGCCCGAAGGAGCCGGGTGGACGGTTGCCTGGTAGAGATCTAGCTGCAATAGGAAACCCTGGCAGCGTGCAGCCGTCCCATCGTACTCCTGGGGAAGGGCGAGACGAATCCCACTGGGACCGGGTGAAGAGGAGGCGAGTAGTGGAGGCCCTGGTTGTGCTGGTGGAGACGCTGGAGGAACTCCCTGTCTCTCCCAGCGGTCCATGGTTTGGACGACGCGGTCCATGGCGGCGCCGAGATGGTGGGTCATCGCCGCTTGCTCCAGGACGCGCTCCTCGACCCCTATACCAGGGGCACCTGCTCCTGCTGACTCCATACGGTGGTGTGGAATTCTGTAAGGGTTGCGTAACTGGTGGCAGGGAAGTCAGACGCAGGAGAGCAGAACTAGGTAATAGCCGAAGCAGGTTAACCTGTTTGGCGTGCAAGCCCGACCTCGGACCGAAAATGACACCCCTGCAGGGCGCGAAATTCAAAATCTATTTTTTTAAAATATTTAACTTTTACACATTAACAAGTCCAATACAGCATTTGAAAGATAAACATCTTGTCAATCCAGCCAACATGTCCGATTTTTTAAATGTTTTACAGAGAAAACACCACATATATTTATGTTAGCTCACCACCAAATACAAAAGTGGACAGACACGTATGAATTATGATTATGAAGTATGAATTATGATTGAAGTAGCATGCACAACCAACCGAAATAAACTAAAACCAACCTAAAGAGCCCAGAAAAAACGACCTCAGATGACAGTCATATAACATGTTACACAATAAATCTATGTTTTGTTCATAAAAAGTGCATATTTTAGCTATAAATCAGTTTTACATTGATGCTACCCAAAAATGCTAATACATAGCTTGAGTCTGAATCCAGCCGGGAGTAGCCAGAGAAAATACATACACCAACGTCGGCTACTAATTACACCTCATAAAACATTTCAGAAAAACATATGGTGGATAACTAATGAAAGACAGATATCGTGTGAATAAAGCCAACATTTCCGATTTTTGAAGTGTTTTACAGCGAAAACACAATATATCGTTATATTAGCTAACATCATAAGCTAGCATAAGGCAGCATTGATTCTAGTCAAGCGCTAGCCTAGCACAGTTAGCAGAGTTAGCATTCAACAGTTCGACATATATATGAAAAAGCATCCCAAATTGGGTCTTATCTTTCTTGGTACTCCATCAGAATGTTGTAACGGGGTCCAATGTCCAGTAGAGTCTTTAGTTGGGTTCCAGAACGAATTATTTCCCTCTTTGGTTAGCTAGCACGATAGCATTGCTGCGCTAGAAAGCTTTTCTTCAAAAAATTCTTCCGTCGTTTCACATCTAAAGTCCAGAATAAATTGCAATAATATAATTAAAGTATATTGAAAAAACATACTTTAGGATGATTTTGTGACATGTATCAAATAATATCGTAGTCAGGCATCATATTCAACGTTATCTACCTTGTTCCAAAAGCCGAGACCAAATTATCCTTCGCGCCCGGATTTTTTTTTTAACTGCGCAGGTCTCACAAGAAGTTGTGTTATTCAGTCCAGGGACGAGATATTCGACTCCTTTCAATTCTCACTTCCGCATTACAGTCTGACGAACGCCTGTGACGTGTCTCTATCGTCCCAAGTCAAATGGCCTTTTATAGAGAAGGTCTTAAAGAGACACATCGCATTTTGGAAAACTCAATTCGGCTGGGAAAATGGCTGTAAAAATATTTCTGTTCGACTTAGAGAAACAATTCAAACCTTTTTAGAAACTACAGACTGTTATCTATCCAACAGTAGTAAATATATGCATATTGGAAAATAAAAAGTTTCTTAGGAGGCCGTTTGAAAATGTGCACACATTTTCCAGTTTTTTCAATATTCAGCGTGCAGCCATAACCAACATGGGTACAAAACCCGACGCACACCAGTAAACATGTGCACAAGCACTTATAACAAACAATTCCACACAAAGACATGGGGGGAACAGAAGGTTAAATACACAACAATTAATGAGGGAAATGAAAACCAGGTGTGTAGGAAAACTAGACAAAACAAATGGAAAATTAAAAGTGGATGAACAATGGCTAGAAGACCGGTGACGCCAACCCCCGAACGCCGCCCGAACAAGGAGAGGAACCGACTTCAGTGGAAGTCGTGACAGTGACATCGTACAGTACATCCATAATTAAATTAAACGCTTCAGCTTTAATAGAGCTACCACCTGTTACCCCAGTCATTCATCACCATGATCCTGGGCCAACAAGCTACCCTGTATTCGCTAGCATTTTTCTGTCCAAATTCCCCCTTCAATTTGCCTTCATATACCACTATGACTATACGGTATAATGTGTTAAATCCCTTTACCTAATCTCAGTGCAACAAGTCTTCACCTGTGTTCTTTATACATAAACTCTGGCAGCTGGCCCGGGGCTTATACGTTTTGTGACCAGGGGTCACACCAGCAGCTGGGACTTTTTAAGAGGATCCCTCTTCCCCCACCCCTCTGCCTGCTTGCTCTGGGGTCTACAGGCAGACACAGAGAGGACTCCAAATTCTGAGAGCAGTAGAATGCCCTAAATGGAGGAACAGCTGTTGCTCAGACTACAGGACCATGTAAAGAGCAGAGTTCTGCAATTCAGCATAACCAATTGTGATGATAGTAAAGTCTAAAAACAAGTGGCTGTGTGTGCTACAGCTTATTATTGTTGTGTATGACAGCATCTGTGTGTGTGTGTGTGTGTGTGTGTGTGTGTGTGTGTGTGTGTGTGTGTGTGTGTGTGTGTGTGTGTGTGTGTGTGTGTGTGTGTGTGTGTGTGTGTGTGTGTGTGTGTGTGTGTGTGTGTGTGTGTGTGTGTGTGTGTGTGTGTGTGTGTGTGTGTGCTTATAAATGAGTGATGGTATGACATACTCAGCATAGAGAAAGTGGGGAGCATCATTAGCCTGTGACTTTATGATACAGACAGTTTGATAGGGCTAACTGTGGGAGGAATTGGAGAGCACACAGGGAGAGGAGAGACAGATGGGAGACTTCACTGATCCAGCTCTGCTCTCCCCACACTGAATCAAAGAGCAGTGCCAGCCTATTTAAATCCTCCCATCCCCTCTCTGGCCTCGCCTGGCTACAGTCTGTGTGTGTGTGTGAGAGAGAGAGAGAGAGAGAGAGAGAGAGAGAGAGAGAGAGAGAGAGAGAGAGAGAGAGAGAGAGAGAGAGAGAGAGAGAGAGAGAGAGAGAGAGAGAGAGAGAGAGAGAGAGAGAGAGAGAGAGAGAGAGAGAGAGAGAGAGAGAGAGAGAGAGAGAGAGAGAGAGAGAGAGAGAGAGAGAGAGAGAGAGAGAGAGGAACGAAGAGCGTGTGTGTGAGTATGTGTGAGTCCCAGTGAATGAGGATAAGTGGAAGAGGTCCTGTCGTCAATGGGTGACCACATGAGAAAATGAACGCATTCATTCCTGTAGGGAAGTAGACATTGGAATGTTTGTAGATAGTGTAAAAACAAAGTGTAGTAAGTGGGTTCGGTATGGGGGTGTTTAAATGGTTGTGATGTTCTCACTCAGTGTTAGACTCTCTCTTTCATGGTTAAACATTACCCCCTACTGCATTCTTCTGGAACTGACACAGACCAGAGACAGACAGATAGGTTCTATTCAGTCTTATTGTGGTAATGACCACGTACATCATAAATCACAGACAGAGGCCCATGACGGTCCTCCTGATTTTACTCAGCTGATCCTCTGCTTTCTGCCCCTGGATACACACACTGAATGGGCCTCTGTGTGACAGGCTTAGATCCTAAACAGAATTATAGACACAAGGTCTATGATAAAACTGCTGCTAAAGGATCCAGTCAATCAGGAGCAGTTAAAACATGTACATTTAACACACACACACACACACACACACACACACACACACACACACACACACACACACACACACACACACACACACACACACACACACACACACACACACACACACACACACACACACACACACACACACACACACACACACACACACAAAAACAAACAACACGGCTATGCTATGAGATAAAACAGTCACACAATAACTCATATGCTGAACACCCACACGTTCCATGTATAACTCAGCCACTGTAATCCCTCCTTCCTCGCTCCTCCTTTATCCCTCTGTCGTTGGTGATTTCCTTAAAAGGCCTGAATCGGTGAGGCAGGCCAGCAAGCCAAGGAAAGAGAAGGAGGGAGTTAGGGGGAGTTTCCCTGGACTGTTTTCCTGGACTGAGTTGCACTCATTGTGTGAATGTGTTGCAATGCTGCTATGTGTAACCACATCTCCACATACTTTCTGCCTAAACACACAGAGAGAACTCTAAAGAGTCGTCTCTGTGTGAATACTACCACTGCTCTCCTCTCATATGGTCAGAACTTTCTCTGAATAGAGATCACGTGTTCCACTCTATTGCTCCCACAGCAGTCGAGCATGACACAAGAGCGTTCTCTATTGGTCACTAAGAGGAACTGCAGCGCTGACGCTCCCTTGTCAAATGCTGCTCTGTACAAGTTGTACTACCAACAGTTAATAATTCACGGAACAGTAACATTGAATCATCATTGTGAAGACCAAACTGTGTTGCAATCTTACTGTAAGTGTGAATGGAGGAATCAGTTAACTGCTGAAAAGTGAAACACACTGATTTCTGAAAAGAGTTCAACAAAGTTACAACAGCAACGATGAAAACGGTCTAAACCAATACGCTTTTTTGTACTTTGTAATATAAAGTGGACACAATAACTGTGAAGATACAACTACAGCATATATGTTGTTATTCTTATCCACTGTGTTTGACTATGCTTATGAGTCGGCAGATATGAATGCTTATTCTTCATATTCAAAGTTTAGCCTGTTCTTTAACAAATCTGTGCAGTCCAGTCCCTTTAAACTTTAAATCCCCTCACAATGACAGTGTATGCGGGCGCTTGGCGGCGTGGGGGGGGGGGGGGGGGGGGGGGGTCTTTATGAGGTGGAGGGTGTCATGTTTACAGGTCACTAAAGTACTGGTTGCTAGGGGTAACTGCACAAAGGAACAGGAGGGTGGGGGCTGACTCACTGAAAGGCCTCTTGTCATCCTGTTTTCAAGAGAAAGGCAGGAAGAAAATGGAGGCAGCTGGGATTCAGGAAATGTCTGCCTCACTGGCAGATGGCCGGGTGAGGCCAGGGAGAGGGGAGTGCGCAAGGAGGGCGGGGTCCTGACAGGAAATGGGAGGGCTATGCGGGAGGGGAGGGATTAGGGGCGGGGATTAGGAGCTGCTCACTTGCGCTCATCTGGTGTCTGTTTTATGCAACTGCAGGCTGAAACCCTTTAAAATGAACCGTTTAAACTTTGAAGATAGAAATATTAATGTTAAGATAAAAATAAAAATAAGTAAGTCTTCTCTCAAAATAGATCTGGTTTGGAGGCAAAAACGTATTGACTTTCATATCTATGTGGACTTCTAGTTAGGACATAGAAAAAAAGAGATTCAGCTATAGGTATATACATACATTTAGAAATTGTGGTTTAGTATTCAGTATTTATTAGGTTCCCCAAATAGCTGCTGCGAGGCAGCGGCTACTCTTCCTGGGGTCCGAACAGGAAACAACACAACAAATAAAATACATAACATACATAAATATACATACATAGCACTACATTTCCATTCGAATTTAGCCATTCAGCAGACTCTCCCATCTAGACAGATCCACGGCATTCAACTCAAGATAGCCAGGCGAGACAACCGAATATCACAGTCGTATCCCAACCACATATTACATAAATGGTACAATACATAATACAATGCAAAAAACAGCACCAAATGCATCACAGTCCCCATCCTGCCGTTAGGTGTTCTTTTATCTGTTTTTTGAATCTGGTTTGATAGTGCAAAAGTGAAATTGAACGATGTTGTGAGAGGCTATATCAACTAATATTGCACATCGTCTATAAACTTAAAACTTGCTATTAGAAAAAAAAGGAAAACTAAATATCCTTACTGACATCAATGCATAGCAAATACTGTACCAGTCAAAAGTTTTGGACACACCTACTTATCAAGGGTCTTTCTTTATTTTTACTATTTTCTACATTGTAGAAAAACAGTGAAGACATCAAAACTATGAAATAACACATATGGAATCAAGTAGTAACCAAAAAAGTGTTTAACAAATATAAATGTATTTTATATTTGAGATTCTTCAAAGTAGCCACCCTTTGCCTTGATGACAGCTTTCCACACTCTTGGCATTCTCTCAACCCAGCTTTATGAGGCTTTATGAGGTAGTCACCTGGAATGCATTTCAATTAACAGGTCTGCCTTGTTAATTTGTGGAATTTCTTTCCTTCTTAATGCATTTGAGCCAATCTTTTGTGTTGTGACAAGGTAGGGGTGGTATACAGAAGATAACCCTATTTGGAAAAAGACCAAGTCCATATTATGGCAAGAACAGCTCAAATAAGCAAAGAGAAACTACAGTCCATCATTACTTTAAGACATGCATGTCAGTCAATGCGTAAAATTTCAAGAACTTTGAAAGTTTCTTCAAGTGCAGTCGCAAAAACCATCAAGCTCTATGATGAAACTGAGGACTGCCACAGGAAAGAAAGACTCAGACTTACCTCTGCTGCAGAGGATAAGTTCATTAGAGTTAACTGCACCTCAGATTGCAGCCCAAATAAATGCTTCACAGAGTTCAAGTAAAAGACACATCTCAACATCAACTGTTCAGAGGAGACAGCGTGAATCAGGCCTTCATGGTCAAATTGCTGCAAAGAAACCACCACTAAAGGACACCAATAAGAAGAGGAGACTTGCTTGGGCCGAGAAACACGAGCAATGGACATTGTGGAAATCTGTCCTTTGGAGCCGAAATTTGACATTTTTGGTTCCAACCGCCGTGTCTTTGTGAGATGCAGAGTAGGTGAACGGACTATCTCTGCATGTGTGGTTCCCGCCGTGAAGCATGGAGGAGGAGGTGTGATGGTGTCAGTGATTTATTGTACACTTAACCAGCATGGCTACCATAGCATTCTGCAGTGATATTTCATCTGGTTTGCTCTTAGTGGGTCTATCATTTGCTTTTCAACAGGACAATGACACAAAACATACCTCCAGGCTGTGTAAGGGATATTTGACCAAGAAGGAGAGTGATGGAGTGCTGCATCAGATGACCTGGCCTCCACAATCACCCGACCTCAACCCAATTGAGATGTTTTGCGATGAGTTGGACCGCAGAGTGAAGGAAAAGCAGCCAACAAGTGCTCAGCATATGTAGGAACTTCCTCAAGACTGTTGGAAAAGCATTCCTCATGAAGCCGGTTGAGAGAATGTCAAAGCTGTCATCAAGGCAAAGGGTGGCTACTTACAAGAATCTCAAATATAAAATATATTTAGATTTGATTAATACTTTTTTGGTTACTACAGAATTCCATATGTGTTATTTCATAGTTTTGATATCTTTGCTATTATTCTACAATGTAGAAAATAGTAAAAAATTAAGAAAAACCCTTGAATGAGTAGGTGTGTCCAAATGTTTGACTGGTACTGTATATGTGTTAACATGGTGAAGTATAGGCCTATACGTAATACCTTATTTCTAAAATAAAATAGTTATTTACAATTCTAAAACATGCATTAAACCAGACTGGGTAGGCCAATATTACAGTACATTGTTTGTTTTACTTGTAAATATTTTCTAACTGTAATGTTGGAAAACATTCTATATGATTCTATTTAACTTCACTTGGCTAAAAATACCCCAAATACCTATAACTTGAAATGGTTGGATGATTTTCATTCATCAAACCAGTCACATAATAGGTCTGTGTTTACTGTATCCATCCCCCTTTGATCAAAGAACACACAACCAACTGTGGGAATCTACTACCCCCAACTGGTCTAAGTGTATATTGCAGCATGTGTTGTTGAAAAGTGTGTGTGTGTGTGTGTGTGTGTGTGTGTGTGTGTGTGTGTGTGTGTGTGTGTGTGTGTGTGTGTGCGTGTGCGTGTGCGTGTGCGTGTGTAGAAGAAAAAAAATATATATATATTGAATCACTTGGTCAAAAGCACTTAACTGACGTCATCATTATAATACATGTTAACTTTCTCACACAGGGTAGAGCAGAAAACCAGTGAAAGTGTTACGCTGATGTACATCATCAAAAGTCCGGTAGTTTGCAGGGAGTTGCATGAAAATGACATCTCCCACCTCCAGCTGTAGTATGACGGTGTTGGATGCATACCTAAACTGCCTATGGTTACCCCACTCCCCTGTATGCATTATCTGTTGTTCATTCTTGAACAGTGTTAGGCCCATAACAGTGGAATGGAGATGTGCACCAATGGTGAAGCCGAAGTAATAGGCCCCTCTCACCGGTGCTGTGAAGACACCTGGATCAGAAGAGATGGAGAAGTTAATCTAACATATGAATGATTAACTTGAAGATTACATTTGAAATCAGCCAAAGCATGAAACCCTCGGCCTTAATCATATGTTTATTTTTAGTTGAATCCTGGGCTGAATTGAAACAATAGCTGTTGATGATTTTGAGCACAGAAGAGTAAAGTACATTAGAGTACACAGTAGTGTAAAAAAAAAAGTATAGTACAGTAAAGTAGAGTACAGCACAATACAATAGAGCACACTAGACTACGGTAAAGTAAATGAAAGCAACGTATAGTGTACTGTATTGTACCCTACTTTACTCTAATGTACTCTACTGAACTAAACTGTACTGTACTCCACAGAATTCAACTATACTGTACTGTACTTTAGTGTACTCTATTGTACTCTACTCTAATGAATTAAATTCTACTGTACTGTACTGTAATGTACTCTACTGAATAATACTACTGTCTTGTACCGTACCATACCGTATTGTACTCTACTGTATTGTACTGCTGTGCTCTGCTGTACTAAACTGTGCCGTACTGTACTGTGATGTTCAAACCTTTGAAACATAGACTAGACGTCTATGAATGGTTCAAATTTGGTTCTGGTCCCCACTGACCAAATGTGTACTTGTTTGGAGGCAGAAAACTTAATTAGAATAATACCCAGCATGCTTTGCAAGTATCTGTTTAACATTTACATTTTGGTCATTCAGCAGACGCTCTTATCCAGAGTGACTTACAGTCAGTGCATTCAACTAAGGTAGACAAACAACAACATATCACAGTCACGGACGTCTTTGCTGCAATAAGAAAAAATACATCTGTAACTGTTACTCAGAATGTTATTGTAGTTGAAGGGGTCTGTTGGTTTCTTCTATATGTTGGATTGCTTTAAGCATCATCACTGGCAGTGTTAAAGCTGTTGAAAAGCTAACATAAGTGCATGTGATAGATGGGAGCAATAATACGTATTTTGCTGCAATCTTCAGTTGACTCCTCTTTCCCATTCAGAGGTGTGAAACAAATATTATTGTGATATAATGCTTGTTTACATGAGAATGTGAAGCAGCTCAAATTTGGCCAAAGAATCATTGACCGAAGAGACATTTTTACATTTCAGTCGTTTAGCAGAGACACTCTTCTCCAGAGCAACTTGCAGGAGCAATTAGGGCTAAGTGCCTTGCTCAAGGGCACATTGACATATTTTTGATGCAGGCCACCGTTAAAGACAAACTGAGGGAAGGAGGCAATTCAGTCTTATTTGCGCTCTCGCGTCAGGTCTTCTGAACTTTTGCAAGTCGGGAACGTTTGCTGGACCATGTCCTTCCACTGGTCGTCTGAGATCTCCTGAGCCCAGGTAGGCATAGCCAGAGAGGGCAGGGCCAATGAGGTCTTTTCAATGTCTGTAAATTACTGTACATCTTTTCAACGTCTGGAAAATATGTATTTTGACATTTCGTTCATCACCTAAAATGCACCTGATTTCAACATCCAGAACATACAGATTTTCAATATCCGTAAAATACGTATTTTGAACGTCCCAAAAATGTATCTTATTGACGTCTGTGTAAGACGTCGTTTCAACGTGTGTAAGACGTATTTTCATCCCCGGAAAAATGTCTTCTAACCTTTCATTCAGCATCTGAAATGCACGTGATGTCAACATATGGAAAAAACATCTGAAAGACGTCTTGTCAACATCATTTTGCTTACAGGGCAGTCTTCTGACACACCCAGAAAACTAGGGTGGGTAATTCCTAACTGTGAAGAGCCTACAAGGAGTGCTATGTGAATGTAAGGTTTAAACTGGGTCATTAAACCTTTGCCTGCCTGTTATCTTTATGTATCTACACAGTCTTTCTTAGAACGCCATCCACGTGTGTGTGTGTGTGTGTGTGTGTGTGTGTGTGTGTGTGTGTGTGTGTGTGTGTGTGTGTGTGTGCGTGCGTGCGTGCGTGCGTGCGTGCGTGCGTGCGTGCGTGCGTGCGTGCGTGCGTGTGTGTGTGTGTGTACGGATGCTACCACAGTTTCCCTGTGTCTTACTTAATTATGACTCTCTATGGAACCTGTTCTTCTGCCTTCACAGGTGCATGTGGCCCCGGTCCCCCTCCACACTAACAGCTTTGAATATTTTACTGGCTGTGGATAAAAAATGCAGCAGGGCCTCCAGTCAAACACTCATCTACTCAGATGTCTACTGTAGAGAGTGTTCTGTGTCCCCCCCGTTCGCCTCGGCACTACCAACAAAACACCTCTCCCACGCCTGATGTTCCGTTCAGCTCTGCTCATGCATGCAGGGCATCATCAGACAGTACCCATACACAAACTACACATATGACATACACATATACACACACACACACACACACACACACACACACACACACACACACACACACACACACACACACACACACACACACACACACACACACACACACACACACACACACACACACACACACACACACACACACACACACACACACACACACAGTGAGTTTATATAGAGAACTTGTCCTCAACTCACCATGCGGATGCTGTGGTTCTATCTGTCAATCTGTAACCTGTGGAGAAGCACCTGCATTCTGATTAGCATCCCCCAGTTTCCTGTCATGAATGAAACATGTTTCTGGAAGCCACGGCTGTAAGGGCTTTGTAATAAACAAGCAGGCTGTTAGAGTGGCTGTAGCTTCAAGGCCTTCTTGATGAGAAGCTGGCAATTTAGCTGCACTGCAATGCTTCTGCCAATAGGACAAATGAATATGAGTGCAGCTGGCCCAAATGAAAGAGTTAAGCAGATTCTAAAGGTCTGGCACAAGCCCAAGCACAGAGCGGCCCTGCTCACACTAAACAGAATCCTTAATAGCAACTCCAACACACACAGATGGCATGGCAGGGTCCTCTCCCACCACATGGGTCCTCTCAGGGCCTCTCAGCACATAGGAAGATATTGTAAGTGTTTGCATGTCACATTGCACTCTCCTTTGAGTTAGCTTGTCTGAATACACTTAACTTCTTTTTGATGTGTTTGTGTGTCTCCATACAAGCAAAAAGTAGTGATGCAGTATTAGTGATTGCATTTGTATTTTACTTGTATTAAACATAGTTTAATAATGGGCATAGTGTACTATTTTCTCCTATTTTTTAATCATTGCTTTTTTTACCTTCCCGTTTCCCTGGTACTTGTTTTTGTTGTTCACGTGGTCCTGTGTTTGTTTTTATGATTTTCTGCTGCAGACAAATTGCCCTTCTTGGCCAATAAAGATTTATTGAATCACAATATTCATTTGTTTATGACTTTACTGCACTGGAAGCCTTACCTGGACTCATACAAAGAGGCCAGGAGGTGAAGGGTTTCTGGGAAGAGACTTAACTTCAACAGCCCAGGAGTGAGAGAAGCCATGCAGAAGTCATCAGGGCCCCCAAGTGGTCGTGTTTTATTGATGACCTCTCACTCAATCCCTGCCTGGTTAAGACCCATACATCTACATAAATGTGAAAACCATGTTCTGGAGAGAAGTCTCTCCCCATAGTCCCACTGAGATTTCAGGGAACGGCGAAGTAAATAAATGCAGCATACACCGGAAAGTACTTCAGCCTACGTAAACAAAACAATGTACTTCAATTAACACGCACATGGCTTACCATGGGGACTAGGCTATGGTAATTAGTTGTGGATCTGCAACACAAACACACATACACACACACACACACACAAACAAACATGCACACACACATTCTAAAACTCAGAAATTAACTGAACCCACCATACCCTCCCTCTTCGCAGTTGTCAATTCCGCAGCATCAACCTCACATACAAATCAACAATGACATGTGGCTCGACACTACATGACTAAAAGTTTGAGGACACCTGCTCGTCAACCATTTAATTCCAAAATCATGGGCATTGATATGCCCTTTGCTGCGAAAACAGCCTCCACTCTTCTGGGAAGGCTTTCCACTAAATATTGGAACATCGCTGCTGTCCATTTAGCCACAAGAGCATTAGTGAAGTCGGGCACTGATGTTGGGCGATTACGCCTGGCTCACAGTCAGCTCTGTGCAGGCCAGTCAGGTTCTTCCACATCGATCTCAACAAACCATTTCTGTATGGACCTCGATTTGTGCACGGGAGCATTGTCATGCTGAAACAGGAAAGGGCCTTCCCCAAAATGACACAAAGTTGGAAGCACAGAATCATCTACAATGTCATTATATGCTGTAGAGTTAAGATTTCACTTCACTGGAACTAAGGGACCTAGGCTGAACCATGAAAAACAACCCCAAACTATTATTATTCCTCCTCCACCAAACTTTACAGTTGGCACTATGCATTGGGGTAGGTAGGGTTTTCTTGGCATCCGACCCAACCCAGATTCGTCCGTCAGACTGCCAGATGGTGAAGCGTGATTCATCACTCTAGAGAACGCATTTCCACTGCTCCAGAGTCCAACGGCGGTAAGCTTTACTCCACTCCAGCCGACGCTTGGCATTGCTCATGGTGATCTTAGCCTTGTGTGCGGCTGCTCGGCCATGGAAACCCATTTCATGAAGCTCCTGACAAACAGTTCTTGTGCTGATGTTGCATCCAGAGGCAGTTTGGAACTCGGTAGTGAGTGTTGCAACCGAGGACAGGCGATGTTTACGCTCTATGCGCTTCAACACTCCACGGCCCCGTTCTGTGAACTTATATGGCCTACCGTATCGTGGCTGAGCCGTTGTTGCTCTTAGACGTTCCACTTCACAATAACAGCACTTACAGTTGACTGGGGCATCTCCAGCAGAGCAGAAATTTGACAAACTGACTTGTTGGAAAGGTGGCATCCTATGACGGTGCCAAGTTGAAAGTCACCGAGCTCTTCATTAAGGCCATTCTACTGCCAATGTTTGTCTATGGAGATTACATGGCTGTGTGATTGATCTTATACACCTGTCAGCAACGTGTGTGGCTGAAATAACCAAATCCACTGATTTGAAGAGGTGCCCACATACATTTGTATATAGAGTGACTTTGGAAATGATTCAGACACCTTGACTTTTTCACAAAAAAAATCATTAAAGCCTTATTCTAAAATGTATTAAATATTTTTTTCCCCCTCATCAATCTAAACACAATACCCCATAATGACAAAGAGAAAAAACAGGTGTTTGGACATTTTTGCTAATTTATATTGAAAAAAACCCTGAAATAAAACATTTACATAAGTATTCAGACCCTTTACTCAGTACTTTGTTGAAGCACCTTTGGCAGTGATTACAGCCCAGAGTCTTCTTGGGTATGACGCTACAAGCTTGGCACATATGTATTTGGGGAGTCACTCCCATTCTTCTCTGCAGATCCCCTCAAGCTCTGTCAGGTTGGATGGGGAGCGTTGCTGCACAGCTATTTTCAGGTCAGAGATGTTCGATCGGGTTCAAGCCCGGGCTCTAGCTTGGCCACTGAAGGATATTCAGAAACTAGTTTTCCGAAGCCACTCCTGCGTTGTCTTGGCTGTGTGCTTAGGGTCGTTGTCCTGTTGGAAGGGGAACCTTTGCCCCAGTCTGTGGTCCTGAGCGCTCTTGAGCAGGTTTTCATCAAGGATCTCTCTGTACTTTGCTCCGTTTATCTTTGCCTCCATCCTGACTAGTCTTCCAGTCCCCGCCGCTGAAAAACATCCCCACAGCATGATGCTGCCACCACCATGCTTCACCGTAAGGATGGTGCCATGTTTCCTCCGGACATGACGCTTGGCATTCAGGCCAAAGAGTTCAGTCTTAGTTTCGTCAGACCAGAGAATCTTGTCTTTAGGTGCCTTTTGGCAAACTCCAATCGGCCTGCCATGTGCTTTTTACTGAGGAACAGTGGTGTAAAGTACTTAAGTAAAAATACTTTTGAGTACTAGTTTTTTTTGGTATCTGTACTTTACTTTACTATTTATGTTTTTGACAACTTTTACTTTTACTTCACTATATTCCTAAAGAAAATAATGTACGTTTTACTCCATACATTTTCCAGAACACTCAAAAGTACTTGTTACATTTTGAGTGCTCAGCAGGACAGGAAATGGTCCAATTCACACACTTATCAAGAGAGCATCCCTGGTCATCCCTACTGTCTCTGATCTAGCGGACTCACTAAACGGACATGCTTCATTTGTAAATCAAGTCTAAGTTTTGGATTACCCCTGGCTATCCCCAAAAAAATTTAACAAGAAAATGGTGCCATCTGGTTTGCTTAATATAAAGAATTTGAAATGATTTATACTTTTACTTTTGATACGTATATAAGTATATTTTAGCAAATTACAATTACTTTTGATACTTAAGTATATTTACTTTTATTCAAGTAGTATTTTACTGTGTGTCTTTTACGTGAGTAATTTTCTATTAAGGAATCTTTACTTTTACTCAAGTATGACAATGTGGTACTTTTTCCACCGCTGCTGAGGAGTGGCTTCCGTCTGGCCACTCTACCATAAATGCCTGATTGGTGGAGTACTGCAGAGATGGTTGTCCTTCTGGACGGTTCTCCATCTGCACAGAGAAAATCTAGAGCTCGGTCAGAGTGACTATCAGGTTCTTGGTCACCTCCATGACCAAGGCACTTCTCCCCTGATTGCTCAGTTTGGCCGGGTGGCCAGCTCTACGAAGAGTCTTGGTGGTTCCAAACTTCTTCCATTTAAAAATGATGGAGGCCACTGTGTTCTTGGGGACCTTCAATGCTGCAGACATGTTTTTTGTACTCTCCCCCAGATCTGTGCCTTGACAGAATCCTGTCTTGGAGCTCTACGGACAATTCCTTCAACCTCATGGCTTGATTTTTGCTCTGTGGAACCTTTTATAGACAGTTGTGTGCCTTTCCAAATCATGTCCAATCAATTGAATTTACCACAGGTGGATTCCAATCGAGTTGTAGAAACATCTCAAGGATGATCAATGGAAATAGGATGCACCCGAGCTCAATTTAGAGACTCAAAGCAAAGTGTCTGAATACTTATGTAAAAAAGGTATCTGTGTTTTACTTGTATAAAAAAATGCATTTTAGAATAAGGCTGTAACGCAACAAACTTTGGAAAAAGTCAAGGGGTCTGAATACTTTCCGAAGGCATTGTATAGTATATGTTCCATTATGGACCATAGGGTTACTACTGATTATACACTGAGTGTAGAAAACATTAAGACCACCTTCCTAATATTCAGTTGCACCCTTTTGCACTCAGAACAGACTCAATTCATCTGGGCATGAACTCTAAAAGGTGTCGAAACCATTTCACAGGTATGCTGGCCCATGTTGAATCCAATGCTTCCCACAGTTGTGTCACGTTGGCTGGATGTCCTTTGGGTGGTGGACCATTCTTGCTACACACAGGAAACTGTTGAGCGTGAAAAGCCCAGCAGCGTGGCAGTTCTTGACACACTCAAACCGGTGCAGAAAATCTGTCATAGAAAGAGCAGATGTTCTTATTGATTGTACACTCAGTGTATAACGAAGCATTATGTTTTTGTTTTACTCAATTTGACAGATACAACCTTTTTATGGGAATACATTGGCACATAAGTTACTGGTAATTCATTGTAATATTTTCATAAAGATAAATTCCAAAACTTATTATTGGAAATGTATCCAATTTATATATTCTTACTCATATAACACTTTCATTATCATGTTGCATTCACTCATATTGTACAGAATCAGGAGATTTGTAGGGCAATACTGCCATCTAGTGTACAATTGTGGAACAGGTTGTCAGAGGTGTACACCGAGAGAAAGCATGAGATCAACAGATACAGAGCAATGACAACAAGGGAAAATAGTTTTTGTAGAATCACATAAGATTTATTTTTCAATAGTCCACGGTGTTGCCACTTATAAACCAGACACTGCACATGGTATAGACACAATACTACAAAAATACAACAACAATACTACAACGCTAGACATTGACATATTTCACAGGTTGATTCTCCCCCACAGCACTTTGTTCAAGTTGAACTGTTGTAAGATAATATTATGGACTCCACGATTAATCATTAGGTTTGACTTTTTTTTTTATTTTTACTATATCCCTTTACAGAGAGCTGATGTTACGTAATGTCAACAAGAGGGTGTTAAGGCCCAGACACTACCAGCCGGTTGTAATACAGTGTAAAGAAGATGAGGGTTTTAGTAGTATCTCTGGTGTTGCTTGTTTCTCTGTGTGGGGCACATGGGAAGGAAGATAATGAGGAAGTCAGCTGGGGGGGTCAATGACGAGGGACAGAGCCAGGAAGAGAGTGATCAGACTGGGAGAAATTAAGCTGGTGCCTCCAATGACAAACAGACAACCAACCAACTTGACCTCTGGACTGAGCTGAAAGAACTGAGAGACATTGTGATGGATCAGAGAGTGGAGATAGCTGTCACAAAACGCCAGGTGGAGGAGTTGAAAAGACCAAGTCTAGGTCTGTTGTACATGAAGGAAGGGCCAAAATCACATTTATATTGGAGCCAATATGATCTATTTTTAGGGATAAGTGATGCATGTTTTACTTTATTGTTGTTTTAGATACAGAGGCTAGACTGAAAGTCCGTGCGAGTGGTAGAAGTGGTAGAAATGAGGAATGGCAATGCAGGTCAAAAACAAAGATCACTTTAAATGGTCAAAATGCTTAATTCATTCTCACATGAATTTGTTAATAATACTAAAATATTTGTTGCCTTAGCCCTGGAGACCAGAGTCAATACAGGTGAGGGTGAAGTAGCAATACAGGTAGGCCTAATAATTGTCAACATTTGAGGCTGCTGAGGAATGTTTATCTTAGGCTGGACCTTTAGAAATCCCCTCACTCAAACAGTATTGTCATTCCTTTCAGCACAATCCATGTCCACTATGGAGGCCAGGTTGACAGTTAGTGAGAAGGAAGTGGACTACCTGAAAAGAGACAATGCAACTAACAACAGTCAGATTTGTGTATCGTATGACGTGTCTCATCCCCAAAACCACAGTTGCAAATATTATTAACACTTAATATAAAAAATAGAATGACAGTTTATAGGATGGGTCCATTATTGTTCATGAATTAAAATACATATGAGTCAGATTGCACACACCTGTATGACCAGCATTTATAATTTGATAAATAATGAAAACTAAACTGAAAAGGACTGGCGTGAAGTATACTAAATGAAACCAATGTCTAACCTGGTGGAAGCTATTACCACAAAAACCATCATGAGAAATCCGAAACAAGGAAGATCCAGAAGAATAACCAACGTATGATGCCTCGTGTTGTACTGTATATTGTCCCTGTAATTTGACAGAGAGATCAAAGGTAGCATATAATCAATGGAGAATTAGGGCCCTTCAGCACTCAAACCACCATGGCCAACAAAAACATCTTCACAAACATCAGAAACCACTACAACTCAATTACAGGTACGGTATTTACAAGTATGAACAATAAAACACTAAACTGGAGCTCATCTTTAACTTCTTGTCAATAGGGGGAGCTGTTAGCACTTTGTAATTATGACGTTCCCAAATTAAACTGCCTCGTACTCAATTCTTACTAGTACAATATGCATATTATTATTACTATTGGATAGAAAACACTCTCTAGTTTCTAAAACCGTTTGAATTATATCTGTGAGTGAAACAGAACTGGACTTAGAGCAATTTTCCTATGTGGATGTGAGAATGCCAAATTTTCCAAGCTGCTCTGAGACCTGTGTATAACTCTGCCTGTCTTCTATTGGTTGAGATGCACTGCATACGCCTTCCCCTGGTTGTTAGCGAATAGGGAGACTTGAAGTGGAGTCTCTACGTAGATCTCAAAGGTTATAAATGACTTGGCAAAGACGTGTATCGTTCTTTTCCCCCTTCGCTCTGACGCACTGAGGACCTTGGCATATTGTACTAGAACCATCGGTTATAGATCTTAGACATTTCCAGCTGTGTTTTTATTCGATATAGGCTTTAAAGACATCATAATCTTGTTATTTTAAACCGAATTATATCAGTTTATGTCAGTATATTGCGATTTTCGGGTATTTCATTTTCTGGCGTTCTAGGGGGTTGGGTATCTCTCTCTCTCATGCTGTTGTTTACTGCTAATTGCAACATTGAAGAGGACGTTCTCCAACCTAGCAACGATTCTTTTGGACAAAGCACACCTTTCCCAAGATTCTGATGAGAGTTCATCAAAAAGTAAGAACTATTTATGCTGATAATTCGTTGTTCAGTTGACAAATGTCAAATAATAATTCCGCCATAATTTCGGTGCGTCTCGCTTTAGCGCACGCTGTATGCTTGAAGTAACGTTAATTTTAAAAATGTAACCCCGCGATTGCATTAAGAACTAATTTGTCTTTCAATTGCTGTCCAACCTGTATTTTTTTAGTCAAGTTTATGAATAGTTTTCGATTAGAATAGGTGCCTCTCCAAGATGGCGCCGGACAGATTGCTTGAGGTTTTGGACACTAATCACATTGTATAAGCACGATTTGTGCCGCTAAATATGCACATTTCCGAACAAACTCTATATGCATTGTGTAATATGATGTTATAGGACTGTCATCTGAAGAATTCTGAGAAGGTTAGTGAAAAAATGTATACATTTTGGTGGTTTATACGTTATCGCTATTTTTTACTTGAATCAATGCTGTTGTGATGTTTGCTATTGTGGTAAGCTAATATAACGCTATATTGTGTTTTCGCTGTAAAACACTTAGAAAATCTGAAATATTGTGTGGATTCACAAGATCTGTGTCTTTCATCTGCTGTACGCTGTGTATTTTTAAGAAATGTTTTATGATGAGTAATTAGCTAATACACGATGGTCTATGTAGTTATTCTAGTCGCTTTGGTGAGAGTTGTGATGGCGGCTGCAATGGTAAACTCTGATTGATACCTGAAATATGCACATTTTTCTAACAAAACATATGCTATACAATAAATATGTTATCAGACTGTCATCTGATGAAGTTGTTTCTTGGTTAGTGGCTATTTATATCTTTATTTGGTCGAATTTGTGATAGCTACTGATGGAGTAAAAAAATGGTGGAGTAAAGAAGTGGTGTCTTTTGCTAACGTGGTTAGCTAATAGATTTACATATTGTGTCTTCCCTGTAAAACATTTTAAAAATCAGAAATGATTGCTGGATTCACAAGATGTGTATCTTTCATTTGGTGTCTTGGACTTGTGATTTCATGAACATTTTATTATATGATATCCCTGTGGCTTTAGGCTAGGTTATGCTAGTCAGCTTTTTTGATGGGGGTGCTCCCGGATCCGAATTCGTGAGGCGTTAGAGGATATGTTAGAGAGACTGAGGACTGATCTCTCTGTGATTTTTCTCTGAAACAGGTATCTTCACTGCACCAGTGAGAGGGGTCTACTGCTTCAGGTTTACACCAGAGAGTCTACACCAGAGAGGGGTCTACTGCTTCAGGTTTACACCAGAGAGTCTACACCAGAGAAGGGTCTACTGCTTCAGATTTACACCAGAAAGTCTACACCAGAGAGGGGTCTACTGCTTCAGATTAACCCCAGAGAGTCTACACCAGAGAGGGGTCTACTGCTTCAGGTTTACACCAGAGAGTCTACACCAAAGAGGGGTCTACTGCTTCAGATTTACACCAGAGTCTACACCAGAGAGGGGTTTACTGCTTCAGATTTACACCAGAGAGTCTACACCAGAGAGGGGTCTACTGCTTCAGATTTACCCCAGAGAGTCTACACCAGAGAGGGGTCTACTGCTTCAGATTTACCCCAGAGAGTCTACACCAGAGAGGGGTCTACTGCTTCAGACCAGAGAGTCTACACCGAGAGGGGTCTACTGCTTCAGATTTACCCCAGAGAGTCTACACCACAGAGGGGTCTACTGCTTCAGATTTACACCAGAGAGTTTACACCGAGAGGGGTCTACTGCTTCAGATTTACCCCAGAGAGTCTACACCAGAGAGGGGTCTACTGCTTCAGATTTACACCAGAGAGTCTACACCGAGAGGGGTCTACTGCTTCAGATTTACCCCAGAGAGTCTACACCAGAGAGGGGTCTACTGCTTCAGATTTACCCCAGAGAGTCTACACCAGAGAGGGGTCTACTGCTTCAGGTTTACACCAGAGAGTCTACACCAGAGAGGGGTCTACTGCTTCAGATTTACCCCAGAGAGTCTACACCAGAGAGGGGTCTACTGCTTCAGATTTACCCCAGAGAGTCTACACCAGAGAGGGGTCTACTGCTTCAGATTTACACCAGAGAGTCTACACCAGAGAGGGGTCTACTGCTTCAGATTTACCCCAGAGAGTCTACACCAGAGAGGGGTCTACTGCTTCAGGTTTACACCAGAGTCTACACCAGAGAGGGGTTTACTGTTTCAGATTTACACCAGAGAGTCTTCACCGAGAGGGGTCTACTGCTTCAGATTTACCCCAGAGAGTCTACACCAGAGAGGGGTCTACTGCTTCAGGTTTACACCAGAGAGTCTACACCAAAGAGGGGTCTACTGCTTCAGATTTACACCAGAGTCTACACCAGAGAGGGGTTTACTGCTTCAGATTTACACCAGAGAGTCTACACCAGAGAGGGGTCTACTGCTTCAGATTTACCCCAGAGAGTCTACACCAGAGAGGGGTCTACTGCTTCAGATTTACCCCAGAGAGTCTACACCAGAGAGGGGTCTACTGCTTCAGACCAGAGAGTCTACACCGAGAGGGGTCTACTGCTTCAGATTTACCCCAGAGAGTCTACACCACAGAGGGGTCTACTGCTTCAGATTTACACCAGAGAGTTTACACCGAGAGGGGTCTACTGCTTCAGATTTACCCCAGAGAGTCTACACCAGAGAGGGGTCTACTGCTTCAGATTTACACCAGAGAGTCTACACCGAGAGGGGTCTACTGCTTCAGATTTACCCCAGAGAGTCTACACCAGAGAGGGGTCTACTGCTTCAGATTTACCCCAGAGAGTCTACACCAGAGAGGGGTCTACTGCTTCAGGTTTACACCAGAGAGTCTACACCAGAGAGGGGTCTACTGCTTCAGATTTACCCCAGAGAGTCTACACCAGAGAGGGGTCTACTGCTTCAGATTTACCCCAGAGAGTCTACACCAGAGAGGGGTCTACTGCTTCAGATTTACACCAGAGTCTACACCAGAGAGGGGTTTACTGTTTCAGATTTACACCAGAGAGTCTACACCGAGATGGGTCTACTGCTTCAGATTTACCCCAGAGAGTCTACACCAGAGAGGGATCTACTGCTTCAGATTTACCCCAGAGAGTCTACACCAGAGAGGGGTCTACTGCTTCAGATTTACACCAGAAAGTCTACACCAGAGAGGGGTCTACTGCTTCAGATTTACACCAGAAAGTCTACACCAGAGAGGGGTCTACTGCTTCAGATTTACCCCAGAGAGTCTACACCAGAGAGGGGTCTACTGCTTCAGATTTACACCAGAGAGTTTACACCAGAGAGGGGTCTACTGCTTCAGATTTACCCCAGAGATTCTTCACCAAAGAGGGGTCTACTGCTTCAGGTTTACACCAGAGAGTCTACACCAGAGAGGGGTCTACTGCTTCAGATTTACACCAGAGAGTCTACACCAGAGAGGGGTCTACTGCTTCAGATTTACCCCAGAGAGTCTACACCAGAGAGGGGTCTACTGCTTCAGATTTACACCAGAGAGTCTTCACCAGAGAGGGGTCTACTGCTTCAGATTTACACCAGAGAGTCTACACCAGAGAGGGGTCTACTGCTTCAGATTTACACCAGAGAGTCTACACCAGAGAGGGGTCTACTGCTTCAGATTTACTCCAGAGAGTCTACACCAGAGAGGGGTCTACTGCTTCAGATTTACCCCAGAGAGTCTACACCGAGAGGGGTCTACTGCTTCAGATTTACCCCAGAGAGTCTACACCAGAGAGGGGTCTACTGCTTCAGATTTACCCCAGAGAGTCTACACCAGAGAGGGGTCTACTGCTTCAGACCAGAGAGTCTACACCGAGAGGGGTCTACTGCTTCAGATTTACCCCAGAGAGTCTACACCACAGAGGGGTCTACTGCTTCAGATTTACACCAGAGAGTTTACACCGAGAGGGGTCTACTGCTTCAGATTTACCCCAGAGAGTCTACACCAGAGAGGGGTCTACTGCTTCAGATTTACACCAGAGAGTCTACACCGAGAGGGGTCTACTGCTTCAGATTTACCCCAGAGAGTCTACACCAGAGAGGGGTCTACTGCTTCAGATTTACCCCAGAGAGTCTACACCAGAGAGGGGTCTACTGCTTCAGGTTTACACCAGAGAGTCTACACCAGAGAGGGGTCTACTGCTTCAGATTTACCCCAGAGAGTCTACACCAGAGAGGGGTCTACTGCTTCAGATTTACCCCAGAGAGTCTACACCAGAGAGGGGTCTACTGCTTCAGATTTACACCAGAGTCTACACCAGAGAGGGGTTTACTGTTTCAGATTTACACCAGAGAGTCTACACCGAGATGGGTCTACTGCTTCAGATTTACCCCAGAGAGTCTACACCAGAGAGGGATCTACTGCTTCAGATTTACACCAGAGAGTCTACACCAGAGAGGGGTCTACTGCTTCAGATTTACACCAGAAAGTCTACACCAGAGAGGGGTCTACTGCTTCAGATTTACACCAGAAAGTCTACACCAGAGAGGGGTCTACTGCTTCAGATTTACCCCAGAGAGTCTACACCAGAGAGGGGTCTACTGCTTCAGATTTACACCAGAGAGTTTACACCAGAGAGGGGTCTACTGCTTCAGATTTACCCCAGAGATTCTTCACCAAAGAGGGGTCTACTGCTTCAGGTTTACACCAGAGAGTCTACACCAGAGAGGGGTCTACTGCTTCAGATTTACACCAGAGAGTCTACACCAGAGAGGGGTCTACTGCTTCAGATTTACCCCAGAGAGTCTACACCAGAGAGGGGTCTACTGCTTCAGATTTACACCAGAGAGTCTTCACCAGAGAGGGGTCTACTGCTTCAGATTTACACCAGAGAGTCTACACCAGAGAGGGGTCTACTGCTTCAGATTTACACCAGAGAGTCTACACCAGAGAGGGGTCTACTGCTTCAGATTTACTCCAGAGAGTCTACACCAGAGAGGGGTCTACTGCTTCAGATTTACCCCAGAGAGTCTACACCGAGAGGGGTCTACTGCTTCAGATTTACCCCAGAGAGTCTACACCAGAGAGGGGTCTACTGCTTCAGATATACCCCAGAGAGTCTACACCGAGAGGGGTCTACTGCTTCAGATTTACCCCAGAGAGTCTACACCAGAGAGGGGTCTACTGCTTCAGGTTTACCCCAGAGAGTCTACACCAGAGAGGGGTCTACTGCTTCAGATTTACCCCAGAGAGTCTACACCAGAGAGGGGTCTACTGCTTCAGATTTACACCAGAGAGTCTACACCAGAGAGGGGTCTACTGCTTCAGATTTACTCCAGAGAGTCTACACCAGAGAGGGGTCTACTGCTTCAGATTTACCCCAGAGAGTTTACACCGAGAGGGGTCTACTGCTTCAGATTTACCCCAGAGAGTCTACACCGAGAGGGGTCTACTGCTTCAGATTTACCCCAGAGAGTCTACACCAGAGAGGGGTCTACTGCTTCAGATTTACCCCAGAGAGTCTACACCAGAGAGGGGTCTCTGCTTCAGATTTACCCCAGAGAGTCTACACCAGAGAGGGGTCTACTGCTTCAGATTTACCCCAGAGAGTCTTCACCAGAGAGGGGTCTACTGCTTCAGATTTACCCCAGAGAGTCTACACCAGAGAGTGGTCTACTGCTTCAGGTTTACACCAGAGAGTCTACACCAGAGAGGGGTCTACTGCTTCAGATTTACACCAGAGTCTACACCAGAGAGGGGTTTACTGCTTCAGATTTACACCAGAGAGTCTTCACCAGAGAGGGGTCTACTGCTTCAGATTTACACCAGAGAGTCTACACCAGAGAGGGGTCTACTGCTTCAGATTTACCCCAGAGAGTCTACACCAGAGAGGGGTCTACTGCTTCAGGTTTACACCAGAGTCTACACCAGAGAGGGGTTTACTGTTTCAGATTTACACCAGAGAGTCTTCACCGAGAGGGGTCTACTGCTTCAGATTTACCCCAGAGAGTCTACACCAGAGAGGGGTCTACTGCTTCAGATTTACCCCAGAGAGTCTACACCAGAGAGGGGTCTACTGCTTCAGATTTACACCAGAGTCTACACCAGAGACATGGGTTTACTGTTTCAGATTTACACCAGAGAGTCTAAACCGAGATGGGTCTACTGCTTCAGATTTACCCCAGAGAGTCTACACCAGAGAGGGGTCTACTGCTTCAGATTTACCCCAGAGAGTCTACACCAGAGAGGGGTCTACTGCTTCAGATTTACACCAGAAAGTCTACACCAGAGAGGGGTCTACTGCTTCAGATTTACACCAGAAAGTCTACACCAGAGAGGGGTCTACTGCTTCAGATTTACCCCAGAGAGTCTACACCAGAGAGGGGTCTACTGCTTCAGATTTACACCAGAGAGTCTACACCAGAGAGGGGTCTACTGCTTCAGATTTACCCCAGAGATTCTTCACCAAAGAGGGGTCTACTGCTTCAGGTTTACACCAGAGAGTCTACACCAGAGAGGGGTCTACTGCTTCAGATTTACACCAGAGAGTCTACACCAGAGAGGGGTCTACTGCTTCAGATTTACCCCAGAGAGTCTACACCAGAGAGGGGTCTACTGCTTCAGATTTACACCAGAGAGTCTTCACCAGAGAGGGGTCTACTGCTTCAGATTTACACCAGAGAGTCTACACCAGAGAGGGGTCTACTGCTTCAGATTTACACCAGAGAGTCTACACCAGAGAGGGGTCTACTGCTTCAGATTTACTCCAGAGAGTCTAGACCAGAGAGGGGTCTACTGCTTCAGATTTACCCCAGAGAGTCTACACCGAGAGGGGTCTACTGCTTCAGATTTACCCCAGAGAGTCTACACCAGAGAGGGGTCTACTGCTTCAGATATACCCCAGACAGTCTACACCGAGAGGGGTCTACTGCTTCAGATTTACCCCAGAGAGTCTACACCAGAGAGGGGTCTACTGCTTCAGGTTTACCCCAGAGAGTCTACACCAGAGAGGGGTCTACTGCTTCAGATTTACCCCAGAGAGTCTACACCAGAGAGGGGTCTACTGCTTCAGATTTACACCAGAGAGTCTACACCAGAGAGGGGTCTACTGCTTCAGATTTACTCCAGAGAGTCTACACCAGAGAGGGGTCTACTGCTTCAGATTTACCCCAGAGAGTCTACACCGAGAGGGGTCTACTGCTTCAGATTTACCCCAGAGAGTCTACACCGAGAGGGGTCTACTGCTTCAGATTTACCCCAGAGAGTCTACACCAGAGAGGGGTCTACTGCTTCAGATTTACCCCAGAGAGTCTACACCAGAGAGGGGTCTCTGCTTCAGATTTACCCCAGAGAGTCTACACCAGAGAGGGGTCTACTGCTTCAGATTTACCCCAGAGAGTCTTCACCAGAGAGGGGTCTACTGCTTCAGATTTACCCCAGAGAGTCTACACCAGAGAGTGGTCTACTGCTTCAGGTTTACACCAGAGAGTCTACACCAGAGAGGGGTCTACTGCTTCAGATTTACACCAGAGTCTACACCAGAGAGGGGTTTACTGCTTCAGATTTACACCAGAGAGTCTTCACCAGAGAGGGGTCTACTGCTTCAGATTTACACCAGAGAGTCTACACCAGAGAGGGGTCTACTGCTTCAGATTTACCCCAGAGAGTCTACACCAGAGAGGGGTCTACTGCTTCAGGTTTACACCAGAGTCTACACCAGAGAGGGGTTTACTGTTTCAGATTTACACCAGAGAGTCTTCACCGAGAGGGGTCTACTGCTTCAGATTTACCCCAGAGAGTCTACACCAGAGAGGGGTCTACTGCTTCAGATTTACCCCAGAGAGTCTACACCAGAGAGGGGTCTACTGCTTCAGATTTACACCAGAAAGTCTACACCAGAGAGGGGTCTACTGCTTCAGATTTACCCCAGAGAGTCTACACCAGAGAGGGGTCTACTGCTTCAGATTTACACCAGAGAGTCTACACCAGAGAGGGGTCTACTGCTTCAGATTTACCCCAGAGATTCTTCACCAGAGAGGGGTCTACTGCTTCAGGTTTACACCAGAGAGTCTACACCAGAGAGGGGTCTACTGCTTCAGATTTACACCAGAGAGTCTACACCAGAGAGGGGTCTACTGCTTCAGATTTACCCCAGAGAGTCTACACCAGAGAGGGGTTTACTGCTTTAGATTTACACCAGAGAGTCTTCACCAGAGATGGGTCTACTGCTTCAGATTTACACCAGAGAGTCTACACCAGAGATGGGTCTACTGCTTCAGATTTACTCCAGAGAGTCTACACCAGAGAGGGGTCTACTGCTTCAGATTTACTCCAGAGAGTCTACACCAGAGAGGGGTCTACTGCTTCAGATTTACCCTAGAGAGTCTACACCGAGAGGGGTCTACTGCTTCAGATTAACCCCAGAGAGTCTACACCAGAGAGGGGTCTACTGCTTCAGGTTTACCCCAGAGAGTCTACACCAGAGAAGGGTCTACTGCTTCAGATTTACCCCAGAGAGTCTACACCGAGAGGGGTCTACTGCTTCAGATTTACCCCAGAGAGTCTACACCAGAGAGGGGTCTACTGCTTCAGATTTACCCCAGAGAGTCTACACCAGAGAGGGGTCTACTGCTTCAGATTTACCCCAGAGAGTCTACACCAGAGAGGGGTCTACTGCTTCAGATTTACCCCAGAGAGTCTACACCAGAGAGGGGTCTACTGCTTCAGATTTACCCCAGAGAGTCTACACCAGAGAGGGGTCTCTGCTTCAGATTTACCCCAGAGAGTCTACACCAGAGAGGGGTCTACTGCTTCAGATTTACCCCAGAGAGTCTTCACCAGAGAGGGGTCTACTGCTTCAGATTTACCCCAGAGAGTCTACACCAGAGAGTGGTCTACTGCTTCAGGTTTACACCAGAGAGTCTACACCAGAGAGGGGTCTACTGCTTCAGATTTACACCAGAGTCTACACCAGAGAGGGGTTTACTGCTTCAGATTTACACCAGAGAGTCTTCACCAGAGAGGGGTCTACTGCTTCAGATTTACACCAGAGAGTCTACACCAGAGAGGGGTCTACTGCTTCAGATTTACCCCAGAGAGTCTACACCAGAGAGGGGTCTACTGCTTCAGGTTTACACCAGAGTCTACACCAGAGAGGGGTTTACTGTTTCAGATTTACACCAGAGAGTCTTCACCGAGAGGGGTCTACTGCTTCAGATTTACCCCAGAGAGTCTACACCAGAGAGGGGTCTACTGCTTCAGATTTACCCCAGAGAGTCTACACCAGAGAGGGGTCTACTGCTTCAGATTTACACCAGAAAGTCTACACCAGAGAGGGGTCTACTGCTTCAGATTTACCCCAGAGAGTCTACACCAGAGAGGGGTCTACTGCTTCAGATTTACACCAGAGAGTCTACACCAGAGAGGGGTCTACTGCTTCAGATTTACCCCAGAGATTCTTCACCAGAGAGGGGTCTACTGCTTCAGGTTTACACCAGAGAGTCTACACCAGAGAGGGGTCTACTGCTTCAGATTTACACCAGAGAGTCTACACCAGAGAGGGGTCTACTGCTTCAGATTTACCCCAGAGAGTCTACACCAGAGAGGGGTTTACTGCTTTAGATTTACACCAGAGAGTCTTCACCAGAGAGGGGTCTACTGCTTCAGATTTACACCAGAGAGTCTACACCAGAGAGGGGTCTACTGCTTCAGATTTACTCCAGAGAGTCTACACCAGAGAGGGGTCTACTGCTTCAGATTTACTCCAGAGAGTCTACACCAGAGAGGGGTCTACTGCTTCAGATTTACCCTAGAGAGTCTACACCGAGAGGGGTCTACTGCTTCAGATTAACCCCAGAGAGTCTACACCAGAGAGGGGTCTACTGCTTCAGGTTTACCCCAGAGAGTCTACACCAGAGAGGGGTCTACTGCTTCAGATTTACCCCAGAGAGTCTACACCGAGAGGGGTCTACTGCTTCAGATTTACCCCAGAGAGTCTACACCAGAGAGGGGTCTACTGCTTCAGATTTACCCCAGAGAGTCTACACCAGAGAGGGGTCTACTGCTTCAGATTTACCCCAGAGAGTCTACACCAGAGAGGGGTCTACTGCTTCAGATTTACCCCAGAGAGTCTACACCAGAGAGGGGTCTACTGCTTCAGATTTACCCCAGAGAGTCTACACCAGAGAAGGGTCTACTGCTTCAGATTTACCCCAGAGAGTCTACACCAGAGAGGGGTCTACTGCTTCAGATTTACCCCAGAGAGTCTTCACCAGAGAGTGGTCTACTGCTTCAGGTTTACCCTTTGCGGTAACAGTGCAAACTATGTGGATGCTCAGCTGTATAATAATGTTACGTCAGTATTGTATGTTGATGAAATTGATACTGCTGGTTATAGAGGGTTTGTATCTAATGCAGCTGTACCACATCTGGAGGAGAGTGATGGGGTATGCAGAAAGAGGCTTGCTACCCAAATAACCGTGCTACCTTCAGTGGCTTCCTTCTCTCCCAAAGTGAAATGAACACCATGCATGTGATGAGAATAATCCTTGAATCAACAACTGCAATTTACTTCCACTAATAAATGCAAGATTGACAAATGTAAAATGTGAGACTTGTGTGTGATTCAACATTATATTGGCCAGTGTCTGGGGTTTAATGGATATATAAAACTTAAACATACTGAAATAACTTCTTATCATCAGCATGAGTTTATGGAGTTGTTCAGAGGAGTGGTATATTTTGAGACAGTAGATGGCAGCAATACCCAATAAAAACATAAACATTCCATGACTGCGCTACAACTCAGAATAAGGGGTAATAAAAAAGTATAAAATAACAAGCTGAGTTAAACAATGTGCCGTTACACTGTATACACTGTTAAAATACATGTTGGGTTATCTCAAACAGCTTTTCAGCTAAACAGAGTATAATCCTGATTCCCTGCATAGGGAGAACATGACATCATATTATGAAGATGAATATTGGATTTCATTGTGGCTTTACCTGATAGCTGCTGTTGTGTGTAGGGTTACACACAAGGTTATATGGACACACTCTCTCTCTCACACACACACACACACACACACACACACACACACACACACACACACACACACACACACACACACACACACACACACACACACACACACACACACACACACACACACACACACACACACACACACACACACACACACACACACACACACACACACACAGTCTATGGCAGTATTACCTCCAGAATATAATCGTAAGCATAACATGTTGTCACTAGTATATTAGGAAAAAACTATGTTTAAATTAGCCCCCCAAAATATGTTTCTTTTTGTATCACAAAATCTTCTGACTAAATATAACAGTTTAGTATACAGAAACTGCTGTCAAACACCCTCATCACGCACATGATCTGTTGGGAAACACTGGGAAAACTGTCATGTCTCCTCTGCTGATGCAGCAGTTTGCCCTGTCTTGTTTTTCTGACAGTTCTTTTTACCCAGTCCCTTCCCTTGTGATTTTAGTCACTTTTTTTCTCTCTCCCTCTCTCTCTCTCTCTCTCTCTCTCTCTCTCTCTCTCTCTCTCTCTCTCTCTCTCTCTCTCTCTCTCTCTCTCTCTCTCTCTCTCTCTCTCTCTCTCTCTCTCTCTCTCTCTCTCTCTCTCTTTCTCTCCCCCTCTCTCTCTCTCTCTCTCTTTCTCTCTCCCTCCCTCTCTCCCTCCCTCCCTCCCTCCAGCAGAATTTCTGATTCCCGTCACCCAGCCATAGATCTGTGTGTGTGCGCATAAGAGAGGGAATAGTGAGAGAGTAAGAAGGATAGAGAGAGAGAGTGGAAGAGAGTTGGACAGAGTGCTGCTGAGAGGAGGGCAGTGCATCATGTTGCTGTGATGTGAGCAGGGAGGCAGGAAGGAGGAGAGGGACCAAAACAAGAGAAGCAGAGAGGGAATAAACTGAGGACGGAGCTGGACTACATGCCTAGTCTGAGGGAGCCAGATTAGCAGTGACTCAGAGCTTTTTGAATATTAACCACCAGAGAATATGGCTTTGCACCACTGTTTGCCTGCATAGTGCATATTCATGTGAGTTTATGTGTGCCACCGAGGGACTGAAAGGGAGAAGGAATTCAACCTTATTATAAGAGAGTCTCTCAGTGCCCCCCTCCTCAAAGACTTGAAGCAGAGGAGCACAGAGGGGGACAAGGTGGTAAGGGGGCAAGGGGGACCCCCACTGCACCAAGAACACCTAGGACAAAGTGAGTCGAACCACAGCTAGACCCAGGGCTTGACAAACGCTAACAATGGTAAGTCACCTGAACATGTTTAGTGACCCCGTCAAGATTGACTGTGACGGTATGGCACAGGTTTCGTATTGCTCTGTCATGGATATAAAGGAGGTAGCAGTGATCTAGTGGCGATGAAATTACACAGTTTACCCCTCTTGCCTGTGCTAGGGAATTAATGGCAGCTTTATCAGCTGTGTCTGAAGAGGAGTTAAGGCATTTGTCACTGACTGTTCCGGAGTGACATCAGATGGAGTCAGTTGGACTGTAACCAAGCGACATCCACAATGTGACAGCCACAGAGTGGTGCCTGCAGGCTCAAATGAATAGATGATCTGCCTCAAATTCTGACAGCGATGCATGAAGGGTGGGGGTGGGCTGTGGGAAAAAATGGTTTTGCATGCATGCATGCACGCACGCACGCACGCACACACACACACACACACACACACACACACACACACACACACACACACACACACACACACACACACACACACACACACACACACACACACACACACACACACACACACACACACACACACACACACACACACACACACCCACACACACACACACACACCCACACACACACACACACACCCACACACACACACACACTATTGTCCTTGCTTTGGCCACTGAATTGTAGTTCTATGCATCAGTAAAACAAACACACATACACACACGGGTACCCTGACATTTAGTGTGTCAGTTAAATGCACACACAGCCACTGATTAATTTCCCCTTGTCAGGCTGTAATGAAGTCGTTAGCATAAATGCATACATTATCCGCTGCCCAAGGTGGGCTAAATGCAGGAGAGGACAGGACAGTGTAAGAGGCTGCCCAGTGTGGGCACAGGTAACCGAGGAGACAGGGAGGGAGGTCAGCACTGGAGTCATGCTGTGACTAGATGATGTCTGAAGTATGAGCTCTGAAGGAAACACAGCCTGGGCAGACCGTGCTGTTATGCTCGGAATATAATGAGCTAAAAGTAAACAAGGGTCATAGGAAGGACTCCAATTAGCTGGACTGTTTCTTGACTGTCATGCACCCCCCTGTCCTGCTGTGTGATAACTTGGTGTCATAAGGCTACTGCAGTCCAGCTCACAGTACTGAAACAACCTCCCAGACATTATATCACCTAATAATGTCTCCTATTGTCAGTGTAGGTGTATAATCTACATTTTTTTTTTTTGTTCTAAGCTGTGGTAGACCTGAAAATATTCATTATTCATGACTATCTCCAATCTGCTATCAACGCTTTAGACCTCTGCTTGTCCTCTATTTCTGCTGCATATGGGCAGCTTTGGCAGTTTCCTTCATGTGTACTTTGTTTGAATTCAATTGTTCTTCCCCTGTACATGTTCTTTTCACAGAGAAAACATTCAAAGTGACTATAAACTTAACTTTTGAAAATGAGATGTCATAATGTGCTCTTCACAGTAAACTAACATTGACTTTCCCAATAGATGTAATGGTGAAGGTGGACACCAGCTCTCCGGGGTTTTCAGGCCTCTGAGCCAGTTGACCAGGTGATGGGGAGACGGGCGGCTGACCTGACCACTGCTGTGCCAGTACTAGGAGTTCCCGCCCTAGTGGGGGTACGTGATTGGAGGACAGTAGGAGGGGAAAGGGCCGGGGAAGTGCTGCCCCTGACATGGGGTCCCCAGTGCAGCATCGGAGTGCAGACTTCGCCTGGTGTAAGAGCCCCACCCATCCTGCAGGGGACGCAACTAATTGGCACATTCCCTGTCCAATCAGACAGCAGGATTACTCCCAAATCCAATGGCTACATCCCAAAGGAGCCAAAGGAAGAGGAGGGAATCAGACAGACTAAGAGTGTCAGAGAAAGAGAGGTTATTGGAAAACAGAGGAGTTTAGATTCCAAGATCAAACAAGGTGTGACTTTTGAAGGGATTTCCAGTAAGCTCACAAAGAATGTGTTCTTCAACCAACGGAAAAGTGGGACTTATTGCTATGCCCGGGCAATCAAGACTAACCCACACTTATCAGGGGGCATGGGGAATAGCAAGCTCAAAGGGAGGCGGGACATGCGCTACACCAATGGCAGTGTAGTTGACTCTGAGGCTATAGGAGGGATATGTATTGATGGCAGTGATGAGGCGGAGCCTTTCTCAACCATGTCCTCTAGAGGAGGGGACCAATCAAAACCTAAAGAGCATTCTGTGGCATATTCATATTGTGGGAATACAAAACGACCATGTGCTCCCCCACCTCTCCAAATGCCCCAGCGGATCTGCAGCCACTGTGGAGGGAGACAGACTGTGGTCCCAGGAGCTGGAGCTGGAGCTGCCAGTCTGGGAGATAAGAGCCCTTCCTCTGCATGCCCTGAAGGAACAGCAGCCATGAAAGCACCTCCTTCACTCACAGACAGAAACAACCTTCCCCTTTCACATCCTGAGAAAGAGAGAGATTCTACATTCTCTCCTCTGAGGCTTGCAGACAGGGATCGGATACAAAGCCAGTGGACACACACAGACTCTCTATCCCCCCACCCCCACTGTAATCCCCCTATTCAGAACAACAAAGACAGGAAACCCAATCTTCCTAAAAACCCAGCGCCTGCATGGCAGAACGGAGATCTGAAACAGACTAATGGTTATGCCTCCCATCCCACATACCCCCTGCATACCTCTATCAGAGACCCAGTAGAAACCGTAGACACACCTTCCCAAACACACTCAGACAAGGCAGCCATCCTCACAACCATCTTACACACAACGACGGCTACAGTCACCAAGGCAACTATTGAACCCAGGCGTACAGGTGCCAACTTCCTTGAGACCCCATCTCACTTGAGTAAGATTCCCCGACCAACACCACTCAAACTTTCTCCCCAAATCGCCGTAGCCACAAGACCAAACACGCCACGCACACAATTCAAGCATCCGAAGACACTCACACATCCAAATACACAACCCAAACCCTCAATCACATCTAGTCACCCTTACCCTGTATACCCACCACACAGAACCTCTCCTCCAAACCATGTAAACCCATCCTGTGTTATTACACCCCCTAAGCCTGAAAACACACCACGCACAACAATGCTTTCTTTCACTGCTATGACATTACATAGAAGCGCACCCCCTTATCCCACTAAACCCCCTAAGTCTCCAAAGGCACTCACAGCTGCACCACCTACCCCTGTATGCACACCGACAACAACAACACTCCCAAACACAGCTACTACGGCGACATATAGAATACCTAGCCATGCTAACACGCCACACACAACGACAACTCCAGCAAACACACCATATACCGCCACTCTGGCTAACCCTTATAACACATCACATACCACTACTCCTAACACATCACACACACCTACACCCACATACTATTATACCACAATACGCACAACTACACGCCCAAAGCCTTTGTCCCATACCCCTAACCTTTCAAACACATCGCACACACCTACATCCCCTTACTTAGTTTACACATCCCCCAAAACACCCGCCGGTGTTGAGAACGCGCCACAGACAACTACATCTACTCAGCGTCATCCCTCAGCCACATCCCTGACTAACTGGAGACCATTGATCATGACGCAGACGCAATACAATAAACCACCTGACCCATCAGACAGATCACATAATAAGATAACGTTCACAAAGACACACACTGAACAAACCACTGCCTACCACGCAAACACTCATAAGCGATTTGTCGTTGAACCAATAATGCACGCAAATGTATATCCAAAGCTACTGACCGTCTCCAGCAGAAACACACACTGTACCCCTGTCATCATGTCACAGACAGACGAGGAAAGGGACTCTAGAATGTCCAATGCATCACAGGTCACTGACCTCCCAGAATGCATCGCTGAAAAGGATGCAAACAAAGAAGGAGAAAAGCAGGAACACTTCGCCACAAACCTAAGACTTGTGTCTGAGCCTTGGATCCGTTCACACACAGAGCACATTCCCTCCAGCGCATTCCACGCACATGGAAATACCACATCCACATTCAGACTTGATGGGCAGATATACACAAATGACGCTCCACCTTCCGTCACACCACAGACACAAGCAGACCCTAAGGCCCTCATTGCAACCCAGACGAACACTACTGTACATGTCAAACCCGTCACCAAAACGCCAATCCACAGAAACACACACTTCAGTTCCACATCAACGCCAAACAAACACACAAGCCCCACACATCGACTCATACCACGGGCCCGTCCATACACCATCACTGAGCTCCTCACACACACACCCATAGACCCCGAGTGCTACCGCCTTTTGCCTCCATCCCGCATGGCTCACCTAGCCTCCTACACCCTCACCCATCCCAATCAGACACACCAGATGATCCATCCAGTATTGCCATTTTTATCGTCAAGCAGCACCACCCCACAGCCATCCCAAGACGATCCCAGGCTGGCTCACTCCCACCCGGCTGACGCAGCGCTGCTGCTGCCCCCTTCCCCACAGTGCAGCAGGCCAGCCCCTCTCCAACGGAGGCTGCAGTTTGTAGAGGCCAACCTGGCAGCCAACCAGGACAGGATCACTACCCTTCTCAACATCATCCAAGACCTGGAGATGAGCCAAGCTCTCAGCAAGGGGTAAGAGACAGGAAGGAAGATAGAGCAATCACGAGAAATGATGAGGAAGAGAAAGGGAGATAGATGGGGTGGGAAGGAGTGAGTAGAGGAAGAGAAAGGGAGATAGATGGGTGGGAAGGAGTGAGTAGAGAAAGAGAACAGGGAGATAGATGGGGTGGGAAGGAGTGAGTAGAGGAAGAGAACAGGGAGATAGATGGGTGGGAAGGAGTGAGTAAAGAAAGAGAAAGGAAGATAGATGGGTGGGAAGGAGTGAGTAGAGGAAGAGAAAAGGGAGATAGATGGGTGGGAAGGAGTGAGTAGAGGAAGAGAACAGGGAGATAGATGGGGTGGGAAGGAGTGAGTAGAGGAAGAGAACAGGGAGATAGATGGGGTGGGAAGGAGTGAGTAGAGGAAGAGAACAGGGAGATAGATGGGTGGGAAGGAGTGAGTAGAGAAAGAGAACAGGGAGATAGATGGGTGGGAAGGAGTGAGTAGAGGAAGAGAACAGGGAGATAGATGGGTGGGAAGGAGTGAGTAGAGGAAGAGAACAGGGAGATAGATGGGTGGGAAGGAGTGAGTAGAGAAAGAGAACAGGGAGATAGATGGGGTGGGAAGGAGTGAGTAGAGGAAGAGAACAGGGAGATAGATGGGGTGGGAAGGAGTGAGTAGAGGAAGAGAACAGGGAGATAGATGGGTGGGAAGGAGTGAGTAGAGAAAGAGAAAAGGGAGATAGATGGGGTGGGAAGGAGTGAGTAGAGAAAGAGAAAAGGGAGATAGATGGGGTGGGAAGGAGTGAGTAGAGGAAGAGAACAGGGAGATAGATGGGGTGGGAAGGAGTGAGTAGAGGAAGAGAACAGGGAGATAGATGGGGTGGGAAGAAGTGAGTAGAGAAAGAGAAAAGGGAGATAGATGGGGTGGGAAGGAGTGAGTAGAGGAAGAGAACAGGGAGATAGATGGGGTGGGAAGGAGTGAGTAGAGGAAGAGAACAGGGAGATAGATGGGTGGGAAGGAGTGAGTAGAGGAAGAGAACAGGGAGATAGATGGGGTGGGAAGGAGTGAGTAGAGAAAGAGAAAAGGGAGATAGATGGGGTGGGAAGGAGTGAGTAGAGGAAGAGAACAGGGAGATAGATGGGTGGGAAGGAGTGAGTAGAGAAAGAGAAAGGAAGATAGATGGGGTGGGAAGGAGTGAGTAGAGAACAGAATGACATTAGAAAGAAGAGAAAAGGAATTAAAGCCTTTTGTTCTTATTAAAGGCCCAATGCAGCCGTTTTCATCTCAAAATCAAATCATTTCTGGGTGACAATTAAGTACTTTAATGTGACTGTTTTCAATTAAAATGTTAAAAAAGAAACAAAAATAGATTCTTATCAAAGGGCAATTTCTCAAGCAATAACTTTTCTAGGACTGTCTGGGAGTGGTCTGAGTGGGGAGGGGAAAACTGAAAATTAACCTTTACTGGCATAGAGGTTTGGAACTCTCTTTCTTATTGGTCAATTAACTAATTTACTGCATGGTAATTTCGGACAGTCTTTTCAAACAGCTCTTACACTAATAGGGCATTATCATAAATTTCACAATGTCATAGTATTACTCCAATCTCATGTGTGGAAATGTATATAAAACACAGGGAAATCATGTTTTTGACTGCACTGGAACTTTAATATCTCCTGCTCTCTTGCTGTTTCAGTCGGCGGTGCTACAGGACAGGGCAGGACCTCAGGGAGTGCTCCACCTGTCAGAAGACTGCTTGTATCGTCTACAGGTGAGACACAAGAAGCATGGTCAGATCGGTTTGACTCATTCCTCCTTTTTTTGCTTTTCTCAGTTTTCACCCTCTCTCTATCTCTCTGTCGCTGCAGTGTGGAGTATGACTTCAGGCAGCAAGAGAGACGTTTCTTGGAGGTTCTGAATCCTCAGAGGGCTGACAACAACGCTACAACATTTCCCCCCTCCCTGCCTCACAACCCCACCTTGCTGACGAATGCCATCACTAAGACCATGACCAAGTCCAAGGTTAAAAGCAAAAAGTTGTGCAAGACGCTTTTCCGATGGCTGCCTAGGAAAATTCAGCGGACAAAGTCCTCCTTTCACCAACTCTCTCCAGATCATTTGAACTCCTAGCATGCTATCCATGAGGTATCCCCTGTAATATAAGATCTGATGTCCCTATTACAGCAAGCAGCACTAGTCATCGTGGAAGACACGTCACTTCCTGTTCACATGATAGGTGTTCTGAAATCTGATTTGCTCCTTTAAGGCAGATTGACACCCTACTGTCCAATCAGGACATAGCATGAACAGGATATCCCCGATAGTAACTAGAGACATTTGCCCAGTCTAGCAAGAGTATATCATAAGGGAAAACTTCATCCTTCAGGTGAAATCATAAACCTTCAACCAAAGCACATGCAATAGTTTTGTTGAACTAGATAAGACTTCCAAAAGTTTGCTAGATTGCAATCACCATTTTTCAGAGTAAATAGTAGATGAAAGTCCACTTAGTTATGTTCTATAGTGTCTTGTAGCTAAGTGTTGCCGTCCCTCTTACAGATTCCCCTGACCAGCTTATCCCAAGGTAAATGTACCTACCTGATTTTTTTGAGAAATAAACCAAAGCTACAGCACATACTGTAAACATGTTCTCTTTCATATGTAAGTAATATCGCTTATTGCTATCCATCTGTCTATCTTAGCCTGTAAGTAATTGAATCACCTCCTCTTACAGACAGACAGACAGACAGACAGACAGACAGACAGACAGACAGACAGACAGACAGACAGACAGACAGACAGACAGACAGACAGACAGACAGACAGACAGACAGACAGACAGACAGACAGACAGACAGACACAGAGTACAGGGACCCATAGAAGCACTCACACATGGTACTGCATAGGAATCCTCCCACCAAACTCATAGATACTGTAGTCATCCAGGCCTGCTCTGTTCTCTCACCTGACACAGTTAGACAGTTCACAGCAGCCAGCCAGCTGTCCCTGAAAGTGGAGAAACTTCCATTCTCTTTTTCCCAGAAGGGAAAGGCTTGTGCAGAAGGTCTCTAAATCCCCAAACAATCTAAAGCCTAACAGGGTTTGTTAAAAGGCTTCAGAGTTAAACAATGGCAGGACGTATTGCTGCAATGAAGCATGAAAATCCCACAATGCAATTTTCCATGGTCACATGCAGATACACACACACACACACACACACACACACACACACACACACACACACACACACACACACACACACACACACACACACACACACACACACACACACACACACACACACACACACACACACACACACACACACACACAACCTCCTACACTGAACCTAAAAGCACCCAATGGCAGGCTTCAACGAAGCATTAATAACTTTAGCTCATGCTTCTAGTTAATGTCTCTGACAAGTAAGGAGCTGCCTCGGGGAATATGCCATTTTGGAAAAGTCTGATCTCGACTCAGAGATCATGAAAGACAAGGAGAGACATCTTGTTAGAGTCCTGTCAGACAAGGGCTGCGTATTGTTGTGAACTCTTTTTTTGGGAAGCCCTGGCAGCTATGCCAGCCTTGCTGCATGACAAGGACAAAGCAGTGGCCTCTTACCCCTCTCATACTCTCTTTCACACACTCTCCCTGCACTGCTAGCACTGATAAAACGGGGTGTATTTTACCTTGTTCCTATCCCTCACGTTGTTTACCCAGGACAAGCCTCATCTACATAAGGAATACATGTCAACAGAACAGGCAGAATATTCATCTATTCATTTTATATTGTGTCTGATGGTAGAGAGAGAGAGATGGAGAGAAAGAGGAAGTGACTCAAATCACATGCAAGGGTAGAGAGGAGCATATATTATAATTGTGTGTGTGCTTCAGGCTTGTGCAGTTACACGGATAAGAACGCAACCTTGTTGGAGTTTTAAGTGTAAGGTTGTTCATGTCCTGTTAGACGTAGAGGCAGAGAACAGTGGCGGAAGCTCATCCCTGTCCTTTTCTGTTAGCACACAGTGCCTACGAACCTCCAGTGAGTTCCAAATGGCTTTGAGATGAAAGTTTGATAAAACAAACTTTCTATAGGAAATGAGACAGCTAGCTAAGAGAATGTAATTATCCTAGTAGAGGCAGAGAGAGCAGAGGAACTGAAACAGGGCCATGTCTCTTCAAAATAACTCTAAGACTAAACTGATCCCCTAATTATTGCTTGTATTGCTTATTACTGCCTCATTTTCACAGAGCATGTGTCACAAGTGACACTGACTCTTACTGAACTAGAGACACATTTATTTTATATGAAGTATCAGGAGGTCTTTTTATTTAATCATGCCTATTCATGAGTGACTTTTCATCACGTGTGCTGTGTTGTTTACAACGATTGCCTTTTACTTAACTTCTGACGTCCTCACGTGTGAAATTGAATTGCATGAACTATTTGTTTGCTTGCATGGCGTGCTGTGATCCCCCAGATTGGAGTGGTCTACATTGATTTGAGACAGCTGTTGCCAATTCCCTATCACCACCTCCCTCTCCTAACTCCTTTCTAAACACGCCCTCAGAACTAGTGTTAGAAGGAACCGGAACGTACCTTCAGTGTGATCGGCTGTTCGCCTGCTAACACCGGGGGCACACCCAATGTAACTGTGTGAGGCCACACACCCAACGCTACAACCCAGCAGGCCCGGCGCAGAGCGAGAGACTGCCCAGCAAGCAGCCACCGACAACTTGAGCCATGCTACCAAGAGCTCAATTCATCCAACACTCTCTATAGTGTTACTAAAGGAATTGTATGTTTTTTATCCCCTGCGACTACAGTCACTGGGGACATGCCCGACTCAGCTGCCAACGCTACCACGTAGCTGGGCCAGTGCGGAGAGGGTGACAGCCGCCGAACTGCTATTGACAACCGAACCAGCCGTCGATTAACGACCCCTGATTGGAAGGAAGAGCCGATCCCTGCCCGGGTAGAGACTAACTAACATTTCTCAGAAGAAACCGAAAGAACAATGAGTGAATCAAATGTTGTGTTAATTTGCCCCAGCGCTCATAGTTAGTCTATAGCCCTAAATGCTAGCCATTTTATTGGGCCGTAGGAATACTGTGTATTGTCAATGTTGTAAAAGCTGAATTTATAATAAAAAACATTTGTACTTTGGCATGCCTCTGTGGTGTTTGACGTGGGATTTTAGAACTCTTGTGACACATGCATGGGCAGTAAACACTGTGTGTAAAGGGCAATACTGTGTTTTACTGAGACACAAAATAATGATGGCTCAACAAAGTATTTCATTTATGTCACATCTGTGGCCCAGGTCAGCAGACTAGAGAATGTGTGTGTCTGTCTGGGGGTCATTGGTTTGGGGGAGCGTATTTGCATGCACTTTCTTGTGTAAGATTTTGCTTACCCCCGCCTTTTCTCTCCTGTCTTTTCCCCTACAATCTCGCAGCAGAATCTTCTAAACTGAACAGACTCTTCCACTCATTCTCCCCTAAAAATGGAAACGGCGCTGCCGGTTTGATTCAGCTGGAGAGGACTAGCGACTCACTTTGACATGGAGAGCTACTGGTGGTCTTCCCTGGGGACAGCGGGGGGGTTGAGGGGAGCTTCTGTCTGGGGAGTTGCGAGGTCGGCGTGCCCCGGGACGAAGATGCGTTCTGGCAGAGGAGAGAAAAGGGAGGAAGGCAGCAAAAGAGAAATGATTAAGTTAGCACTGTGATATTCAGTGCTGCTGCCGCACAGTGACGCACAGGGGATCAATAGGGACCATGGATCAGTGGCCAGGGGGATGATGCTGCAGATAGTGGGAGTGGTGGGGAACCCCCACGTAGCTCAGGATTCAAATACAGGGATTGGTTAGTAGCACATTCAAGTAGCACATTCAAAAAATAACTTTTTATACAATTTTGCATTATGAGCCATTTTGTTGATGTTGTTGGGTGTTGCATTCATGAACATCGTATTAGTGGTTTTAAACTCCAGGGGTCTGACTTAGCTAACACCAAATATGAAGAAAAAGATGTACATGTGTCTCCTGTTAGTACTTTCTTTTTTTCATATTTGGTGTTATATAAGTCAGGCCCCTAGAGTTTAAAACCGCTAATATGACGTAGTTTTAAACCACATCAAGAGATGCAAATCAAGAGAGGTCTAAGCTTTGTGTGTGTCAACTCAACAAAAATATTTGTGCAGGAGCGATAGTTACAACAGATGAGCTGTTTAGTGAAAATCACCTCGACCAACCGTTTGTCAGTTTTTAGCACCGTTTGCATTCAGCCCATTGCAAAGCAAATGCCCCCTTTCCATTGTACCCTAAACCTGGTGCTTGAAATTAGCTCCAGAGTTCCTAGTGTTTGTCCATTGTGTTGGCCTAGGCCAAAACAGCATCCTTCACCTCTAAAACAGGGTTTATCCAGAGAGGAAGAGGAAAAGGGAGGCTAATTTGCTACGTAAGGATTATTTGATCAAATATACGTTTTGTACTGTTTAGGTTGTTAGGAATGTACTGATGTAAGAGGACGCCGTGGCAATCCGGCATCTTCCAGAAAAACAATTTCATATCAGAGTCGTGCCTGTTGTTCACGTGCGTATCTGCTCTCTCGTTGGCTAGAAGGTTCCCCTCTGATCCCACCACCCCTTCGCCTCCTTTGTGGACATGTATAACCCATTGTTACAGTTGTCAGTCCAGTATTTTGTCAGTATATATGTAACCCTAACCCTAACCTTAGCAAGCAGTTGCTTATCAACAGACAGTTTGATAGTATGACCATCTGTATCTAGTATTTGTGTATTTTATTAGGATCTCCAATGAGCAGCTGCATTGCTCTTCCTGTCAGGGGTCCAAACAGGAAATAGAACACAAATAAAATACATAATGCATACTATACATAACACTACATAATAAAATACATAATACAATGCAAAATGCAATACAAAATACATAAAAATGTCTGTGTCTCTTCACAGTCCCCAAGGTGTTATTTTTTATCTGGTGTTATTGCTAGCTTGAGTTACCCAGGGTGGCAAAGTTTCATGTAGTCATGGCTCTATTTAATACTGTGAGTTTCCCAGACTCTTTTCTGGACCTGGGGACTGTGAAGAGACCTCTGGCTGCATGTCTTGTGTGGTACCGATGAGCGTCCAAACTATGTGCCAAATGCTTGAACAGACAGTTTGGTACCTTTAACCCATCAGCACCTCGCACAAAGACCAACAGTGATGCAGTCAATCTCACCTCCACTTTGAGCCAGGAGAGATTGACTTGCATACCACTGACATTTGCCCTCTGTGTACATCTAAATGCAAATTGTGCAGCTCTGTTCTGGACCAACTGCAATTTTCTTGTGTCTTTCTTTGCAGCACAAGACCACACAACTGGGCAGTAGTCCAGGTGCGACAAAACTAGGGCCTGTAGGACCTTTTTGGCTTAGTTAGATCAAGAAAACAGAGCAACGCCTTATCATGGACAGACCTCTTCCCATGTGTTTTGACCATGACAGCTTGCTATCTAGGGTTACACCCTACAGTTTAATCTCCTCAACTTGCTCAATCGCCACATTATTCAGTAATAGATCTAGATGAGGTTTAGGGTTGAGTAAGTGATTTGTCGCCAAAAATTATGCTTTTTTTTTGTTGAGATACTTAGCACCAACCTATTGCTAGTTACCCATTCTAAAACTGACTGGAGCTCTATGTTAAGGGTGTCAGTTAATTATTTTACCATAATAGCTGATGTGTATACGGTTGAGTCGTCAGCATGCATAGACACACAGGCTTAATTCAAGGTCAGTGGAAGGTCATTAGTAAAAACAGAAAACAATAATGTCCCAAGCCGGCTGCCCTGCGGTACAACACACTCATCCGATTTTGCATTAGAGCGGCTTCCATTAAAAAAAACCTCTGTGTTCTATTTGATAGGTAACTCTGAATCCATGATAAGGCAGAGGATGTAAATCCAAAATACCTACAGTTGAAGTCGGAAGTTTACATACACCTTAGCCAAATACATTTAAACTCAGTTTTTCACAATTCCTGAAATTTAATGGGCTCCTGAGTGGCGCAGTGGTCTGAGAAACTGCATATCAGTGCATAGAGGCATCACTGCAGTACCTGGTTCAAATCCAGGCTGCATCACATCCGGCCGTGATTGGGTGTCCCATAGGGTGGTGCACAATTGGCCGGGGTAGGATGTTTTATTTTAAGAATGTGAAATGTCAGAATAATAGTAGAGAGAATGATTTATTTCAGCTTTTATTTCTTTCATCACAATCCCAGTGGGTCAGAAGTTTACATACACTCAATTAGTATTTGGTAGCGTTGCCTTTAAATTGTTTAACTTGGGACAAACGTTTCAGGTAGCTTTCCACAATCTTCCCACAATAAGATGGGTGAATTTTGGCCCATTCCACCTGACAGAGCTGGTGTAACTGAGTCAGGTTTGTAGGCCTCCTTGTTCGCACATGCTTTTTCAGTTCTGCCCACATATTTTCTATAGGATTCAGGTCAGGGCTTTGTGATGGCCACTCCAATATGTTAACTTTGTTGTCCTTAAGCCATTCTGCCACAACTTTGGAAGTATGATTGGGGTCATTGTCCATTTGGAAGACACATTTGCGACCAATCTTTAACTTCCTGACTGATGTCTTGAGATGTTGCTTCAATATATCCACATAATTTTCCTCCCTCATGATGCCATCTATTTTGTGAAGTGCACCAGTCCCTCCTGCAGCAAAGCACCCCCACAACATGATGCCATGTCATTTCCGGTCACAACTTGTAGACTTGTTTACGTGCTGCTGTGTGTTTTGTTGCTAACCTACCCTGCTACCTGCCAACTTTACGGTTTTTACTTTTTAATTACCGTTTATATTTTTAGTTTTTCCCTCGCTCGACTTTTTTCATTCAACTTTTTCACTCCGGACACTTAATCTGGACGTGGTTCGTCAGGACCTCCACCAGCCGAAGCTAAGTAGTAATATTAACATGATGCTTTCTAATTGCAGTCGCTGTACTCATAACATACAGGAGTACGATCACCTTACGGCGAGGATAGCTGTGCTGCAAGCCCAGCTTCAGACTCAATCGTTAGGCAAGGGTAATTTAAGTGTAAGAAAGGATGAAACAGAATCTGTGCCACCAGAAAGTACAGATAGTAGTATAAATCCCCTCGCACAGTCCCCGCAGCCGGACAAATTTCTCATGGCTTCTGGAAGGAAATGCTGTAGGAATGCTCAACCGGTATCGCTCATTCAGCCGACAGAAACGTTCAACCGGTTCTCCCCATTAAGCAGCGAGTCGGAGTCAGAGGCCGAACCTTCTCTGGTCTCTACTCCTCCCGGTACGGGGTCTGAGACGCCAAATCCTCACACCATTAGCTCGGACAAATTGAAAACCCTAGTCATTGGCGACTCCATTACCCGCAGTATTAGACTTAAAACGAATCATCTAGCGATCATACACTGTTTACCAGAGGGCAGGGCTAACGACATTAAGGCTAATCTGAAGATGGTGCTGGCTAAAGCTAAAATTGGCAAGTGTCGAGAGTATAGGGATATTGTATCCACGTCGGCACCAATGATGTTAGGATGAAACAGTCAGAGGTCACCAAGCGCAACATAGCTTCAGCGTGTAAATCAGCTAGAAAGATGTGTCGGCATCGAGTAATTGTCTCTGGCCCCCTCCCAGTTAGGGGGAGTGATGAGCTCTACAGCAGAGTCAAAATAGCCCTCCCTGGAAGCCTGTGTTTCAGACATAAGGAAGTGGATGGCTGCAAATGTTCTACTTTTAAACTCGGACAAAACAGAGATGCTTGTTCTAGGTCCCAGGAAACAAAGAGATCTTCTGTTGAATCTGACAATTAATCTTGATGGTTGTACAGTCGTCTCAAATAAAACTGTGAGGGACCTCGGCGTTACTCTTGACCCTGATCTCTCTTTTGACGAACATATCAAGACTGTTTCAAGGACAGCTTTTTTCCATCTACGTAACATTGCAAAAATCAAACTCTTTCTGTCTAAAATGATGCAGAAAAATGTATCCATGCTTTTGTCACTTCTAGGTTAGCCTGATGAGGATAGAGGGCGCTATTTACACTATGGGGGAAAACGTGCCCAATTTAAACGGCCTCGTACTCTATTCTTGCTCGTACAATATGCATATTATTATTACTATTGGATAGAAAACACTCTCTAGTTTCAAAAACCGTTTGAATTTTGTCTGTGAGTAAAACAGAACTCATTTGGCAGCACACTTTCTGACCAGGAAGTGTAAAGTCTGAAAATTATGCTCTGTTCAAGGGCCATCCTATAAATGGGAATGATACGTATGAGTATACATGCACGTCATACACCTTCCCCTAGATGTCAAGATGAAGTGAGAGAAAAAATGAAGTGTTTATCTTGGTCTGAGGTGGAATATATCATCTTGGCACGACGAGTCATCAATTTCCTGTTTTCTGGAGAGCGCGCAGATGGACCTGGAATTGCCTTCTGAAAAGCCGTCGTTATGGGCGACTGCTATCTCCGGCATTGATTTTATTTGATACATGTCACAATATCATCGTAAAGTATGTTTTTTCAATATAGTTTTATTAGATTATTGACATTTTTTCGGGACGTTAGGCGTGTTGCGTTGTGTGCCTTTGTTCAGAAAGGAGAGCTTCGAGCCACTTAGCCAGTGTGCTTGCTAATTCAAGAGGGGAAAACGATGTTCTAAATCCGAACAACGACTGTTCTGGACAAAGGACCCCTTGTCCAACATTCTGATGGAAGATCACCAAAAGTAAGAAACATTTTATGATGCTATTTCATATATCTGTCGAACTGTGTACTAGTAGTTTTGCGCCCAGGTTTTGGGCACTCAGTCAACATAACGTAAGCCTTATGTGGTAATGAAGTTATTTTTAGAATTCTAACACGGTGATTGCATTAAGACCTAGTGGATCTATCATTACCTATACAACATGTATTTTTTGTAATGTTTATGAATAGCTATTTGGTCAGAATAGGCGAGAGTCTAATAGAAATATCCGCACATTCTGGGAAAAAGATGCTACGTTAGCATAATGGATAACCACTGATTTCAGCTCTAAATTTGCACATTTTCGAACAAAACATAAGTGTATGTATAACCTGATGTTATAGGACTGTCATCTGAGGAAGGTTTATGAAGGTTAGTGAAAATTAATATCTTTTGCTGGTTTATTCGCTAACGCTATTGTAGTAAGCTAATATAATGCTATATTGTGTTTTCGCTGTAAAACACTTAAAAAATCTGAAATATTGGCTGGATTCACAAGATGCTTGTCTTTCATTTGCTGTACACGATGCATTTTTCAGAAATGTTTTATGATGAGTATTTAGGTATTCCACGTTGGTCTCTATAATTACTCTGGCTGCTTCGGTGCTATTTTTGACGGTAGCTGTGATGGTAGCTGCAATGTAAAACTGATTTATACCTCAAATATGCAGATTTTTCGAACAAAACATAGATTTATTGTGTAACATGTTATAAGACTGTCATCTGATGAAGTTGTTTCTTGGTTAGTTTGGTTGGTTCTTGGTTAGTTAGGTTGGCTTTGTGCATGCTACCTGTGCTGTGAAAAATGTCTGTCCTTCTTTGTATTTGGTGGTGAGCTAACATAAATATACGTGCTGTTTTCGCTGTAAAACATTTTAAAAATCGGACATGTTGACTGGATTCACAAGATGTGTATCTTTCATTTGCTGTATTGGACTTGTTAATGTGTGAAAGTTAAATATTTCTAAAAAATATTTTTTGAATTTCGCGCTCTGCCTTTTCAGTGGAATGTGGGAGGAGTTCCGCTAGCGGAACGCTGGGGCTAGACAGGTTAAACTGCTGCAATGCTCTACTTTTTCCGGATATCCGGATTAAGCACTAAATAAACTTCAGTTAGTGCTAAACACGGCTGCTAGAATCTTGACTAGAACCAAAATATGTGATCATACTACTCCACTGCTAGCCTCTCTACACTGGCTTCCTGTTAAGGTAAGGGCTGATAAGGTAAGGGCTTTTTTCTATAGAGCTCCATTTTTATGGAATGGTCTGCCTACCCATATGAGAGACGCAGACTCGGTCTCAACCTTTAAGTCTTTATTGAAGACTCATCGCTTCAGTAGGTCCTATGATTGAGTGTAGTCTGGCCCAGGAGTGTGAAGGTGAACGGAAAGGCACGGGAGCAACGAACCGCCCTTGCTGTCTCTGCCTGGCCGGTTCCCCTCTCTCCACTGGGATTCTCTGCCTCTAACCCTATTACAGGGGCTGAGTCACTGGCTTACTGGTGCTCTTCCATGCCATCCCTAGGAGGGGTGCGTCACTTGAGTGGGTTGAGTCACTGACGTGATCTTCCTGTCCGGGTTGGCGACCCCCCTTGGGTTGTGCCGTGGCGGAGATCTTTGTGGGCTATACTCAGCCTTGTCTCAGGATGGTAAGTGGGTGGTTGAAGATATCCCTCTAGTGGTGTGGGGACTGTGCTTTAGTAAAGTGGGTGGGGTTATATCCTGCCTGTTTGGCCCTGTCTGGGGGTATCGACGGACGGGGCTACAGTGTCTCCCGACCCCTGTCTTAGCCTTCAGTATTTATGCTGCAGTAGTTTATGTGTCGGGGGGCTATGGTCAGTCTGTTATATCTGGAGTATTTCTCCTGTCTTATCCGGTGTCCTGTGTGAATTGAAGTATGCTCTCTCTCTCTTTCTCTCTCTCTTTCTCTCTTTTTCTCTCTTTCTTTCTCTCTCTCTTTCTTTCTCTCTCTCAGAGGACCTGAGCCCCAGGACCATGCCTCAGGACTACCTGGCCTGATCACTTCTTGCTGTCCCCATTCCACCTGGCCGTGCTGCTGCTCCAGTTTCAAATGTTCTGCCTTCAGCTATGGAACCGTGACCTGTTCACCAGATGTGCTACCTGTCCCAGACCTGTTGTTTTCAACTCTCTACTGCAGGAGCAGTAGAGATACTCTGAATGATCGGCTATGATAAGACAACTGACTCCCAAGGTGCTGACCTGTTGCACCCTCGACAACCACTGTGATTATTATTATTTGACCCTGCTGGTCATCTATGAACATTTGAACATCTTGGTCATGTTCTGTTATAATCTCCACCCGGCAAAACCAGAAGAGGTGTCACGTCCTGACCATAGTTCTTATGTGTTTTGCTTGTTTTAGTTTTGGTCAGGACGTGAGCTGGGTGGGCATTCTATGTTGTGTGTCTAGTTTGTCTGTTTCTGTGTTCGGCCTAATATGGTTCTCAATCAGAGGCAGCTGTCAATCGTTGTCCCTGATTGAGAATCATATATAGGCGGCTTGTTTTGTGTTGGGATTTTGTGGGTGGTTGTTTCCTGTCTCTGTGTTTTGTCTGCACCAGAAAGGACTGTATCGGTAAGCCACGTTTGTTATTTTGTAGTTTTGTACGTGTTCACGTTTTCGTCTGTCATTAAATATGTTGAACACGGAATGCGCTGCGTCTTGGTCCGATCCCTGCTGCACTCTCTCTTCTCGTGAAAAGAGGGAAGGCTGCCGTTACAAGAGGACTGGCCACCCCTCATAGCCTAGTTCCTCTCTGGGTTTCTTCCTAGCTTCTGTTCTTCCTAGGGAGTTTTTCCTAGCCACTGTGCTTCTACACCTGCATTGCTTGCTGTTTGGGGTTTTAGGCTGGGTTTCTGTACAGCACTGTGACATCAGCTGATGTAAGAAGGGCTTTATAAAAACATTTTATTGATTGAAATACATTTTATTGAGGCTGCCACCCCCATGCTTCACGGTTGGGATGAGGTTCTCCGGCTTGCAAGCCTCCCCCTTTTTCCTCCAAACATAATGATGGTCATTATGGCCAAACAGTTCTATTTTTGTTTCATCAGACCAGAAGACATTTCTCCAAAAAGTACGATCTTTGTCCCCATGTGCAGTTGCAAACCATAGTCTGGCTTTTTTATGGCAGTTTTGGAGCAGTGGCTTCTTCCTTGCTGAGCGGCCTTTCAGGTTATGTCGATATAGGACTTGATTTACTGTGGATATAGATACTTTTGTACCTGTTTTCTCCAGCATCTTCACAGGGTCCTTTGCTGTTGTTCTGGGATTGATTTGCACTTTTCGCACCAAAGTACGTTCATCTCTAGGAGACAGAACACGTCTCCTTCCTGAGCGGTATGATGGCTGCGTGGTCCCATGGTGTTTATACTTGAATACTATTGTTTGTACAGATGAACGTGGTACCTTCAGGCACTTGGACATTGCTCCCAAGGATGAACAAGACTTGTAGAGGTTTACATTTTTTTCTGAGATCTTGGCTGATTTCTTTTGATTTTCCCATGAAGTGAAGCAAAGAGGCACTGAGTTTGAAGGTAGGCCTTGAATTACATCCACAGGTACACTTCCAATTGACTCAAATTATGTCAATTAGCCTATCAGAAGCTTCTAAAGCCATGACATAATTTACTGGAATTTCCCAAGCTGTTTAAAGGCACAGTCAACTTAGCTTCTGACCCACTGGAATTGTGATATGGTGAATTATAAGTGAAATAATCTGTCTGTAAACAATTGTTAGGAAAATTACTTGTGTCATGCACAAAGTAGATGTCCTAACCGACTTGCCAAAACTATAGTTTGTTAACAAGACATTTGTGGAGTGGTTGAAAAATTAGTTTTAATGACCCTAAGTGTATGTAAACTTCCAACTTCAACTGTATGTTTTTTCAGCAATAGGTTATGATCAATGGTATCAAAAGCTGCACTAAAATCTAACATTATGGCTCCAAAATCATATTATTATCAGTTTCTTTAAGCCAATCATCAGTCATTTGTGTTAGTGCCGAGCATGTTGAGTGCCCTTCCCTATAAGCAAGCTGAAAGTCTGTTTTCAATTTGTTTACAGTAAAATAGCTTTGTATCTGGTCAAACAGCATTTTTTGCTGAATAAAACAGGCTGATTAGTCGGTTATATGAGGGGCTTTACTATTCTTGGGTAGCGGAAAGACTTTTGCTTCTGTCGCGATCGTTATGATAACTGGACCAAAGTGCAGGGTGATCTGGGTTCCACATCTTTTTATTCTAAGTTCACAGCAAAACCAAAACAGTAAATCTCAAAACGAACCGTGAAGCTAATAATAATGCTAACAGGCATTATTAGTCAAGATCCCACAAAGCATAATGGGGAAATGGCTGCCTAAATATGATCCCCAATCAGAGACAATGATAAACAGCTGCCTCTGATTGGGAACCATACCAGGCCAACATAGATCATTATTCACCTAGATAACCCACCCTAGTCACTGTCACTGCCCCAACCAACATAGAGAATAAGCAGCTCTCTATGGTCAGAGCGTGACAGCTTCCCTCCAGGCATGAGGGCTCACACTTTCTAGTAGGTTTAGATTGAAGATATGGCAAATAGGAGTGGCAATATCGTCCGCTATTATCCTCAGTAATTTTCCATCCAATTTGTCAGACCCCGGTTCATAATTGAATCAGTTATACTTGGATGTGTAGTGTCAGCGTTTGTTGCTGGCATGTCATGCCTAAGTTTACTAATCTTGCCAAAGAAAAAAATCATTAAAGTAATTGATGATATCAGTGAGTTTTATGATGAATGAGCCATCTGATTCAATGAATGATGGAGCTGAGTTTGCCTTTTTCTCAAAATGTTATTCAAGGTGCTCCAAAGCTTTTTACTGTCAATCTTTATATGATTTATCTTTGCTTCATAGTATATTTTCTTATTTTTTTATTCAGTTTAGTCACATGATTTCTGAATTTGCAGTACGTTTGCCAATCCGCTATGAGGCCAGACTTATTTGTCATTTCTTTTTCCTCATCGCTCTCAACTATAAATTTGTTCAATTCCTCATCAATCCACAGTTTTTGCAATAATTTTCTTAATGGGTGCATGATTATTAGTTACTGGCAGAGGTGTGGACTTGAGTCACATACTTGGACTCGAGTCAGACTCGAGTCACAAATATGATGACTTGCAACTCGACTTTGACTTTAACACCAATGACTTGTGACTTGGACTTGAGCCTTTTGACTCGACCTGACTTGATACCCTCCCCAAGCCCAAATATTAATAATGATGCTATTAAAAAAAGTGTCCAGCGTATCAACTCTTCTTTTAACGGATTACAGTTTGAATCGGACAGCAGCCAATCAAAGTGCAGAGGAACGTGCAAAGGAACGTCGGCGGGTGAATTGAGATGGAGCCCTTGGAAAGATGATACCCAAAATTTGTATTTTCAGATATAAAGATGACGCTGTAAGAACATAAAACGGATTCTAACTTGCAAAACATGCAGGAAGAAAATTACAGACGGAGGCGCAACAATTTCCAACTTTATTCGACATTTGAAGCTGCACAAAGAACGGTAAGTCATGACTAATATAGCCGACAGCTATATATTTTATTACTTTACTAGTGTAGGCTAGTGATAGTCGATCACTGTTGGGGGGGGGGGTCTTTCTCATGGCTACCATGAGAAATGGCTACCATAGATTTCCATGGAAATCTAACGTTTATTTGGAAAGTAATAAATGTATAGATATTTTTAAAAGCCTTCCTGATTTGCGTGAATCTAATATACTAACTATTACTCTTGTTAAAAATATGAAATGGTATTACATTTGGTGAAGAGCACATTATGACTTGTTTAGGACTCAAAACTCAAAGTTTAGGACTTGAGACTTGACTTGACTCAACAACATAGGAATCACTACAAAACGTATTGTATGACCTCCTATACACTATATTAGGCCCAGCCCTTGGAACTTTGGTCTTCCTAGATATGGCTAGCATGATCACAACATCGTATGGATTTGGATACTTCTTTCAAGCAAATTTCTGAAGCATTACTAAAGATGTGGTCAATACATGTTGATTATTTCATTCCTGTGCTGTTTATTACTACCCTGGTAGGCACTGGTTACAGTTAGAATTTTCTTCTTGAGTGGGCAGCTTGATGAAAGCCCATCAACATTTAAATCCCCCAGAAAATATAGTTCTCTGTTGATATCACATGCATTATCAAGTATTTCACACATACTATCCAGATACTATATTACTTCAACTGTATTTAACATGAGGTCCTCTCTATGCTTACCAGAATGTGGTTCTGAATATAAACAGCAACACCTCCACCATTAGCATTTCTGTCTTTTCTGTAAATGTTATAACCATATATTGCTACCACTGTATCATCAAAGGTATTATCTAAGTGAGTCAGAGATTGTAGGAATATGAATGTCATCTGTTACTAGCAAGTTATTGATTTCATGAACCTTGTTTCTTAAGCTACATAGGTTAACATGGGCTATTTTTAGCACTTTTCTGGCATTATTGATTGTTTTCATTGCTTTGCTGGGAAGTTTCGAATAAGTACAAATGCTCATGTTATTTATGTTAGTGTAGGGTCAGTCGACTTCCTACTAGGGCACACAGCCTCAGTGCTAACAGTATAACTCTGGTTCATAGGCACAAGATTTCTGCATACAATAGCTGTAGGATCAGCAGAGGCATTCGGGGCAGTTCGAGGGACATACATTAGGTTACTTACATTGTGTCTACCAACGCCCCTGGGATAATATACATTTTCTGAAGCATTATGACAACTCATCCCAATGGTAGGGATTAACTGAGCTGGGCTTGGGTTATTGATAAGTCATTATCAGGTATATCTCTCTGGTCACCCCCAAAACCAATTCTTCCTTTGGCCGCCTCTCCTTCCAGTTCTCTGCTGCCAATGACTGGAACGAACTACAAAAATCTCTGAAACTGGAAACACTTATCTCCCTCACTAGCTTTAACCTGTTGGGGCTGGGGGCGCTGTTGTCACTATTTATGGTAATCGTGTAATTTTTGAAACGGCTTCCTACAAAATTCTTGATCGTACAATATGCATATTATTATTATTATTGGATAGAAAACAGTCTATAGTTTCTATAGGAGTTGAAATGTTGTCTCTAAGTGGAACAGAACCCATTCTACAGCAATTTCCCTGACATGGAGTCAGATTTCAGAAATTTTGGCCCCTGATCTGGAGTCAGTTAAAAGGCCACAGTTATTACTATGAGTATACGGACACTGCTTACGTCTTCCCCTGGATGCCTTTACGTGATGACGATTTGAATGGGGTCGATTGCGCGTTCACAGGCACTATAAATTAAAAAACCCTGGAGCTAGTCACTCTTTTGGAGCTGCGTCATGCGCCTGGAGGACACCGACCCGCACCTGTTCCAAGCATTAGTGTTGGGAGTAATCTTTCTCCGGTCATGTTAAGACTCGTTATAGGAGTTAAAAACATAAGGTAGTTAATTTAAAGCGTTTTATAGCAATTTATATCCGTTTAGTGTGATTTTGGGACATTTATTTCTGAAATGCTGTGAATCGCTGGGCACGCTTCCAGTTCATGCTGAACGCAGTTGGCATTTCCACATGGCAAGAGGACAGCTTTCCACCAAAAGACGATTAGACCCAAGAAAGGATCCTTTGCCCAAGATACTGATGGAAGAACAGCTCAAAGTAGGACATTTTTATTATGATAAATCGTGTTTCTGTCGAAAAATGTTAGTGGCTTAGGACGCCATGTTTTTTGACGTAGCTTCGCTTGGCGCAAACTGTATTGAAAAGTAAGGATAATTTAAAAAATGTAATTCCGCGATTGTATTAAGAATTAAATTGTCTATCAATCGCTGTCCACCCTATATTTTTTAGTCACGTTTATGAGTATTTATGTATAAGAGTAGATCACTGTCTAATATGGCGCACGGACATTTTCTCACCAGCTGGGCTACATTTCACATTGTCTAACCATGATTTTGGTGGCTAAATATGCACATTTTCGAACAAACTGTATATGTATGTTGTAATGTGATGTTACAGGGGTGTCATCTGAAGAATTCTGAGAAGGTTAGTGAAAAAAATAATATATTTTGGCGATGTTGACGTTATCGCTCTGTTTGGCTAGAATCAATGCTGGGCTGCTATGTGCTATGTGCTATGCTAACATAACGATTTATTGTGTTTTCGCTGTAAGACACTTAGAAAATATGAAATATTGTCTGTATTCACAGGATCTGTGTCTTTCGATTAGTGTATGCTGTGTATTTTTACGAAATGTTTGATGATTAGTAAGTAGGTAAACACGTTGCTCTATGTAGTTATTCTAGTCCATTTGTGACGGTGGGTGCAATTGTAACCTATGCCATCTACCTGAAATATGCACATTTTTCTAACAAAACCTATCCCATACCATAAATATGTTATCAGACTGTCATCTGATGAGTTTTTTTCTTGGTTAGGGGCTATAAATATCTTAGTTTAGCCGAATTGGTGATAGCTACTGGTGTTGGTGGACAAATAAAAGATGGTGGATTATGCTAATGTGTTTTTAGGTAATAGATGTACATCTTTACATATTGTGTCTTCCCTGTAAAACATTTTAAAAATCGGACATGTTGGCTGGATTCACAAGATCTGTCTTTCATTAGCTGTATTGGACTTTAATGTGTGAAAGTTAAATATTTAAAAAATATATATTTTTTGAATTTCGCGGCTCTGCCTTTTCGGTGGGGGGGGAGTGCCGCTAGCGGCACTCTCATCCTAGACAGGTTAAGCACCAGCTGTCAGAGCAGCTCATAGATTACTGCACCTGTACATAGCCCATCTATAATTTAGCCCAAACAACTACCTCTTTACCTACTGTATTTATTTATTTTGCTCCTTTGCACCCCATTATTTCTATCTCTACTTTGCACCTTCTTCCACTGCAAACCAACCATTCCAGTGTTATTTTTTTTACTTGCTATATTGTATTTACTTCGCCACCATGGCCTTTTTATATATTTATTTATTTATTTATATATTTTGTTTGCCTTCACCTCCCTTATCTCACCTCACTTGCTCATATTGTACATAGACTTATTTTCACTGTATTATTGACTGTATGTTTGTTTTACTCCATGTGTAACTATGTGTTGTTGCATGTGTCGAACTGCTTTGCTTTATCTTGGCCAGGTCGCAATTGTAAATGAGAACGTGTTCTCAATTTGCCTACCTGGTTAAATAAAGGTGAAATAATTTTTATTTATTTATTTATCTCAATGCAGCCTTATAATGCAGTGAAAGGATCCAGGAACCCAAATGATTTGGGTGGATCCCATCCTCCTTATAAAAAGTGACAAAGGATGGTCATAATGCTTCATGATAGTGTCATAAAGTGTGTTCTGACGTCACAACGGCAGTCAAGCGCCAAAGCTAACTGGCTAAAGTTGGCTAGCTTGCTAGCTACTTCCAGACACAAATGAGTGAACACCTCACTCTGACCATTTGACTCGCTCTAGCAGAGCTAGTTAGGCTGTATTCATGTTATCTAGAGCATCACTGACTGTAACTGTGCTGATAGCAACAATTTAATTCAGTTTTTTGCCAATCTTTACTGACAGCTGTCATATTCAACGGGTGTTGCACGTTCGTAAATTCATCAGTTATTGTGCGCTCTGGCACACAAACGAGAGTGCTCTGAAATTGTAGGAATTGTAGGAAAAAGCATTTACGAACGCATGTCACAACAGGTGTAAACATATGGGTCATGTCAGCTGTTTTGACATATTATGACATGGTAATGACCGTGTCAAGTAAATTGTTACCAAAACAAGTTGTGCTAGTAAATCGCCCATGCCCTCCACTGATTGTTTATTTATTCTGTTGTTTTTTGGGGGGGTTGGGGGGGGGGTTCCAGCTCCGGAGAGGTGTGGTCTCTCAGTCAGGTTTAGGATGCACCCTGAAACTATACTGTAATTACAGTAATGACAAATGTGCTCAGTGATGATAACCCTGGGGTGCAGTACCCCCGTGGAAAGGATTAGGCAGCAGTGTGAGTTAAAGACAGGACTGACAGAGCTGGTTAGTCAGGAACATGACGTGTGAGCCAGTCCACTAACAGCTTGTTAGCACACAGCAGAGGATGAGCATGATGGACAGAGACAGGATCTCAGTGCCAAGAGACCCTTTTCATCCCTGTTAATTGGGCCAGAAAAGTCATACAGCCTGAATAATCTTAGTGACATGACATGTCCTCCTGAGGAGCACATAGCCTTCACACACAAAGACACTCTCACTTATGCACAGAAGCTTTGTAAACACACTGGGCAGGATACAGCTAAACCAGCATATTCAGAGGATATGCATATAGCATATTGCAGAGCTAGAGCTAGCTCTGCAAGAGGTCCACGAATATATACTTTTATATATATATATATAATACGCAGCTAAACCAGCGTATTCAACCGGGGGTCTAGCTCTGCAAGAGGTCCACGAATATATACTTTTATATATATATATATATTGAACATGCTGGTTTAGCTGTATCCTGCCCAGTGTGTTTACACAGCTTCTGTGCGTAAGTGAGGGTTTCTTTGTGTGTGAAGGCTATGTGCTCCTCAGGAGGACATGTCACATATATATATGTGGGCACCCCTTCAAATTAGTGGATTCGGCTAATTCAGCCACAACCGTTGCCAGTGGCGGAGCTAGAGTTTTCTACATGGGGTGACCCCAGGGGGTGGCCAAGGCTACTTCAGGGGGTCCATCGATCATGACAGAAAATGTGTGTGTAACCCTAACCTGGCATCTAAGGAGCATGAATGAATCCTATGATTGCTGATTAGAGGTAGAAGTGATAATTAACTCCAAAACGGTTACTTCACTAGAATTCTTTAACATACTATGAATAGTCAGTGTCTCTACCTCGGAAGTGCAGCTCCATTTCTCTCTCTCTCTCGCTCACGCACGCACGCACACACGCACACACGCACACACAGTACTGTACACACACACACACTCACGCATACACGCACATACACACACACACAGTACAAACGCATGCACACACGCACACACATACACACAAAGTACTGTACTCATACTGTACTCATACATACATACTGGAGACACTTGGTTCACTCTGTTTTCATGAATATATAATCTGGGTCTATAAGTGTTGAACATCCAAAATATATATTTTCAGAAAATAAAAATCAAGCACCAAGGAGATAAGATAGCATTTGTGTGTTACATAAATTACATGGTTTACTTACAAAAAATGTAATTTACAAATGGACTTGAGAAATAAAAATAATGTTGATGATCATCAATATTACAAACTTACAGTATTATATTTATGCTCATATATTATGTTAACTAGTTTTTTACAATCACTTCGGCACTAATTTCGGAACCTTGATGTAATTTTTCAAAACTCTAGACAAAACTCACAACCAATGATCAAAATGCAAATTTTTCAAAACTCTAACACTTTTTCTAATTGCTTGGATTCAATACACATACATATAAGATCATTTGTTCATTGAACTAAAATCACCTGTTCAAAATGACACAACTTAACATCAAAGTGTTACCATTTCAAAATGCAATTCACACATTACATCTGAGATGATTGTCTATTCATTTCATTACAATGATCTAACTATCAATTGATACAACTGCTCAAAATGATAAGTAACTGTTGCATTACCCTTAATATATATTTTTATGGAAACTGACAAACAATATTACATGTTTAGATCATGAAAGTTTCAGGATAACGAGATCCATTGACACCAATTACTATTGAATATGAACCAATTGGACTACATTATCTATGGCTGTAATATTTCATCATCATTCTTTATCAGACACTGTTTCTATGGTCCCACTTTTCCAGACCATGTTTTCAGATTTGACATTACTGTACACTCACCAGCCACTTTATTAGGTACACCTATCTAGTACTGGGTAGGACCCCCTTTTGCCTCTACGTTAAGAGATGCCCTTCTGCACAACACTGTTTTAAGCAGCTGTTATTTCAGCATTTGTAACCTTTCTGTTAGCTTGAATGAGTCTGGACATTCTCCTCTGACCTCTCTCATTAACAAGGTGTTTTTGCCCACAGAACTTCCACTCAGTGAATGTGTTTTGTTTATCGCACCATTCTCTGTAAACTCTAGAGACTGTAGTGCATAAAAATCCCAGGAGGGCAGCTGTTTCTGAGATGCTTGAATCACCATGTGTGCCATAAACAATCATACCATGGTCAAAGTTGCTTAGATTACTCATCGAGCCCGTTCTGAAGTTTGGTAAAACAACATCTAAAGCTCTCTACTCTATATACTCTATATATTGAGTTGCAGGCAGCCACATGATTCGCTGTTCGAATGTAACCTTCCTTGATGAGCTAAATCAGGTCTGTAGAGCTGATGGCGTGTGTGGGATAATGTCATTGTGTGGGATAATGCCAGGTTCCACCATGTTCAAATGGTGCAAGCATGGTTTCAGGCCCATCCACAATTTACCACCCTTTACTTACCCCCATACTCTCCTTTCCTTAACCCGATTGAGGATTTCTTATCCACATAGAGGTGGAAGGTATATGATAGGCGCCCTCACAAACAAGCCACCCTTCTCCAGGCTATGGATGATGCATGCAATGACATCACGGCAGACCAGTGTCAGGCCTGGATTCGCCATCCCCGAAGATTCTTCCCAAGATGTTTGGCTAATGAAAACATCCATTGTGATGGAAATATATGATGGAAATATAGAAGTACAGTAATAAATCTTTTGTTTTGCTTCTTACAGTAAGCCAGGTGAGGAACACTGCAGTTGACCTTTAACTATTTTTTCTTTTTTGTAGCTAATTATTTTTGCTTTGATTTAAAGAAACCTATGTTGTGATTTTATTGTATTTCATCAATAAATTTCATATTTTGTTCAATGATTCCACTGTGTCTGTAGTATTCTCTCTACTAGTCCTTTTACAGTGTTGGATTTACGGGTAGTAACATAATGAAACGTGTCACATATTTTGAACTACAAGATTTAATGATTGTACGAACAACTACATAGTGAAACTGACGGTATCTTGTGTGTGGGTGATCTAAATGAATGTTCCTATGGTATTTCATGATATGTGAGTTATTTGAACCAATGATTCTGCAAGTGCAAGGTTTCTTTAAAGATATGAATGCACAATGCAATGTTTTGAACACTGGACAGCCTGTGTTACAAGTGATGACCGTTTTGAGTTTGTGTCTAGAGTTTTGAAAAATGTAATAGGAAAGAAAAGTTTAGGAATTGGCCTAATCAAGACCAAATTAAATCTGTGTGAGATGGTACTTTGGATTTATCATTTTAAAATGTCAGTGTACTAGTTAGTACACAGTGCAGGTTTTAATCACGACCAGAGGGATCGCCTAAGTGCCAAATTATCCCTGGTAGATTTAAAACAGCAATATTCTGCGGTTCTGTTGAAAACTGGCAAAATGTTTCACAACCTCATCCATGTTGAGGGTGCGTTCTCTCCTTGACTCAACACTGAGAATTCCGAGGTGACTTAACCTGTCATCAACCATTGTTGTCCTAAGGTGGGTTTTAATCAGTTTTAAGCTGAGAAGCTTCTCTCGCAAGAAGCACTGCTGACTGGTGTAACAACAGAAATCTTCTAAAGTCGAAATAGCTCATGGAAGACCTCCATGAGTTCTAGAAACACAACAAAGTCAAGGAGTCTGAAGTCTGACAACACTGACTCTGACTAACCTCAGGTAGGGAGCTGCTCTGGGGTCTGGTGGTGATGCAAGTGTAACCGATGTGAAATGGCTAGCTAGTTAGCGGTGGTGCGCGCTAATAGCGTTTCAATCGGTGACGTCACTCGCTTTGAGACCTTGAAGTAGTGGTTCCCCTTGCTCTGCAAGGGCCGCGGCTTTTGTGGAGCGATGGGTAACGATGCTTCGTGGGTGACTGGGGTCTGTTTGGACCCGATCTGCCTGTTCGTGCTTCTTTAAAAAGAAGTCTCATATCTCCCCCTTTCTTTTCATGCTTACTTGACCCTATGCAAAAATAAGACAGTCTATGGTTACATCTAAGCATCCAATTACCCACATTTTAGACCAATCTCAATCTTAATTACAAATCCCCGTTATCATAATTGTACCTTAAAATCGACTACCAGCCTAAGTTACTAGTTAGATCATGGCTAGCCCTACTCTGCAGTAAGTAACTTCGCTAAATATAATTTCTTAGCTGTTTGCTGTCGTAAAGGTGTATCTGCAAATTGTGGTAAACTTTTGAGTAACGTTAACAGATTGAAATCTAACTGAGTTAATGGATTTCAAATTGCTGAATTTTAACTTGCTGAACACTGACAGCTGTAACCTACTAGTTACAGTTATTAGCTACACATTCGTATACTGTAACTTACAACACTGAACTGTATATGCATGTATTATTAGCACAGATGTAAACATAATGTTAGGCTGAATTGGGAACCGACCTCTCTTATCTGATTAACTGTCTGTTAATGGAGCCAAGGGTCTAACGTTTTAACTTACACAGTGACTCAACTTTCGTAAAAGTTGTTCAGGAAACCTAAACCCGATGCTAAACCTTAACTTACTTCAAATAGGATGCTTTCGCCTAACGCGAAAAGAGTTTGTGGGGCTGTGGAAATATTCTCTCTCTTCTTTATGTTCTTCTTATTCTTATTCTTCTGTATCTCGCGACCAACGTTAATATTCTCTCTTCCTCGTCCTCGATTTTAAAACGTCAAAATAAATGCTTCTTTCAACAAGAGCTGAAATGAGATGTCAATCAGCATCAAACTGCCAGTAGCGAATAACATTTTGGGGTGGCAGCCGGGGTGGCCAATCAGATGTCAGGGGTGTCCAGTGCCACCCCAGACACCCCTCTGGCTCCACCACTGCCTGTTGCTGATAGGTATATAAAATCAAGCAAACAGCCATGCAATCTCTATAGACAAACATTGGCAGTAGAATGGCGTTACTGAAGAGCTCAGTGATTTTCAATGTGGCACCGTCATAGGACACTACCTTTCCAACAAGTCAGTTCGTCAAATTTCTGCCCTACTAGAGCTGCCACGGTCAACTGTAAGTGCTGTTATTGTGAGGTGGTGGAAAACTCTACGAGCAACAACGGCTCAGCCGTGAAGTGGTAGGCCATACAAGTTCACAGAAATGGAGCGCAGAGGGCTGAAGTGCGTATCACGTAAAAATCGCCTGTCCTCGGTTGCAACACTCACTACCGAGTTCCAAACTGCCTCTGGAAGCAACGTCAGCACAATACCTGTTCGTCGGGAGCTTCATAAAATGGGTTTCCATGGCCGAGAAGCCGCACACAAGCCTAAGATCACCATGCGCAATTTCAAGCGTTGGCTTGGAGTGGTGTAAAGCTCCACGCTTCACCATCTGGCAGTCTGACGGACAAATCTAAGTTTGGAGGATCCCAGGAGAATGCTACCTGCCCGAATGCATTGTGCCAACTGTACATTTTGGGGGAGGAGGAATAATGGTCTGTGGCTTTTTTTCATGGTTCAGGCTAGACCCCTTAGTTCCGGTGAACATTTGCTGCTCTTAGGGAACATGTGCTTTGAGTTACCTTTCTTTCTAATAGGCTACGTTAGAGTTTATACTTCCTCTTCCAATTATAATGTAGGGAGCTAAACATATTGAAAAACTATCTACCAAATCTATTCATTTTAAAAGGTTGTGGCCGTGGCAACGTTGCGCAGAACGCCTCTTGTGCGTGCCACTTCTTCAGTAGGTTCACATGGTAAAGCTGTGGGATTTTCTCCTCCCCAGTTGGCGGACCTTATAATTGACGTTGCCTACCTGTCATAGTGCCCATGCTACGTAGCCCTGAATTTGCTCTCTGTTGTGGGGATCAGCACCAAGACCTTCTCACCTGGGTGGACCTCTCGTGGTTGGGTCCCCCGGTTGTATATACGCTCCTGGGTACGTTGCGCCTGGGCCATGTGCTCCCTCACCACTGGCCAAATCGCCTACATCCTCTCCCTCATCTCCTCCACCTGTTCCACCACTCTGTGAAAGGGGGTCTGTTGGTCCTCCCAGACCTCAGAGGCTAGGTCCGGCAGTCCGTGTGGTTGACGACCATACAGGAGCTCAAAGGGGGAGAACCCAGTGGACGCTTGGTGTATCTTGCGTACCGAGAACATCAGGTGTGGCAGCAGCTGGTCCCAGTTCCTCCCGTCTCTCTCAATGACCTTCATCAGCATCTGCTTTTGTCAGGTTTTGGCCAGGACTGTTCTGGTTTTTGTCACTAGATGTCCCCATTGCACCTTTTTGAACCTTTTGTTTTTTCCTTTCTCTATTATTGTTTGCACCTGTATGTCGTTTCCTTGTTGGTATTTAAACCCTGTGTGTTCCTCAGTTCTTTGCTCAGTGTTTGTATGTTAGCACCCAGCCCCAGCCCAAGCCTTGTTGTGAACATATATTTTCTCTTGTTGGATTTTCCAGAGGTTCTCTGGTTTTGTTCTTGTGTATTTTGGATTAGTCTTTTGAGGTTTGTTTTTTCCCTTGCTGTTCTTACCACTTTGTGGATTTTCTTTGTATTTTGGAAGATATCCATTTTTTGCCTCATGGCTCTATTTTGGACGTTGTGGATTTATATTCTTTGCCTGAAGATCTTGTTCTTTTATTAAACCACCATCTCTAGTACTGCTGTGTCTGCCTCATCTTCTGGGTTCTGCCGATTATTAGTGACTGTTTCTCGCACCGGGTCCTGACAGCTTTAGGCTCTTACTGAAACATTTGACTATCCCGTCCATTTTTGGATGGTACCCACTGGTCTTCACCTGTTTGATTTGTAAAAGATTGTAGACATCTTTCATTACACAAGACATGAATGCGGTGCCCTGGTCCAACTGGACTTCCCGTGGAATACCGACCCGGCTGAATAAATGGAAGACCTCCTGTGCGATACCTTTCGCTGCCGCCGTGCGTAAGGGGATCGCCTCCGGATACCGGGTGGCGTAATCCACGATTACCTGGATGTATTGGTGTCCCCTTGCCATCTTCACCAACAGACCCACCAGGTCCATCGCCACCCGCTCAAACGGCACCTTTAACATGGGCAAGGGAACAAAAACGTTTATATAATGTGCCATTGGAGCTTTGATCTGGCACTCCGGGCAGGTATGGCAGTAGTCCTCCACGGTACGCATGACTCCGGGCCAGTGAAACCAATTCCCGATTAGCTCCCTGGTTTTCTGCATCCCCGGGTGTGCCCCGCGCAGGTGGGTGTGGGCGATCACCAACCCCAGGGTAGACCTCCCAGGATACCCCAACACATACACACAAACACACTTTCACATACATAAACTCACACACATTGGCATACACAGTTCAAAGACATGAATATAGATGTCTATTTTAACTCGGGATGTCAAACGATAAAACATGTTTAACTAGATAACATGAAGGATTTCCGAATTTGATCAAAGTGTGCTGTAATTTATGATTTTTCATTTACTAAAAATAACAAGAATATTGAAGTTTCATAAGATTTTGTCTCATGAAACGGTTAGCAAAATTTGATAACTAAAGAAAAAATTGTTTCAAAACTACACCGGCTCCGATGCTCGTCGGATGTGGCAGGGCTTGCAAACTATTACAGACTACAAAGGGAAGCACAGCCACGAGCTGCCCAATGACACAAACCTACCAGACGAGCTAAATTACTTCTATGCTTGCTTCGAGGCAACACTGAAACATGCATGGGAGCACCAGACCTTTAAACAGGTCAACATTCACAGATTACCAGGACGTGTACTTTGAGCATGTGCTGACCAACTGGCAAGTGTCTTCACTGACATTTTCAACCTGTCCCTGACAGGTTGTAATACCAACATGCTTCAAGCAGGCCACCATGGTCCCTGTGCCCAAGAACACTAAGGTAACTTGCCTAAATGACTAGAGGTCCTTCCTATATCAGGCAGTGTCAGAGGAAGGCTGCCCTATAGTCATGGGCTGTTCTCTCTGCTACTGCACAGAAAGCAGTAGCGGAGCGCTAATCGAGGTCCAAAAGGATTCTTAAGAGCTTCTACCCCCAAGCCATAAGACTCCTGAGCAGCTAATCAAAGGGCTACCCAGACCCCTCTTTTAAGCTGCTGATACTATCTGTTAGTAATCTATGCATAGTCACTTTAACTCTACCTAAACGTACATATTACCTCAATTACCTCGACTAACTGGTGCCCCCGCACATTGACTCTGTACCGGTACCCCCTGAATATAGCCTCGCTTGTTAATTTACTGCTACTGTTTAATTATTTGTTACTTTAATTTTCTATTTAAAAAAAAACATAAAAATGTTTTGATTTGAATATGTACACATGTACATTAGATAGTTCTGTATTTCATTTTCAATAAATATGCAAAAAAATAAAAATTAACACGAGTATTGTGTGAGAAAACAAATAATAATACATGTTGAATTCAGGTTGTAAAACAACAAAATGTGGATTTAGTCAAGGGTTATGAATACTTTCTGAAGGCGCTGTACCAACCATTAGTCTGTGTGATAAATGGGGGCAGAGATAGAGTGTTTTTGTGAGACAAGGACGGATCCCGAAGGGTCCCAGGGCCGGGTCTACTCTCAAAAATGTCTGTAGAGTCCGAATCTGTTTTCCTTCATAACGCTGACAAGCCAGACATGAGAAGTTACAAGGTAAGGACTTCTTCTAAACTCAGCAGAAAAAGAAACATCCTCTCACTGTCAAATGCGTTTATTTTCAGCAAACTTACATGTGTAAATATTTGTATGAACATAAGATTCAACCACTGAGACATAAACTGAACAAGTTCCACAGACATGTGACTAACAGAAAGGGAATAATGTGTCCCTGAACAAAGGGTGGTCAAAATCAAAAGTAACAGTCAGTATCTTGTGTGGCCACCAGCTACATTAGGTACTGCAGTGCATCTCCTCCTCATAGACTGTACCAGATATGCCAGTTCTTGCTGTAAGATGTTACCCCACTCTTCCACCAAGGCACCTACAAGTTCCCAGACATTTCTGGGGGGAATGGCCCTAGCCCTTACCCTCCGATCCAACAGGTCCCAGAAGTGCTCAATGGGATTGAGATCCAGGCTCTTTGCTGGTCATGGCAGAACACTGACATTTCTATCTTGATGGAAATCTCGAGCAGAATGGCTGGTGGCATTGTCATTCTGGAGGGTCATGTCAGGATGAGCCTGCAGGAAGGGTACCACATGAGGGCGGAGGATGTCTTCCCTGTAACACACAGCGTTGAGATTGCCTGCAATGACAATGAGCTCAGTCCGTTGATGCTGTGACACACCGCCCCAGACCATGACCGAACCTCCACCTCCAAATCGATCCCGCTCCAGAGTACAGACCTTGGTGTAACGCTCATTCCTTTGACGATTAACGCGAATCCGACCATCACCCCCGGTGAGACAAAGGCACGTTCATGCAGATGAGCAGGGACCCTGGGCATCTTTCTTTTGGTGTTTTTCAGAGTCAGTAGAAAGGCCTCTTTAGTGTCCTAAGTCTTCATAACTGTGGCCTTAATTGCCTACCATCTGTAAGCTGTTAGTGTCTTAACGATCGTTCCACAGGTGCATGTTCATTAATTGTTTATGGTTCATTGAACAAGTATAGGAAACATTGTTTAAACCCTTTACAATGAATATCTGTGAAGTTATTTGGATTTTTACTAATTATCTTTGAAAGACAGGTGACCTCCTGAAAAAGGGACCTTTCTTTGCTGAGTTTACATAGAATATCATAGGATATATTTTTTTTAACTAGGCAAGTCAGTTAGGAACAAATTCTTATCTTCAATGACAGCCTAGGAACAGTGGGTTAAGGGCCTTGATCAGGGGCAGAATGACAGATTTTTACCTTGTCACCTCGGGGATTCGATCTTGCAATCTTCCATTTACTAGTCCAACGCTCTAACCACTAGAATACCTGCCACCCCATCCCATGACATAGTGTCTATAATACTGTTTTAAGCTCACATACGGTATGGTTGTCACAAACTCCAAACTCCACACAGTTGTCACTGACTAGTTGGAAACTAATTTCCCACTGAGCAAATTTCTGTACTTCTGCATTCTTATAAAGTCATATTTATCAGGTGTTTCCATGGCGGACCTTTTTATACATTTGTCAATAAAACTCATGAATGCAACTGTTTATGTGAAATTGTTTTGTGTTCTACTTGTCGCCCTGGCTGTCCTGAAAATAAAATAGTAAAACACTTTATTGTGATGCTAAATATAAGAGACATGCAGATAAATGACAGAAGTGAAGAAAATGCAGATTTTTTTCTGGGGTTTTCAGGTCGGATGAGGTTTTAATTAACCTGTAATGGAGATACTTTTCTGTTGATATTCTGCGTCGTCTATAAATATTTTCCCCCCTCCCCCGACATTAGAGTCCAGATGACAGAGAACTTCACAGCTGAGCACAACACATCATGTCACATTAGCACAGAGAGAGTGTGTGTGGTTGTGTGGTGTGTGTGTGTGTATGTCCTTGTGTATGCATGCGTAGGTCAGGGCATGAATGTGTACCAGAATCTACACAATTAGAGCAGCTGTGGTATTCATTGCGTCAAAACATGATGTCAAAAAGATGACTTCAGTACTACCACAGGCCACCAGAGAGCAGCAGAGAGTAATATTGTGCTCCATTTTAATCTTTCTCTTTCCGTTGCTTTATTAAATCACACACACAGGCACAAGCATAGACACACTGAAAACACACACACACACAGGCACAAGCATACACACATTGTAAGGCACATGTTTGTTATGTGATAAGGATACAGCAAGTGTGTGGTTTAATAACACAGGGAGAGCCCATCTACTGTATTATGTTTACCCTTGAGTCAGTCAGTAATGTCGTTTGACGCACTACTATGATACTGGCAGTGCATTGATCGGCCCCCAGTTATCAGCAACACTATCATTGATTTGTGTTAGGTCTGTTTGCAGAGTGTACGCCTCACCCCTGGACAACGCATTTACGCAGCAGACAATGAAGCTAATGTGTACTTTAATACATAATCAGCCACAACAATGTCTTGATAAAACCAAGAAACACGGAAGCAATCCACTTTCAAAAACGTTATTTTAGGTCACGTCATTGTTTCTTGTACAATGAATAAGAATTGCAACATTTACCTGGAGCTAACTCTGCAAATAGCACTGCTGGGTGATTAAAAAAGTAAGTCAATCGATTTTTAATTTACAGTCTTTTGAAACCATAAGAATAGAAAGGTTAACTTTAGTGAAACATCACATTTGAAAAATATGTGGAAAATAGAAATCAAAACTGGATGGTCTTCAGAGATATAGGGCAGGGGTTAAGGATAGCAGAAGGCTGGGACTAAAAACAAACAAAGATAACTATTGTAAAATATACTGTCTGTAAAATGTATATAATATTTAAAAGCTGGAAGTAGTCCATTAGTTTACTCCAATTAGGGGAGGGGTGGTAGGGTTAGGGGAAAATAATAAAGGAAAATACATTTTAAATATATACATATTTTATATATTTGCAAAAAAAAGATATAGGAAATTGCAAATGAGGCAGACGATTCCATTGATGGAAGCCACAATCTGTCTGCACTATTAAAGCAGATTTTTTTGTAAATGAAGGAGTTAATCAGCATCAGTGGACTGTAACATAAATGATGCTACTGATCATGAGGGCTTGGAATTTCCTCAGCTGGTCAATTGTTAGAAATGCCTATGTCTATTTTTGTCAATGAAAATACAAGACAATGTGGAATAACTACTATAAGACTGACGTCTGTGAGATGGATACTTCAGATGTTTCATTGTCCACTGTTTATATCCTTAAGATTAACTGTTCTCCCATGGTGTACTTTGTCTCCTGGAAGATATTTCAATAACAATGCTTTTCAAGGATAAAAATACATGTTATGTTTTTTTTATATGAAGTAAGAAGAGCAGTGACACAGAAAGCTTTCGGCTGTTCAGATCAATAAAACTGTATTTGTAGACAGCTTGTCCACATGACACTACATTCTCATCATGTCCTGAAGGATAGTCTCTAACCCAGTCAGCCCTTTTAGTTACATTCAACTTGCCTATGCCTCTGATGGTTCAGAGCAGTTCTCTGCCAGCACCATTCGTCTCTGTCCTCCCCTTGACTAGGTCAGTTTTATGGAGCCTATCACACCACTATGTCTGGTTAAACATACAGACCTTTCTGATTCGCATGCGTCCTCATCAGGGTTGGGGTCAATTCTAAATTCATTTAAAATTCATGAAGTGGTGAAAAAACTTTGAATTCAATTCAAATGTAAATTATCTTTGAGTTATGGAATTGAAATTAAATTGTAATTAGACTGGACATTTTAACAAATGTACATTTCCCAGATAATTGAATGAATGAACTTAGTATCGAAAATGAAGTGCAGGACTTTCTATATTTCAGTATAGCTAGGCTATCTGTACAGTGACATGATCAGACTGAAAGCCTGAGCCAATTGAGTTCTAATTGGAATATAGTGGAATTGTTGGGGATAATATTGAATTGGAAATTTAATTATTGGAATTTACATAACATTGGAATTGAGAGGAATGTATTATCTCTCAATTCAAAGACTGACCGGGAATTTGAATTGAATTTAATTTAAAGGGAGAGGGAGTTTAATTAGATTTTAATTTGTGGAATTAACTTGTAAACTAACTATTTCGTGTAAAAGGGGTCAATGCAGACAGTCCGAGTAGCTATTGGTAAACTTTTTAACTATTTAGTCTTATGGCTTTGGGGTAGAAGCTATTCAGGGTCCAGTTGGTGCCAGGCATGGTGCACCTGTACCGCTTGCCATGCGGTAGCAGAGAGAACAGTCTATTTAGGGCCTTCCTCTGACACCGCCTGATTTAGAGGTCCTGGATGGCAGGAAGCTAGGCTTCAGAGATGTACCATGCTGTACGCATTACCCTTTGTAGCGTCTTGCGGTCAAATGCCAAGCAGTTGCCATACCAAGTGGTGAAGCAGCCAGTCAAGATGTTCTCAATAGTGCAGCTGTAGAACTTTTTAAGAGTCTGAGAGCCCATACCAAATCTTTTCAGCCTCCTGAGGGGGAAGATATGTTGTCGTAACCTCTTCTTGACTGTGCTGGTGTGTGTGGACCATGATAAAATCGTTAATGATGTGGACACCGAGGAACTTGAAGATCTCATCTCGCTCCACTACATTACACTTCCTGTAGTTTTCTATACACCACGATCAGCTTTTTTTGTCTTGCTGATGTTGAGGGAGAGGTTGTTATTCTGTTACCACACTGCCAGCTCTCTGACCTCCTCCCTATAGGATGTCTCATCGTCATCAGTGATCAAGCCTAGCACCGTCGTGTCGTCGGCAAACTTAATGATGGTTTTGCAGTCGTGGGTGAACAGGGAGTACAGGAGGGGACTAAGCACGCACCTCTGAGGGGCCATCGTGTTGAGGGTCAGCGTGGTGGATGTGTTATTGCCTACCCTCACCACCCGTGGGCGGCCTGTCGGGAAGTGGGAGGTGGGAGGGAGGTGTTTAGTCCCAGGGTCTTTAGCTTAGTGATGCGTTGGAGGACACTATGGTGTTGAACACTGAGCTGTGGTCAATGAACAGCATTCTCACATAGGTGTTCCTCTTGTCGAGGTGGGAAAGGGCAGTGTTGACCGCAATAGAGATTGCGTCATCTGTGGATCTGTTGAGGCGGTATGCGAATTGGAGTGGGTGTCTGGAATGGTGGTGTTGATGTGATCAATGACCAGCCTTTCAAAGTATTTCATGGCTACAGATATGAGTGCTACGGGGCGATAGTCATTTAGACAGGTTACCTTGGTGGTCTTGGGCAAAGGGACTATGGTGGTCTGCATGAAACATGTAGGTATTACAGTCTGGTTCAGGGAGAGTTGAACATTTCCATGAAGACACTTGCCAGCTGGTCAGTGCATGCTCTGCGTACGCATCCTGATAATGTTAACCTGTGTAAAGTTCTTACTCATATCGGCTACATAGAGCGTGATCACACAGTCGTCAAGAACAACTGGTGCTCTCATCTCATGTATGGTTCAGTGTTGCTTGCCTCGAAGCAAGCATAGCAGGAATTTAGCTTGTCTGGTAGGTTTCTCTTTATAATCCATAATAGTTTGCAAGCCCTGCCACATCCGATGAGCATCAGAGCCTGTGTAGCAGGATTCAATCATAGTCCTGTAATGACGTTTTGCCTGTTTGATGGTTCATCGAGGGCGTAGAGGGATTTCTTATAAGCGTCCGGAATTAGTGTCCTGTTTCTTCTAAGTGGCAGCTCTAGCCTTTAGCTCAGTGCGGATGTTGTCTGTAATACATGGCTTCTGGTTGGGATGAAGTCGTCGATGCACTTATTAATTAATGAAGCCAGTGACTGATGTGATAAACTCCTCAATGCCATCGAATGAATCCTGGGACATATTCCAGTCGGCACTAGCGAAACAATCATGTAGCTTAGCATCTGCTTCATTGGACCACTTCCATATTGAGCGCTGGTTCTTCTTGTTTGAGTTTTTGCTTGTATGCAGGAATCAGGAGGATAGAGTTATGGTCACATTAGCCAAAAGGAGGGTGAGCTTTGTATGATTCTCTGTGTTTGGAGTAAAGGTGATCTAGCGTTTTTTTGTCTGTAGTTACCAGAGGTGTGGACTCGAGTCACATGACTTGGACTCGAGTCACAAATATGATGACTTGCAACTCGACTTTGACTTTAACACCAATGACTTGTGATTTGGACTTGAGCCTTATGACTTGACCTGACTTGATACCCTCCCCAAGCCCAAATATTAATAATGATGCTATTAAAAAAAAGTGTACAGCGTATAAACTCTTCTTTTAACGGATTACAGTTTGAATCAGACAGCAGCCAATCAAATTGTGCCAGCTGAGAAAAAGTTGTGCGTGGCAGTGCAGAGGAACGTCGGCGGGTGAATTCAGATGGAGCCCTTGGAAAGATGGTACCCAAACGTATTATTTTCAGATATGAAGATGACGCTCTATCAACAAAAAAATTACAGACGGAGGCGCAACAATTTCCAACTTTGTTCAACATTTGACGCTGCACAAAGAATGGTAAGTCATGGCTAATTTATTTTTATTTTATTTATTTCACCTTTATTTAACCAGGTAGGCAAATTGAGAACACGTTCTCATTTACAATTGCGACCTGGCCAAGATAAAGCAAAGCAGTTCGACACATACAACAACACATAGTTACACGTGGAGTAAAACAAACATACAGTCAATAATACAGTGAAAAATAAGTCTATATACAATATGAGCAAGTGAGGTGAGATAAGGGAGGTGAAGGCAAACAAAATATATATATAAATAAATAAAAATATAAAAAGGCCATGGTGGCGAAGTAAATACAATATAGCAAGTAAAAAAAAGAAAAAAAGTAGAGATAGTAGAGATAGAAAAAAGTAGAGATAGAAATAATGGGGTGCAAAGGAGCAAAATAAATAAATAAATAAATACAGTAGGTAAAGAGGTAGTTGTTTGGGCTAAATTATAGATGGGCTATGTACAGGTGCAGTAATCTATGAGCTGCTCTGACAGCTGGTGCTTAAAGCTAGTGAGGGAGATAAGTGTTTCCAGTTTCAGAGATTTTTGTAGTTCGTTCCAGTCATTGGCAGCAGAGAACTGGAAGGAGAGGCGGCCAAAGGAAGAATTGGTTTTGGGGGTGACCAGAGAGATATACCTGCTGGAGCGCGTGCTACAGGTAGGTGCTGCTATGGTGACCAGCGAGCTGAGATAAGGGGGGACTTTACCTAGCAGGGTCTTGTAGATGACCTGGAGCCAGTGGGTTTGGCGACGAGTATGAAGCGAGGGCCAGCCAACGAGAGTGTACAGGTCGCAGTGGTGGGTAGTATATGGGGCTTTGGTGACAAAACGGATGGCACTGTGATAGACTGCATCCAATTTATTGAGTAGGGTTTTGGAGGCTAATTTGTAAATGACATCACCGAAATCGAGGATTGGTAGGATGGTCAGTTTTACAAGGGTATGTTTGGCAGCATGAGTGAAGGATGCTTTCTTGCGGAATAGGAAGCCAATTCTAGATTTAACTTTGGATTGGAGATGTTTGATGTGAGTCTGGAAGGAGAGTTTACAGTCTAACCAGACACCTAGGTATTTGTAGTTGTCCACATATTCTAAGTCAGAGCCGTCCAGAGTAGTGATGTTGGACAGGCGGGCAGGTGCAGGCAGCGATCGGTTGAAGAGCATGCATTTAGTTTTACTTGTATTTAAGAGCAAATGGAGGCCACGGAAGGAGAGTTGTATGGCATTGAAGCTCGCCTGGAGGGTTGTTAACACAGTGTCAAAAGAAGGGCCAGAAGTATACAGAATAGTGTCGTCTGCGTAGAGATGGATCAGAGAATCACCAGCAGCAAGAGCGACATCATTGATGTATACAGAGAAGAGAGTCGGTCCAAGAATTGAACCCTGTGGCATCCCCATAGAGACTGCCAGAGGCCCGGACAACAGACCCTCTGATTTGACACACTGAACTCGATCAGAGAAGTAGTTGGTGAACCAGGCGAGGCAATCATTAGAGAAACCAAGGCTGTCGAGTCTGCCGATGAGGATGTGGTGATTGACAGAGTCAAAAGCCTTGGCCAGGTCAATGAATACGGCTGCACAGTATTGTTTCCTATCGATGGCGGTTAAGATATCGTTTATGACCTTGAGCGTGGCTGAGGTGCACCCATGACCAGATCTGAAACCAGATTGCATAGCGGAGAAGGTATGGTGGGATTCGAAATGGTCGGTAATCTGTTTGTTGACTTGGCTTTCGAAGACCTTAGAAAGGCAGGGTAGGATATAGGATATATAGGATATAGATATAGGTCTGTAGCTGTTAGGGTCAAGAGTGTCCCCCCCCTTTGAAGAGGGGGATAACCGCAGCTGCTTTCCAATCTTTGGGAATCTCAGACGACACGAAAGAGAGGTTCAAAAGGCTAGTAATAGGGGTGGCAACAATTTCAGCAGATAGTTTTAGAAAGAAGGGGTCCAGATTATCTAGCCCGGCTGATTTGTAAGGGTCCAGATTTTGCAGCTCTTTCAGAACATCAGCTGACTGTATTTGGGAGAAAGAGAAAAGGGGAAGGCTTGGGCGAGTAGCAGAGGGGAGGGCAGTGCTGTTGACCGGGGTAGGTGGAAAGCATGGCCAGCCGTAGAAAAATGCTTATTGAAATTCTCAATTATAGTGGATTTGTCGGTGGTGACAGTGTTTCCTATCTTCAGTGCAGTTGGAAGCTGGGAGGAGGTGTTCTTATTCTCCATGGACTTTACAGTGTCCCAGAACTTTTTTGAATTTGTGTTGCAGGAAGCAAATTTCTGCTTGAAAAAGCTAGCCTTGGCTTTTCTAACTGCCTGTGTATATTGGTTTCTAGCTTCCCTGAAAAGTTGCATATCACGGGGGCTGTTCGATGCTAATGCAGAACGCCATAGGATGTTTTTCTGTTGGTTAAGGGCAGTCAGGTCAGGAGAGAACCAAGGGCTATATCTGTTGCTGGTTCTAAATTTCTTGAATGGGGCATGCTTATTCAAGATGGTGAGGAAGGCATTTTTTAAAAATATCCAGGCATCCTCTACTGACGGGATGAGATCAATATCCTTCCAGGATACCTCGGCCAGGTCGATCAGAAAGGCCTGCTCGCTGAAGTGTTTCAGGGAGCGTTTGACAGTGATGAGTGGAGGTCATTTGACCGCTGACCCATTACGGATGCAGGCAATGAGGCAGTGATCGCTGAGATCTTGGTTGAAAACAGCAGAGGTGTATTTGGAGGGCAAGTTGGTTAGGATGATATCTATGAGGGTGCCCGTGTTTACGGAATTGGGGTGGTACCTGGTAGGTTCATTGATAATTTGTGTGAGATTGAGGGCATCAAGCTTAGATTGTAGGATGGCTGGGGTGTTAAGCATGTTCCAATTTAGGTCGCCTAGCAGCACGAGCTCTGAAGATAGATGGGGGGCAATCAGTTCACATATGGTGTCCAGAGCACAGCTGGGGGCAGAGGGTGGTCTATAGCAGGCGGCAACGGTGAGAGACTTGTTTTTAGAGAGGTGGATTTTTAAAAGTAGAAGTTCAAATTGTTTGGGAACAGACCTGGATAGTAAAACAAAACTCTGCAGGCAATCTTTGCAGTAGATTGCAACACCGCCCCCTTTGGCCGTTCTATCTTGTCTGAAAATCTTGTAGTTGGGGATGAAAATGTCAGAATTTTTGGTGGTCTTTCTAAGCCAGGATTCAGACACGGCTAAAACATCCGGGTTGGCAGAGTGAGCTAAAGCAGTGAACAAAACAAACTTAGGGAGGAGGCTTCTAATGTTAACATGCATGAAACCAAGGCTATTACGGTTACAGAAGTCATCAAAAGAGAGCGCCTGGGGAATAGGAGTGGAGCTAGGTACTGCAGGGCCTGGATTCACCTCTACATCACCAGAGGAACAGAGGAGGAGTAGGATAAGGGTACGGCTAAAAGCTATGAGAATTGGTTGTCTAGAACGTCTAGAACAGAGAGTAAAAGGACGTTTCTGGGGGCGATAAAATAGCTTCAAGGAATAATGTACAGACAAAGGTATGGTAGGATGTGAATACAGTGGAGGTAAACCTAGGTATTGAGTGATGATGAGAGAGATATTGTCTCTAGAAACATCATTGAAACCAGGTGATGTCATCGCATATGTGGGTGGTGGAACTGAAAGGTTGGATATGGTATAGTGAGCAGGGCTAGAGGCCCTACAGTGAAATAAGCCAATAAACACTAACCAGAACAGCAATGGACAAGGCATATTTACATTAAGGAGAGGCATGCTTAATCGAGTGATCAATAAGGGTCCAGTGAGTAGAGGTTGGTTGGGGTCACGGCGATCCAGACAGCTGGCCGGGTAGATGGCTATCGGTAGCAAGATAGCATAGGTCTATTTTTAGACACCTCGTGCGTTTCCGTCGGTAGATTAGTGGGGTTCCGTGTCTTGTAGAGGGGATCAATCCAATTGGCAAAATAGATATAGTGACCCAAGAAAAAAAAATTGGCCGATATACTTATTCAGATAGCAGCCGATAAGACAGTTAACGATTAGCGGGCCCCAGATGAGCGTTCAGGTAACGTCGCGACGGAGGTGCCAGTTGGATAACTCCCTCGGGCAGATAACGTCGGCAGTCAATCGTCAGCAAAAAAAAAAAAAAAAAAAAAACGGGTCCGGATAGGTGACTGTAGCCCAGGAATGGCTGATGGAACTCCTCAGCTGGCTAGCTCCGGAATAATTTAAGTTTGCTCCGGGATCGACGTAAGCCAATAGTCACACGGTTTGCAGCTAGCTAGCTGCGAAATCAAGGTGCAAATGTCCAGAGCCTGCGGCTGAAATCCGGGGAAACCGAGAGAAAAAAAAAAAAAAAAAAGGCCCGGTATGCTCCGGTCCGAGTCGCGTTGCACAAAAGTGCCGGTAGATTATCGAGCTAAAGGAATAGCTGATGACCACAAAACGTGGGCAGCTGAAACACCAACGCTAGCCAGCAAGCCGGCTAACTTCTGGGCAGCTTCAGATTAGCTTTCGGCTAGCTTTCGGCTAGCTTCTGGTTAGCTTTCTGGCTAACTTCTGATTAGCCCCTGGTTAGCTTCCACTGTGGATTTTCAGATTTGAGGTAAATAATACTTTTTTTTGTTGTAATTGGCGAGGCGGGTTGCAGGAAAGCTTTTGTAGTTGAGTTCTTGGATAATAAAAAATATAAAAGATATGCGAAGAAGGTGTAAATATATATATACAGGACAAGACAGTACGAGGACAAAAATGACGTCTGAACTGCTAAGCCATCTTGGAACTACCAATATAGACGACAGCGAAATATTTTATTACTTTACTAGTGTAGGCTAACATAACGTTAAATCAATGAGCCTCCACACAGTCAGTCAGTGCGGGAACGTGATCATTGCACCCAAGATTGAGCTACAACTGGTTAGGCAGTTGGTAGCCTAAATCCTGCCTGATGTTACTGCTGTTCCTAAAACCATTGACATACGTTAGCCTACTGTAACCACACAGAGAGAGTGTGTGTGTGTGTGTGTGTGTGTGTGTGTGTGTGTGTGTGTGTGTGTGTGTGTGTGTGTGTGTGTGTGTGTGTGTGTGTGTGTGTGTGTGTGTGTGTGTGTGTGTGTGTGTGTGTGTGTGTGTGTGTGTGCATGCATGCATGCAAAACCATTTTTTCCCCACAGCCCACCCCCACCCTTCATGCATCGCTGTCAGGTTGTGTGCAATCTTATCGACTGATTGCGCCCCATAGCGATCCTCGATAGTCGATCACTATTGGGGGGTGGGGGGCGCGTCTTTCTCATGGCTACCCATGTATTTTCATGGAAATCTAACGTTTATTTGGAAAGTAATAAATATATAGATATTTTTAAAAGCATTCATGATTTGCGTAAATGTAATATCCTAACTATTACTCTTGTTAAAAATATGAAATGGTATTATATTTGGTAAAGAGCACATTATGACTTGTTTAGGACTCGAAACTCAAAGTTTAGGACGTAAGACTTGACTTGATACTTGTCGGTCTTGACTTGAGACTTGACTCGGACTTGCCTGTCTTGACTTGGGACTTGACTTGGGACTTGAGTGCTAAGACTTGAGACTTACTTGTGAAACAATGACTTGGTCCCACCTCTGGTAGTTGCACACCTGACATTCTAGTAGAAATTAGGCAAGATGGATTTCAGTTTTCCTGCACTGAAATCACAGGTAACTAGGAGTGTCTTCTCTGTGTGAGCATTTTCTTGTCTGTTTATGACCCTACAGTGCATTTGGAAAGTATTCAGACCCCTTGACCTTTTCCATATTTTGTTACATTACAGCCTTATTCTAAAATGGATTAAATACTATTTTCCTCATCAATCTACACACAATACACCATAATGACAAAGCAAAACCTTTAAAAATATATATATATTTGCAAATGAGTTTTATTTTATTTTTTACATTTACATAAGTATTCAGACCCTTTACTGGGTACTTTGTTGAAGCACCTTTGACAGCAATTACAGCCTCAAGTCTACTTTGGGTATGAAGCTACAAGCTTGGCACAACTGAAATTTGGGGAGTTTTCTCCCATTCCTTTATGCAGATTCTCTCAAGCTATGTCAGGTTGGATGGGGAGCATCACTGCACAGCTTTTTTAAGGTCTCTCCAGAGATGTTAGATTGGGTTCAAGTCCGGGCTCTGGCTGGGCATCTCAAGGACATTCAGAGTCTTGTCCCAAAGCCACTCCTGTGTTGTCTTGGCTGTGTGCTTACGGTCGTTGTCCTTTTGGAAGGTGAACCTTCTCCCCAGTCTGAGGTCCTGAGCGCTCTGGAGCAGGTTTTCATCAAGGATCTCTCTGTACTTTGCTCCGTTCATCTTTCCCTCGATCCCTACTAGTCTTCCAGTCCCTGCCCCTGAAAAACATCCCCACAGCATGATGTTGCCACCACCATGCTTCACCGTAGGTATGGTGCCAGGTTTACTCCAGATGTAAAGCTTGGCATTCAGGCCAAAGAGTTCAATCTTAGTTTCATCAGACCAGAGAATCTTGTTTCTGAGGCCTTTTGCCAAACTCCAAGCGGGCTGTCATGTGCCTTTTACTGAGGAGTGGCTTCCATCTGGCCACTCTACCATAAGGGCCTGATTGGTGGAGTGCTGCAGAGATGGTTGTCCTTCTGGAAAGTTCTCCGATCTCTACAGAGGAACTCTGGGGCTCTGTCAGAGTGACCATCGGGTTCTTGGTCACCTCCTTGACCGAGACCCTTCTCCTCCAATTGCTCATTTTGCCGGACGGCCAGCTCTAGAAAGAGTCTTGGTGGTTCCAAACTTCTTCCATTTAAGAGTGATGGAGGCCACTGTGTTCTTGGGGACCTTCAATGCTGCAAACATTTTTTGGTAACCTTCCCCAGGTCTGTACATCAACACAATCCTGTCTCAGAGCGCTACGGAGAATTCTTTCGACCTCATAGCTTGGTTTTAGCTCTGACATGCACTGTCAACTGTGGGACTATTATATAGACAGGTGTGTGCTTTCCAAATCATGTTAAATCAATTGAATTTACCACAGGTGGACTCCAATCAAGTTGTATAAACATCTCAAGAATGATCAATGGAAACAGGATGCACCTGAGCTCAATTTCGAGTCTCATAACAAAAGCTCTGAATACATATATAAATAAGGTTTTTCAGTTTTTTATAATTAATACATTTGCAAATATTTCTACAAACCTGTTTTCACTTTGTCATTATGGGCTTTTGTGTGTCAATTGGTGAGGAAAATGCTTTATTTAATCCATTTTAGAATAAGGCTGTAACATAACAACATTTGGAAATAATCAAGGGGTCTGAAAACTTTGTGAATGCACTAGCTTGTTGCGGTTTTAGTGCCAGCATCAGTTTGTCGTGGTAAATAGACAGCAATGAAAAAATATAGATGAAAACTTTCTTGGTAAATAGTATGGTCTACAGGTTATTATGAGGTATTCTAACTCAGGCAAGCAGAACCGCAAGACTTGCTGAACATTAGAGATTGTTCACCAACTGTTGATAACAAAATGTCACACACCTCCTCTCTTGAGCTTACCCGACGCTGCCCTTCTGTCCTGCCGATGCATAGACAAACCAGCTTGATGTACATTATCCATGTCTTTGTTCAGCCACAACTCCGTGAAACATAGGATATTACAGTTCTTTAGGTCCTGTTGATAGGATAGTCTCGAACGGATCTCGTACAGTTTGTTCTCCTGTGATTGTACGTTCACCAATAGAACGGAGGGTAGAAAGGGTTTATGCACTCACCTACGTAGTTCCGTCAGGGTGCCTGCACGGCCTCTCTTACCAATGTGTGGGCTCGCTATGGGATATTAAGTTAACAAATAATGATTGACTGCCTCTGGATGTTCAGTTCCCATCAAATATTACCACCAGTAGAGGAGTGTTAATGCACAATAATCGCTAATCCCAGTTAGAGTGCTGTGTTTGTACAGTATGAGTATGTGAGTGCAGTACATGGGTGCCTGCGTGCGTACGTGTGTGAGTGTGTGTGTGAGAGAGAGAGAAACGACAGGGAATAGAGATAGGGACAGAGAGAGAAGAGTTGTCACTTAATTGTTTTATATGATTCATTTCTCATCCTATTTATGTAACTATAATCCAATTTAATGGGAGGATGTAAACAATAAACAAATAAATATGGCAATGACGAACACTGAAAGGAGGAGGAGGGAGTGAGCAAACAAAGGACAGGAAGAGAGAGAGATGGGAAAAGAGTGACAGGGAGGGAGAGGGAGTAGACACCAGATGGAAACCGAAATTACATTTATAACCTGAACAGAAGGTTAGGTTTGGCGAGAAGACTGTCGTCATTCTGACTCCCATCAGCCAGTGTGAGGTGAGCTTCTCATTCTGTAACTACTTAACAGCTTTTGGCACTTTGGTTGTCTTTAAACTAGTTGTGTTTGCCGTGATTAATGTAAATGTGAATGTGTATTTCTAAGTTTGTGTAGATGTCAGTCTAGGACGTTGTAACAGTAAACCACATTACCCTTGTGTGTGCTTTAAGTGGTTTCCTGGGGGGTCTCAGTCTCTTGCTGTATTCTGACAATCGTAAATAAATGATAGTCTCGAAAACCCGATCCTAGGCAACACGGTGACTAGGGTCCGGTTTCAATGATGGACTATTTTGGCAAAGAGGAACTACTGCCTAAGTCATTACCTACATCGTTATTTTATACGCTTGATTAAAATACAAAATAGTAACTAGCAAGATGGAGATCACAGAGGTTCTTTTTAAAGAGTGCTTTTCTCAAGGGGCTAGTTTGCATCAACTACCTTCACTAGAACCACTGCAAACGTTCTGCAAAAGTTCTGCAAACTTTGCTTTTGAATTGTGACGTTCTGGCATGTCTGCTTATTGTTCGGGAGAGTCCCACCATTGTTTCTCTCTCTTATTGATGTAGGCATGGCCGAGTTCCTCTATGCCTATAGAGTCCACCATTGTTTCTCTCTCTTATCGATGTAGGCATGACAGAGTTCCTCTATGCCTATAGAGTCCCACCATTGTTTCTCTCTCTTATCGATGTAGGCATGACAGAGTTCCTCTATGCCTATAGAGTCCCACCATTGTTTCTCTCTCTTATCGATGTAGGCATGACAGAGTTCCTCTATGCCTATAGAGTCCACCATTGTTTCTCTCTCTTATCGATGTAGGCATGACCGAGTTCCTCTATGCCTATAGAGTCCCACCATTGAAACCTGCCCCTTGTCACTGTGTGGCCTAGGGTTGGATTTTCATGTCAACTCAAATACAGCGAAACAAAAAATTTGAATGATGCTATGTTTTGAACATACTGTGTATTTGGCTGGTTTTCTGCAGTTCGGGGAAGTCTCAGGCTCACATATGTACTGTTCCTTTGTGCGTCTGTGTGCCTGGGTGTGTGTCCGTCACAGGAGGCTGCTGAGAGGAGGACGGCTCATAATTAGGTGGTTGTAGCTTAGCTTTACTGTTCAATGATTTATTCTGCTGTTGGGAGGGGCCCAGACTTCTGACTCTAGGCTGTGACTATAAAAACATACCGGTTTATACCTAACCCTGAGGAGATGTTTTATTTACCCAGCATTGACATGTAGGTATTCCGTGGTCAAGGTGGGCACAGGCTAGCCTACACCAAGCTCTCACCAGCCCAACATGGGCAAGCCCAGCAAGGGCTAGCCAAAACCAAACTCACAGCATCACCAGCCAAACCCACAGCATCACCAGTCAAACACAGGCTAGCCCACATCAAGCCAACACCAGCCCAACATGGCCCAGCCGAACCCCGGCCAATACAAGCTAACCCGCACCAATCCCACATCAGCTCAAAGTGCTAGCCATCACTAGCCCAAAACAAGCCGGCTGGGGATCGCTAGCCCGTGTTGATCTGATGTGGGATTGGTGCAGGTTAGTTTGTGTTGGCCTGGTGTAGGCTGGCCCGTGTTGGGTTAGCCCACACCAAGCCCAGCTACTTCATAGTGTAGAGGTGGGGCTCATTTGAATATTTGGGGGCAGAGTTGTACACAGTAGTATTGGTGCAACTGTTGTTTTTTCTTCTTTTTCTTGCTGTACTAAACCGCACTTTACTGTACTCTACTGTACTGTACTGCACCGAACTCTACTCCAATGTACTGTACTATACTGTGATGTAGTCTTCTGTACTGTACTCTACTGTGTTCTACTTTGCCATACTGTGATGTCTAAAGTTGTGAAACATAGACGTCTATGATTGGTTCAGATTTGGTCCGGTCCAGAACATCTACATTTGTACTTGTTTAAGGGCTGAGCTAAATATATTTTATATATGAGATTCTTCAAAGTAGCCACCCTTTGCATTGATGACAGCTTTGCACACTCTTGGCATTCTCTTAACCAGCTTCACCAGAAATGATTTTCTAAAAGTCTTGAAGGAGTTCCCACATATGCTGAGCACTTGCTGGCTGCATTTCCTTCACTCTGCGGTCCAACTCATCCCAAACCATCTCAATAGGGTTGAGTGGAGGCCAGGTGGAGGCCAGGTGGAGGACAGGTGGAGGCCAGGTGGAGGCCAGGTCATCTGATGCAGCACCCCATCACTCTCCTTCTTGGTCAAATAGCCCGTACACAGCCTGCAGGTGTGTTGGGTCATTGCCCTGTTGAAAAACAATTGAAAGTCCCACTAAGCGCAAACCAGATAGGATGGCATATCGCTGCAGAATGCTGTGGTAGCCATGCTAGTTAAGTCTGCCTTGAATTATAAATAAATAATTGACAGTGTCACCAGCAAAGCAACCCCACACCATCACACCTCCTCCTCCATGCTTCACCATATGAACCACACATAAGGAGAGCATCCGTTCACCTACTCTACATCTCACAAAGACATGGCGGTTGGAACCAAAAATCTCAAATTTGAAGTCATCAGACCAAAGGACAGATTTCCACCGGTCTAATGTCCATTGCTCGTGTTTCTTGGCCCAAGCAATTCTCTTCATATTGGTGTCCTTTAGTAGTGGTGTCTTTGCAGCAATTGTACCATGAAGGCCTAATTCACGCAGTCTCCTCTGAACAGTTGATGTTAAGATGTGTCTGTTACTTGAACTCTGTGAAGCATTTATTTGGGCTGCAATCTGAGGTGTATTTACTTCTAATGAACATCCTCTGCAGCAGAGGTAACTCTGGGTCTTACATTCCTGTGGCGGTCCTCATGAGAGCCAGTTCCATCATAGCGCTTGATGGTTTTTGCGACTGCACTTGAAGAAACTTTCAAAGTTCTTGACATTTCCGGATTGACTGACCTTCATGTCTTAAAGTAATGATAGACTGTCATTTCTCTTTGCATATTTGAGCTGTTCTTGCCATAATCTGGACTTGGTATTTTACCAAATAAGGATATCTTCTGTATACCACCCCTACCTTGTCACAACACAACTGATTGGCTCAAACACAATAAGAAGGAAATAAATTCCACAAATTAACTTTTAACAAGGCACACCTGTTAATTGAAATGCATTCCAGGTGACTACATCATGAAGCTGGTTGAGAGAATGCCAAGAGTGTGCAAAGCTCTCAAGGCAAAGGGTGGTTACTTTGAATAATCTCAAATATAAAATATATTTAGATTTGTTTAACACTTTTTTGGTTACTACATGATTCCATATGTGTTATTTCATAGTTCTGATGTCTTCACTATTATTCTACAATGTAGAAAATAGTCAAAAATAAAGAAAAACCCTCGAATGAGTAGTTGTGTCCAAACTTTTGACTGGTACTGTATGTGTCCTAGAACACATTTAATTTGTTCTTTAAAAGTTCTCAGAATGTTTTCTTATGTTGTGGGAACAGTCTTGTGAGAACAATGAGTGGACATCACAAAAGATACGCTCCCAAAACACAAAAACTGTCCAATTGCTCGCATGATTCTGCAATGTTTCTTTTCGGGTACAAAAAACATTCACCTGATGTTACAAGAATGTTCCCAAAGCACATTTAATCTGTTTGTTAAAGGTTCCCAGAATGTGTAATTGGGTTGTGGAACTGTCTGGTGAGAACATTGTGGGGACATCACAAAAGATATGTTCCCAAAACATAAAAACTGTACAGTTGTGCAGATGAGTCTACAGTGTTTATTTTCGGGTGAAAAAAAAATCACCTGATGTTACAAGGACATTTTCAGAACCCATTTAATCTCTCCTTTAAAGGTTTGCAATATATGTTATTAGGTTATGGGAACAGTCTGGCGGGAACATTGTGGGGACATCCCAAAAGATATGTTCCCAAAATAGAAAAACTGTCAAGTTGTGCAGATTATTCCAATGCTTCTTTTAGGGTGCAAAAAACATTCACCTGATGTTGTAAGAACATTCCCGGAATACATGTTCTATGTTCTTTAATAAAACATTTCTTTAAGTTGTGGGAACATTGTGGGGATATGGTTACCAAAACACTAAAACTGTCCAATTGTGCTGACATTCAGATAATGTTTGTATCTGACTGCTCAAAACATTCCTTTGATGTTGCAAGAATGTTGACAGAACAGCCTTTAAGTTATTTGAAGGTTCCCAGAACATTTAAATAGGTTGTGGGAACAGTGTGGGTACATTACAAGAGATAGGTTCCCAAAACACAAACTATGCTCAGTTGTGATGACATTCATATTAAGTTAGGTTGCACAGGACATTCCCTTAATGTTCTTAAGAATGAAATAAGTCCGTTTATATGACGTTCATAGCGTATTTGTTTTAGGTTTAACAAAATATTAAATTGATGTAAAATTGACATTTTACCTTGTCTTGGACGTCCTCAGAACAGAATATTTAGAACATGTTATATTTAAGTTTGACCTAATATTACCACAACTTTCTCAGCATGCACATAAGAAAGATTGGAATACATCCCCATTATGTTTCTCTCCAGATTTGCTTATTTTTTCCCCATATGTTTATGTATCCTGCACGTGTGACATAACTCCACCATTTATATCATTATCAAAGATAATAACATTTTTAAACATATTTTGAACATGGTTCCGATCTCAATTAACCAAAAGTAAGAGGTTGTAGTGTGGATAAAGGCAATTATTTTAGGGTTGAGCCATTCGTACTAATCTACAGGAGAACCCGTTCAGGTTTAAGTATACCTTTTCAATGACTGAAGCTTTTAGTGAGATGTTTAATGCTTTAAAATGTAACACTTTTAGCCCCCGGAACTCAAATTCATTATATAAATAAGCATGTTTAATTTTGTCTGGCAAGTTGTCTGGAGTAAGCAGGGCCATAAGTAAATATGTAAGTAAACTGTGATATCGCAAGTCCGACTCCACGAGGGGGCTAAATGAGGCTTAGCCTGCGTTCCTACAACACAAAAGTAAGACTGAAGGCTACAGGGCTGCTGAAGGCGGTGACGGACCCTGGCTTTAAGTTTACAGCCACCATGGTACACAGAATCCTCAACGAGTACGAAGCCTTTTAGGCACAGTGCAGTCCTAGTGGCATTGACGCACCACCAGCTCCAAGCAAATGACAATGTTATGTACATACAAATTTCCAGCAATATGTGGTGGACAGTACAGTAGGCCAGCAGGACCAAGGAAAAGAGACAATGTAAAATACTTTTTTTCAGCGCGTTAGATGCTGTCATTGGTAAAATGTCAGAACGATTTAGCGAACGCAACAGCCAACTGGTGGAGACCCTGTGTGCCCTTGACCCAGAGAGCCATGACTTTCTAGATGTGAAAAATGTCAAACCACTGCTGGATCAGATTTGGTGGAAGCTGACCAGTTTTTGCCAACTGAAATCGCCTGCTCTGGCTCCGATGAGGACAAATGGACCCCACTTGAAATCCAGCATTTATCCTCTGGGTATCTCTCCGCCATCCTGGCCATGCTTACTGCACTGAAACATGGACTGACTTTTGGGGCGTCCACAGCTACCTGCGAAAACTAATTTTCCACTTTGACAAATGTGTTCAGTCAGCACAGAAGAGGCATGCTACACCCGAGGAAAACTGAACTAATCCAACTGGCTTTTGAGGGATCTCTTACGGGTATATTTCAGGGAGAACGGAGTAATTGACTACTCAGGAAGTTCGAGGAAGCTGCAACTCTTTGAAAAGGTAAGATTGTTTCAATCTAGCTGGTTGGATTTGATCAAAATCTTGCTTTAATCTGTAGTCGGACACGGAACCACGAAGGGGCTAAAGGGGGTTTAGCCCCCTCAGTTCAAACTTTAGCTCCCTTAGTTTTAGTTTTTTTTTATACTTTGTTTTTATTGTAGGAACACAAAGAAAGTACAAATAAAGTAAAATAAAAGAACAAAAATGATCTGGCAGTTACAGTGCACTTCATACCTTCATCATCATATTAGTTACATTAGCATCTTTGAATTAGACCTTTTCCAAGTATGAAACCCATTTCTCCCAGTATTCCTGACCACTCTCCTAAAAATATCAAAAAGTTAAAAGATTGAGTGACAGGCACCGTGTCAACATAATGGACAAGCTGCTGTATGTGTAGAGAGGCTGGTCTCATAGACTAGACGAAACAAAGTACAGTGCCTTGCAAAAGTATTCATTCCCCTTGGCATTTGTTCCTATTTTGTTGCATTACAACCTGTAATTTAAATTGATTTATATTTGGACTTGTAATGTAATGGACATACACGAAATAGTCCAAAGTGGTGAAGTGAAATTAAAAAAATTACCTGTTTCAAAAAATAAAAAATAATAATAATTGAAAAGTGGTGCGTGCATATGTATTCATCCCCTTTGCTATGAAGCCCCTAAATAAGATCTGGTGCAACCAGTTACCTTCAGAAGTCACATAATTAGTTAAATAATGTCCACTTGTGTGCAATCTAAGTGTCACATGATCTCAGTATACACCTGTTCTGAAAGGTCCCAGAGTCTGCAACACCACTAAGCAAGGGGCACCACCAAGCAAAAGGAGCTCTCCAAACAGGTCAGGGACAAAGTTGAGGAGAAGTACAGATCAGGGTTGGGTTATAAAAAAATATCAGAAACTTTGAACATCCCACAGAGCACCATTAAATTCATTATTAAAAAATGGAAAGAATATGGCACCACAACAAACCTGCCAAAACTTAATCAGAAAGGCAACAAAGAGACCAAAGATAACCCTGAAGGAGCTGCAAAGCTCCACAGCGGAAATTGGAGTATCTGTCCATAGGACCACTTTAAGCCATACACTCCACAGAGCTGGGCTTCACAGAAGAATGGCCAGAAAAAAACCACTGCTTAAAAACGTCTTATGGCTGCAATCCCGTTAACGGGATCGATATGACAACAGCCAGTGAAAGTGCAAGGCGCCAAATTCAAACAACAGAAATCTCATAATTAAAATTCCTCAAACAGACATGTATCTCATACCATTTTATTGGTAATCTTGTTGTTAATCCCACCAAAGTGTCCGATTTCAAATAGGCTTTTCAGCGAAAGCACCACAAACGATTATGTTAGATCACCACCAACTCAAAGAAAAACACAGCCATTTTTCCAGCCAAAGAGAGGAGTCATAAAAAGCACAAATAGAGATAAAATGAATCACTAACTTTTGATGATCTTCATCAGATGACACTCATAGTACTTCCTGTTACACAATACATATATGTCTTGTTCGATTAAGTTCATATTTATATCCAAAAACCTCAGTTTACATTGGCGCCATGTTCAGAAATGCCTCCAAAATATCCGGAGAAATTGCAGAGAGCCACGTCAAATAACAGAAATACTCATCATAAACTTTGATGAAAGATACATGTTTTACATAGAATTAAAGATACACTTGTTCTTAATACAACCGCTGTGTCAGATTTCAAAAAGCTTTATGGCAAAACACAATATTCAATCATCTGAAAACAGAGTTCAGCCACAAAAGCAAGCCATACAGTTACCCGCCCAAATTGTGCAGTCAACAAAACCCATAAAAAGCATTATAAATCTTCACTTACCTTTGCTGATCTTCGTCGGAATGCACTCCCAGGACTCCGACTTCCACAAGAAATGTTTGATTTGTTCGATAATGTCCATCATTTATGTCAAAATACAGTAGGGCAAAAAAGTATTTAGTCAGCCACCAATTGTGCAAGTTCTCCCACTTAAAAAGATGAGAGAGGCCTGTAATTTTCATCATAGGTACACTTCAACTATGACAGGCAAAATGAGAGAGAAAAAATCCAGAAAATCACATTGTAGGATTTTTAATGAATTTATTTGCAAATTATGGTGGAAAATAAATATTTGGTCGATAACAAAAGTTTATCTCAATACTTCGTTATATACCCTTTGTTGGCAATGACAGAGGTCAAACGTTTTCTGTAAGTCTTCACAAGGTTTTCACACACTGTTGCTGGTATTTTGGCCCATTCCTCAATGCAGATCTCCTCTAGAGCAGTGATGTTTTGGGACTGTTGCTGGGCAACAGGTACTTTCAACTCCCTCCAAAGATTTTCTATGGGGTTGAGATCTGGAAGACTAGATAGGCCACTCCAGGACCTTGAAATGCTTCTTACGAAGCCACTCCTTCGTTGCCCGGGCGGTGTGTTTGGGATCATTGTCATGCTGAAAGACCCAGCCACGTTTCATCTTCAATGCCCTTGCTGATGGAAGGAGGTTTTTACCCAAAATCTCACGATACATGGCCCCATTCATTCTTTCCTTTACACGGATCAGTCGTCCTGGTCCCTTTGCAGAAAAACAGCCCCAAAGCAGGATGTTTCCACCCCCATGCTTCACAGTAGGTATGGTGTTCTTTGGATGCAACTCAGCATTCGTTGTCCTCCAAACACGACGAGTTGAGTTTTTACCAAAAAGTTATATTTTGGTTTCATCTGACCATATGACATTCTCCCAATCTTCTTCTGGATCATCCAAATGCTCTCTAGCAAACTTCAGACGGGCCTGGACATGTACTGGCTTAAGCAGGGGGACACGTCTGGCACTGCAGGATTTGAGTCCCTGGTGGCGTAGTGTGTTACTGATGGTAGGCTTTGTTACTTTGGTCCCAGCTCTCTGCAGGTCATTCACTCGGTCCCCCCGTGTGGTTCTGGGATTTTTGCTCACCGTTCTTGTGATAATTTTGACCCCACGGGGTGAGATCTTGCTTGGAGCCCCAGATTGAGGGAGATTATCAGTGGTCTTGTATGTCTTCCATTTCCTAAGAATTGCTCCCACAGTTGATTTCTTCAAACCAAGCTGTTTACCTATTTCAGATTCAGTTTTCCCAGCCTGGTGCAGGTCTACAATTTTGTTTCTGATGTCCTTTGACAGCTCTTTGGTCTTGGCCATAGTGGAGTTTGGAGTGTGACTGTTTGAGGGTGTGGACAGGTGTCTTTTATACTGATAAAGTTCAAACAGGTGCCATTAATACAGGTAACGAGTGGAGGACAGAGGAGCCTCTTAAAGAAGAAGTTACAGGTCTGTGAAAGCCTGAAATCCTGCTTGTTTGTAGGTGACCAAATATTTATTTTCCACCATAATTTGCAAATAAATTCATTAAAAATCCTACAATGTGATTTTCTGGATTTTCTTTTCTCATTTTGTCTGTCATAGTTGAAGTGTACCTATGATGAAAATTACAGGCCTCTCTCATCTTTTTAAGTGGGAGAACTTGCACAATTGGTGGCTGACTAAATACTTTTTTGCCCCACTGTAGCTATTTTTGTAGCGTGTTTGGTATACAACTCCAACGTCAGGGAAGCGCGTTCACTAAAACCTGACGAAATGTCCAAAAGTTCCGTAACAGTCCGTAGAAACATGTCAAACGATGTATTGAATCAATCTTTAGAATGTTTTTAACATAAATCTTGAATAACGTTCCAACCGGAGAATTACATTGACTTCAGATAAGCGATGGAACAGAGCTCCCTCTCATGTGAACGTGCATGGTCAAAGAATGGTCAGGTCATGGCAGACCTGACTAATTCTCCTCTCATTCGGCCCCCTTCACAGTAGAGGCATCAGACAAGGTTCTACAGACTGTTGACATCTAGTGGAAGCCGTAGGAAGTGCAAACTCATCCATATCTCGCTGTGATTTAAATGGGATCTTGGTTGAAAATCGACCAGCCTCAGAATTTCCACTTCCTGTTTGGATTTTTTCTCTGGCTTTTTGCCTGCCATATGAGTTCTGTTATACTCACAGACATAATTCAAACAGTTTTAGAAACTTCAGAGTGTTTTCTATCCAATACTAATAATAATATGCATATATTAGCAACTATGACTGAGGAGCAGGCCGTTTACTCTGGGCACCTCTGTGCACCTTTCATCCAAGCTACTCAATACTGCCCCTGCAGCCATAAGAAGTTAAAGAAAAGAAATAGGCTCCTCTCATCACCCCGAGAATAGCATCCCCACAGTGAAGCATGGTGGTGGCAGCATCATGCTGTGGGGATGTTTTTCATCGGCAGCAACTGAGAAACTGGTCAGAATTGAAGGAATGGTGGATGGCGCTAAATACAGGTAAATTCTTGAAGGAAACCTATTTCAGTCTTCCAGAGATTTGAGACTGGGACGGAAGTTCACCTTCCAGCAGGACAATAACCCTAAGCATACTGCTAAAGCAACACTTGAGTGGTTTAAGGGGAAACATTTAAATGTCTTGGAATGGCCTAGTCAAAGCCCAGACCTCAATCCAATTGAGAATCTGTGGTATAACTTAAAGATTACTGTACAGCAGCGGAACCCATCCAACTTGAAGAAGCTGGAGCAGTTTTGCCTTGAAGAATGGACAAAAATCCCAGTGGCTAGATGTGCAAAGCTTATAGAGACATACCCCAAGAGACTTTCAGCTGTAAAGGTGGCTCTACAAAGTATTGACTTTGGGGGGGTGAACAGTTAAGCACGCTCAAGTTTTCAGTTGTTTTGTCTTATTTCTTGTTTGTTTCACAATAAAAAATAGTTTGCATCTTCAAAAGGATAGGCATGCTGTGTAAATCAAATGATACAAATCCCCCAAAATGTATTTTAATTTCAGGTTGTAAGGCAACAAATAAGGAAAAATGCCAAGGGAGGTGAATACTTTCGCAAGCCACTGTAAACATAAATCCGGGAAACTCAAATTAGTATGATATGTTACATTTGGTACGGTTACATACGACAGAAGGTTACTTAAAGGTGCAATATGCTGAAATCACTCCGCCAGTTCCTGGTCACTAAAATTCTAATAGTTTGCCTAATTTCTATAAGGACAAGACCCAGATGCAGACCGTGTCGAAGTAACGTTTATTGCAGCAACAGAGGCAAAGGTACAGGACAGCAGGCAGGCTCAGGTTAGGCAGTGGTCGGAAATCCAGATAGGGGCAAAGGTACAGGGCGGCAGGCAGGCTCAGGGTCAGGCAGAGTGTTCAGGCGGGCAGGTTCAGGGTCAGGACAGGCAAGGGTCAAAAACCAGGAGGGTGTGAAAAAGAGAGGCTGGGAAAAGACAGGAGCTGACAGGACAAATGCTGGTAAGCTTGACAAACAAGACGAACTGGCAACAGACAAACAGAGAACACAGGTATAAATATACAGGGGATATTGGGGAAGAGGGGCGACACCTTGAGGGGGGTGGAGACAATCACAAAGACAGGTGAAACAGATCAGGGCGTGACAATTTCAGTTTATGTGACAGAACAAGCAGTCATTGTGTCGATAATCAGTGTACCATCTAAATAAGGAACTCAATAAAGTCCACAATAGCCGACAAATACATGTGATTTCCTGTGTGTAGGGAACTGCCCATGGTGCTGGTAGAGCACAGTGAGATTTTGTGCCATTGAACCTGTCACCTCTTGGTCAAAAGCATTTTTTTTACTTTTATGTTTGTGATTTAGTGTGATATAAGCAGAATTCAATATAAATCCAATGCAAGAACTCAAATTATGCCCCTGGGTATAGCAACATATGGGTATGTTCCATCACTGAAATTATGATATTATGGTTTTCTTGGTAATCTATTGGTTTTTGTGGCTGTAAATGGAACTGTACTTATTGGAAACGTGTTTATGGTAGGCTGTCATTGCTTAATTGATTATGTGGGTCGAATTTGATTCACAGAAGTGTATTTTGGCGGATCGCAACGTATTACTGAACTCGTGAGCAAGCGGCATTCATTTCTATTTTTGAAACAGGCCTGTATAGGCCTATTTATTTGGCAAGACAGCTGTGCATGTCTGCATCTCACTGTAGTAGGCTGTAGGCTATGTTTTGGTTATTTGGATCTCCATTTGCCCTTTGTTTACGGCATATATTTACTATTAATGTAACTAGCCTAAATATAAATTGTGTCATGCCTTACATATCTGATATTTTGTCTACTAGGCCTACCACTTGGCACCGCTGTTTTGTTCAAAAGCACTCAGTGATCTCAGAATCTCTGCATTTGAACTTTATGTTTGTGGTATAGCGTGATTATACACTGAGTGTAGAAAACATTAAAGACCACCTTCCTAATATTGAGTTGCAACCACCCTTTTGGCCTCAGAACAGCATCAATTCATCGTGGCATGGACTCTACAAGGTGTCGAAGGCATTCCCCAGGGATGCTGGCCCGTGTTGACTCCAATGCTTCCTACTGTTTTGTCAAGTTGGCCGAAAGTCCATTGGGTGTTGTCCATTCTTTGTAACGATGTGCGCTGAGAGTCGGGAAGCAAGTTCAGGGAGTGTTTATGATAAAATAAATGCAACATAATACAAAACAAGAACCTCAAACAACGTGCAGACAGGAAACTGACACAGAAACAATGACGCCTGGGGAAGGAACCAAAGCGAGTGACACATATAGGGCAGGTTATCAAGGAAGTGATGGAGTCCAGGTGAGTCTGACGACGCGCAGGTGCGCGTAACGATGGTGACATGTGTGCGCCATAACGAGCAGCCTGGTGACCTAGAGGCCAGAGAGGGAGCACACGTGATAATCTTGATACACACTGGAAACTGTTGAGCGTGAAAAACCCAGCAGCGTTGCAGTTCTTGACACAAACCGTTGCGCCTGGCACCTACTACTATACCCCGTTCAAAGGCACTTAACTCGTGTGTGGTAGTCATGTTTTTGTTATTCACCTACTGTAAGCGGATCTAATGGACCCACAACATTACTGGGTTTAAAAAAAAATACAGCCATAACAATTTATGTAAAAAATACTTTATATTTAATACTTAGATGTTGACTTATCTCAATTACAAGCAATATAGACATTATACATGGTTAATATTTGCCATTTATCTCTGCTAGATCACATTCATTAATAAAATGTTCAAATCAAATCAAGTTGTTCTGGTCACATACACATGGTTAGCAGATGTTAGCAGTGTCGCGAAATGCTTGTGCTTCTAGTTCCGATTATTATCATATATGCTCAAGACATGGGTGGGAAAAATCATGTTTATCTTGAACAAATATAAAGTTAACAAGGTTTTCATCACTACTGACATGTATTGCTTTGAACAGAACAAATTGGAAGGACACATTTTACTTAGAGTATTTTATGGAAATGATACATGAGCCCCATTGAATACAAATTAAGGCCAGTCTACACCCCACATGAGGGACTGAGTTGTTGGTTGTGTGGGTCAGGCGGATGGGGCACCAGCATCCTCCTCCTGAATCCTCCTCACAGTGGCTGCAAAAGCTGGAGTCCTTGGGATATGTTGCCTCCTCTAGATTTGAGGTCTTACCAATGCATTGCCCAGCTCCTCGGGAATGAGCCGTCTCCTCTGGAGCTTCCCTCTGTTCCAATCTGGGTTCAACGCTTTCCAGGTGACACACGCGTTGTACGCCGAGATGTCCAACATGTTGAAGAATATCACGTGGCCAGCATAGGGTTCTTCTTTTGCAGCTGTAGCCAATTACCAACTTGTCTAAATTGTCCACTTCTCCTTGTGTGCCATTGTAATGTTTTTTGATGTTCCTGGCCACAGATTCTCCCACCCCTATGCAGCGTGCTCATGATTACCACATTTTTGCCTTTCTTTGGCATGTAGGACACTAGGGACGTGTCAGCCATGAACACAAACTTAGAGGAATTGATAGGCCTGTTCCGTGTTTTCAACAGCTGAGGTGGTGGCTCTGGCTTGTTTTTTCGTACTGTTCCTACCATCATCAGCTTCCTCTTGAGGAGCTCCTGTCCCAGCTTGTGTGAAGTAAAAAAGTTATTGCATGTGGTGTTGTGGCCATGGAGTCCCTGTGTCACATCCAGGACAACCCATATCCCTTGGTTCTTCTCAGGGGCTCCTCCATCTGGCTTCCCTGTACACACTTGCAAGTTCCACTCATATGATGAAGCAGCAACACAGGCAGCCCAGATCTTGATTCCATTTTTTATGGGTTTTGATGGTATGTACTGCCAGAAGGGGCAGCGGCACATAAATGACATAAGCTGCTAATCAACAGTAACGTTGGGCCCAGGGTTGTAAAACAGGGGAAGGCGGTCCACCCACTTGTCCCACACTGACCTGATTGCAGCTAGTTTGTCTCTCTGCCGCCGAGCTGGTCTGGTGTCCCCGTTATCAAAGGGGAAAATCATGGAAATAATATGGAAGTTTTCCAGAGACATTGTTGCACAGAAATGTTCTCTACCAGTTTCTGCATCCCAAAGGGATTCTGTGGATTCCCCATTGGATCTGAAAACACAAGCAAGAATAAGAACCCCAAAGTAGTCCATCTCCTTCCATGTCTCTCCAAAAACACAACTTCCCTCAAAATTAGTGCAGTCCAGAATGATTTTCAGAACACTTTATGTCCTGCACATGAGTAACCGACATCCACGTTGACCCTGGTTACATCCTTATCACATTGGCAGCCATGCGAGGTGGCTCATTCCTTGGGCAAGAAGACCATTATATTTCACCTTTTTTAAAATAATGTCCCATCTGTTCTGTTGTATATCTACCATTGATCTTGAGCGCTGTGGAGTGGAGTACGTGCACTTAGGGTGACCAGACGCCACTCACTCAGCTGACCTTTGCTGATAAACGTACACAGGTGGATTCCCCAAGATCAATTCAATTCCCTTCTCTCAAAACTGAATAATACACCATCATGAGGGATACATCACATCTATTGGCTCAAATTGACTTACTAAGTCATACTAACCAGGTCTGTCAGTAGAAATATTTGACGAAGGATCCCGCCACATGAGAACCTCAGTAGTCATAATAGTACTTCTGAGCTGGTAAATAGAATAGGACAGTGTCACACGTGATTGTGTCACTGCTGAAATACTGTGACAAAGTAATTTTCTTGAGCTATCATGACTGCCTAAGAACTGTAGTTCCATGTGTGCAGCGTGGGAGAAATGTAAAGGTAGAGATGACAGCTCATGAGTTGGCTCAACAGTCTAACCAAACCACTTTAGTCAACAACACCCTGTTATCTTTGTCCCCTCCCTGACAGTACCCAGAACCCTGCTCAGGTGGGCATGAAGACAACACTGTCTGTTGAAATCACCAGGGAGATCACAGACTTGCCACTCATGGCTATTAAAGTCTCCATGGAAACGGACAAGAGTTCACACCACAGAGGAATCTATATTGACTTTGTTTCACTTGGTTGCTCCAAAGGGCAGAACGCAAGTGAGACATTTATAGGGTTCTTATAACAGTGAGGCCATTATGATAATCAATTTCGATACCACTTTTCCACTGTAGTTGTTGTAAATCATTGTCTGTATTGCAGGGTATACATGTACATTATCTCTCTCATTCTCTTGGTCTCTCACAAACACACTATCTCCCCCGTCTCCCTTTCCTTCTCTCTCCCCCTCTCCCTTTCCTTCTCTCTCCCCCTCTCCCTTTCCTTCTCTCTCTCCCTCTCCCTTTCCTTCTCTCCCCCTCTCCTTTTCATTCTCTCTCTCGCCCTCACTCCCTTTCCTTCTCTCTCCCCGTCTCCATTTCCTTCTGTCTCTCCCCTCTCCTTTTCATTCTCTCTCTCCCCATCTCACTTTCTCTATCTCCCTCTTGTTTTACGAAGGTCATACAGAGGATAATTTTGCTATTTGATTTAGAATTTTTATATAATTTTTTTTATTTATATAAAAATAAACAGATTCACTACATGGAACAACAGATAGTCCCCCCAAAAACAAATCTAAAGGAAGTTTGTTTTGAAATGTCTATTATATATATGAATCCTTTTGACTGGTCCCAGGGGACCTTCAGACGAGTATTGTGAGGCTTGGGGGCATCCTAGAGACCAGTCGAAAGTTTGGACACACCTACTCATTCAAGGGTTTTTTCTTGATTTTTACTATTTTCTACATTGTAGATTGTAGATTGCATGAATCAGGCCTTCATGGTCGAATTGCCACTACAAAAAAGACAACAATAATAAGAAGAGACTTGCTTGGGCCAAGAAACACAAGCAATGGACATTAGACTGGTGGAAATCTGTCCTTTGGTCTGATGAGTCCAAATTTGAGATTTTTGGTTCCAACCGCCATGTCTTTGTGAGACACAGAGTAGGTGAACGGATGATATCCCATCGTGAAGCATGGAGGAGGTGTGATTGTGTGGGGGTGCTTTGCTGGTGACACTGTCAGTGATGTATTTAACATTCAAGGCACACTTAACCAGCATGGCTACCACAGCATTTTGCAGCGATACGACATCCCATCTGGTTTGCGCTTAGTGGGACTATCATTTGTTTTTTGACAGGACAATGACCCAAAAGACACCTGTGTAAGGGCTATTTGACCAAGAAGGATAGTAAGGGAGTGCTGCATCAGATCCACATTCACCCAACCTCAACCCTATTGAGATGGTTTGGGATGAGTTGGACCGCAGAGTCAAGGAAAAGCAGCCAACATGTGCTCAGCATATGTGGGAACTCCTTCATGACTGTTGGAAAAGCATTCCTCAGGAAGCTGGTTGAGAGAATGTCAAGAGTTTGCAAAGCTGTCATCAAGGCAAAGGGTGGCTACTTTGAAGAATCTCAAATATAAAATATATTTTGATTTGTTTAACACTTTTTTACTACATGATTCCATATGTGTTATTTCATAGTTTTGATGTTTTCACTATTATTCTACAATGTAGAATATAGTTAAAATAATGAAAAACCCTTGAATGAGTAGGTGTGTCCAAACTTTTGACTGGTACTGTATGTATTCGTGAGAGTCTCATCTTTCCATAGAGGGGTTTGTAGGCTAAACCGTTCGGACGCTACAGATGATTGTGTGAGAATACTGATTTTTGGATGTCTCATGGTCTGACCAACATTGCTCTAACTGTGTCACCTTTCACCGCAGATGCAGAAGTGTTTCATACAGTCGGCGGATGAGGTGGATTGAGATCCATCCAATGCAAAAAAATAGATACTGTGCCTCTAGCTTAAACTGATTGATTTTTATGGGGATTTTTTATTGTGCTAATTAGATTTCAGCAGAGTGCAGACATCGACCTTAGGTTAAGAAATAATTGCCCCTAACAGTATAAAAGTGTCTTTTGTCCAAGCCTACTGAAAATGTATGCGGGTGTTAATGCCATGTCTAGACTATGGAGGACGGTTTTTGTCAAATTAAAGTTTATGGAAAATGTTGGCATTTCCACTGAATAGATTTTTGTTTATACCACTCCCACATGAAAAAATACTATAGTTAAAAAGCTGTAGTGTTTTTGTGGACTGTATTTGTTTTGCAGACTGTGGTATACTGTATTTTTTCCTATATAGTTTTTGCAGATATTACTGTAATAGACTATAGTATTTACAGTTTAATATTGAATAAATAATCAAATAAAATAAAATTTTATTTTATTTGTCACATACACATGGTTAGCAGATGTTAATGCGAGTGTAGCAAAATGCTTGTGCTTCTAGTTCCGACAATGCAGTAATAACCAACGAGTAATCTAACCTAACAATTTCACAACAACTACCTTATACACACAAGTGTAAAGGAATGAAGAATATATACATAAAAATATATGAATGAGTGATGGTACAGAACGGCATAGGCAAGATGCAGTAGATGGTATCGAGTACAGTATATACATATGAGATGAGTAATGTAGGGTATGTAAACATTATATTAAGTGGCATTGTTTAAAGTGGCTAGTGATACATTTTTTACATCCATTTTTACATTATTAAAGTGGCTGGAGTTGAGTCAGTATGTTGGCAGCAGCCACTCAATGTTAGTGGCTGATAAATACTGTAGTATACTGTAGTTAATAAACTATAGTATATTCTATAGTAGTTACTATAGTGTTTTGCGGGCTGTACTACAGTACACTGTAATATTTACTGTTGTGTTTTTGTGGACATTATACTGTAGTGTTTTCTTTTATTATCTTTTACATAGAAGAGGAGGGCTTTCTCCTTGAGGAAACCTACTTGGCAAATACTAAAAGTGTCACGGCCGTCAAAGGACCAAAGCGCAGCGTTGTGAGCGTACATATTCCTTTTATTAGGATGACGCAATCAAAACAATAAACAATACAAAAACAACCGTGAAGCTTAAGGGCTATGTGCCACAAACAAAGTTAACCTCCCACAAAGACAGGTGGGAAAAATGGCTACCTAAGTATGGTTCTCAATCAGAGACAACGATAGACAACTGTCCCTGATTGAGAACCCTACTCGGCCAAAACATAGAAATACAAATAATAGAACTAAAGAACATAGAATACACACACCAAATCCCACCCTGACCAAACCAAATAGAGACATAATATAGGATCTCTAAGGTCAGGTCGTGACAAAAAGAGCACATTTTCCATAACCTGTAGGTATCCTTGTGGTTAGAGCGTTGGACCAGTAACCGTAAAGGTTGCTAGATCAAATCCTTAACTGACTTGCCTAGTTAAATAAAGGTTTAATTTAAAAGGTAGGTAGGTAATGGGGTCTGAATGAATAGTTAGTGCTTCTGCTCTTTTCTATGACCTGTAGTGAACACAATATATGGTCTATACTTGGCATGTAGGTTTCTCACTTATGGGTGGTACAAATTGGGATATGGAAAGGGTATATGTAAACTAAACACTACAGTTTAACTATAGTATTACAATAATTAAACGGTAGTGTTTTTGCAGACTGTAGGATACTGTAGTATTTACATCTCATCGCTGTATTCTACAGTGTACTACAATCTTCTATAGTAATTGCTACACACGATCGAGAGACTGTAGTATACTGTAGTATTCTACAGTATACTACAGTTTACTACAGTATTCTACAGCAAACTGTAGTATTGTTTCATGTGGGACTGCAGTCAAAGTCGTACACAACCTCATATGGATGATATTATGCAAGAAAGAAAACAGAATGACACAATTTCAAGAACATTTTATGAATGGTCTAGACCCTTCATGTTACCTAAGGAGAAGTGTGAAGCCATTTATCTTACACATTTACTGTTCATCGTTATACTTTGTGTTCTGCATGTTTCTGTGTTCTCTGTGAGTATGTGTGTGCATGCATGCACTGTGTGTGTCTCCAACATCGTGACCTTCCATTTTAAAGCTTTACTTTGGTGTGGATTGAGGCCTACACATTCATATCAGTTGTGTTCCTACATTGTATTCATCTTTTCTTATTTCTATTGTGGATTGTGTTTATGTGCACCAATGGAAAGTCTACAAAACTATGAGCAAACCAGCCTATGTATTGAATACATGGATTTGGATTGTGATGATATTGATGAATGAATACTACACACAATGTGCTTATTTTTATTCTCATTGTTATGTATTTATAATCAGGAAGAATATTTGATTTGATGTGTATGAAAGTGTTTGGTGAAATATGAATAAAAAAGAGACTAATTGTCCATAATTCTGCACCTTTGGATAGTTCTACTGTCATGTGTGCTCCCTCTCCAGCCTCTAGGTCACCAGGCTTCTCGTTAAGGCACACACCTGTCACCATTGTTACGTGCATCAGCGCATAAGACCCTCACCTGGACTCCATCACTTCCTTGATTACCTGCCCTATATATGTCACTCCATTTGGTTCCTTCCCCAGGCGTCATTGTTTCTGTTTCCTGTTTTGGATTTTGTTCTATTTGTTTATTAAATGTTTCACTCCCTGAACTTGCTTCCCAGCGAACACATTACAGAATGACGCCTCACCATAGGAAAGCATCAGGGAGGTTTTTTTGTGTTGGAGGTGATGTCGGGTCCGGTTGTCCGAACCGGAGCTACCTGGGAGGCCTCAGCCGGTTTGTCGGATTTCCATGCCCAGCGGGCTCGACGGGCTCCCCTGCCTGAGCGGGCTCGATGGGCTACCCTGCCTCAGCGGGCTCGATGGGCTCCCATGCCTCAGCGGGCTCGACGGGCTCCCCTGCCTCAGCGGGCTCGACAGGCTCCCCTGCCTCAGCGGGCTCGACAGGCTCCCCTGCCTCAGCGGGCTCGACGGGCTCCCATGCCCCAGCGGGCTCGACAGGCTCCCCTGCCTCAGCGGGCTCGACAGGCTCCCCTGCCTCAGCGGGCTCGACGGGCTCCCATGCCCCAGCGGGCTCGACAGGCTCCCATGCCTCAGCTGGGTGAACAGGTTCCCATGCCTCAGCGGGCTCGACAGGCTCCCATGCCTCAGCTGGGTGAACAGGTTCCCGTGCCTTGACAGAGGCAACCGGTCCACTTCTGATACCCGGGATCGTCATTTTAGTCGGCGTCCTGAGGCTGGAGCTGCGCATCGGGGAGGGGGTACTATCACGTGTGCTCCCCCCCCCGACCTCTAGCTCACCAGGCTGCTCGTTATGGCTCAAACTTGTCACCATCGTTATGCTCGCATCAGCGCATCCCAACGTCCAGTGCACATCGCTACATATACTTCCAATTTTGATAATGATTTACTGACTGCAAAGAAAATGTATTGATCTACTTGGATTTTTAAAAGACAAACTAACTTTCTGTTTTGTCTGCTCGGACTCAATAGATAAGCATGGTTGTGTTTTTGCAGGCAGTCGTTCTTTTGATGAATGTATTTGCAATTTTGAATGCTCAATATACACTGCTCAAAAAAATAAAGGGAACACTTAAACAACACAATGTAACTCCAAGTCAATCACACTTCTGTGAAATCAAACTGTCCACTTAGGAAGCAACACTGATTGACAATAAATTTCACATGCTGTTGTGCAAATGGAATAGACAACAGGTGGAAATTATAGGCAATTAGCAAGACACCCCCAATAAAGGAGTGGTTCTGCAGGTGGTGACCACAGACCACTTCTCAGTTCCTATGCTTCCTGGCTGATGTTTTGGTCACTTTTGAATGCTGGAGGTGCTTTCACTCTAGTGGTAGCATGAGACGGAGTCTACAACCCACACAAGTGGCTCAGGTAGTGCAGCTCATCCAGGATGGCACATCAATGCGAGCTGTGGCAAGAAGGTTTGCTGTGTCTGTCAGCGTAGTGTCCAGAGCATGGAGGCGCTACCAGGAGACAGGCCAGTACATCAGGAGACGTGGAGGAGGCAGTAGGAGGGCAACAACCCAGCAGCAGAACCGCTACCTCCGCCTTTGTGCAAGGAGGAGCACTGCCAGAGCCCTGCAAAATGACCTCCAGCAGGCCACAAATGTGCATGTGTCTGCTCAAACGGTCAGAAACAGACTCCATGAGGGTGGTATGAGGGCCTGACGTCCACAGGTGGGGGTTGTGCTTACAGCCCAACACCGTGCAGGACGTTTGGCATTTGCAAGAGAACACCAAGATTGGCAAATTCGCCACTGGCGCCCTGTGCTCTTCACAGATGAAAGCAGGTTCACACTGAGCACATGTGACAGACGTGACAGTCTGGAGACGCCGTGGAGAACGTTCTGCTGCCTGCAACATCCTCCAGCATGACCGGTTTTGGCGGTGGGTCAGTCATGGTGTGGGGTGGCATTTCTTTGGGGGGCCGCACAGCCCTCCATGGGCTCGCCAGAGGTAGCCTGACTGCCATTAGGTACCGAGATGAGATCCTCAGACCCCTTGTGAGACCATATGCTGGTGTGGTTGGCCCTGGGTTCCTCCTAATGCAAGACAATGCTAGACCTCATGTGGCCGGAGTGTGTCAGCAGTTCCTGATAGAGGAAGGCATTGATGCTATGGACTGGCCCGCTCGTTCCCCAGACCTGAATCCAATTGAGCACCTCTGGGACATCATGTCTCGCTCCATCCACCAACGCCACGTTGCACCACAGACTGTCCAGGAGTTGGCGGATGCTTTAGTCCAGGTCTGGGAGGAGATCCCTCAGGAGACCATCCGCCACCTCATCAGGAGCATGCCCAGGCGTTGTAGGGAGGTCATACAGGCACGTGGAGGCCATACACACTACTGAGCCTCATGTTGACTTGTTTTAAGGACATTACATCAAAGTTGGATCAGCCTATAGTGTGGTTTTCCACTTTAATTTTGAGTGTGACTCCAAATCCAGACCTCCATGGGTTGATAAATTTGATTTCCATTGATAATTTTTGTGTGATTTTGTTGTCAGCACATTCAACTATGTAAAGAAAAAAGTATTTAATAAGAATAGTTCATTCATTCAGATCTAGGATGTGTTATTTTAGTGTTCCCTTTATTTTTTTGAGCAGTGTAGTTTGATGAATGTATTTGTTTTGAGATTTGGAAAACCCATTTACTGTTTTGCAAAAACAGTCTTGTGGACTCTGTTTTAAAAATCAACAACAATCAAAAAAATGCTTGTATGTGATTGAAAAAAAAACAATACGGCCGGCTCTACAGTGCATATCTCTGCCCGCAGTTATGCATGGGGACTGCATTTTATTTGAGTTGCAGGATAGAAATGTTTAGAGCCTTTGCATACCTTGTCACGCCCTGATCTGTTTCACCTGTCCTTGTGCTTGTCTCTACCACCCTCCAGGTGTCACCCATCTTCCCCACTTATCCTCTGGGTATTCATACCTGTGTTTTCTATCCATGCCAGTTCATCTTGTTTGTTCAAGCCTACCAGCGTTTTGTGTGTCAGCTCCTGCTTTTTCCAGTCTCTCTTCTCTCACCCTCCTGGTTTTGACCTCTGCCTGCTATCCTGTACCTTTGTGCCCCTACTCTGGATTACCAACCCCTGCCTGGTCTGACCCTGGGCCTGCCTGCCGTCCTGTACCTTTGTGGCCCTACTCTGGACTACCAACCCCTGCCTGGTCTGACCCTGGGCCTGCCTGCCGTCCTGTACCTTTGCCCCTACTCTGGATTACCAACCCCTGCCTGGTCTGACCCTGGGCCTGCCTGCCGTCCTGTACCTTTGTGCCCCTACTCTGGATTACCAACCCCTGCCTGGTCTGACCCGGAGCCTGCCTGCCATCCTGTACCTTTGTGCCCCTACTCTGGATTACCAACCCCTGCCTGGTCTGACCCTGGGCCTGCCTGCCGTCCTGTACCTTTGCCCCTACTCTGGATTACCAACCCCTGCCTGGTCTGACCCTGGGCCTGCCTGCCATCCTGTACCTTTGTGCCACTACTCTGGATTATCGACCCCTGCCTGCCTTGACCTGCCCCTGTTACAATAAACATTATACTTCTACACAGTCTGCACTTGGGTCTTACCTGATATACCTCTCATATAGCTCCCTCCTCTTCATCAGGTCCCATTGATGGGTTTTGCTCTGAGGCATTTATCCAGGCCCACTTCACCATTACTAGATATGAAGTGCATAGTCGGCCCTCAAAGATCTCTTTCCTGGCTCACTCCTGATTGACTGTGCATATTCTCTCTAAATTACAGTCAATCTTTCCTTATATTCAGACTATGGTTAATTCATGATCTTGTGAGAAAAGTACTGTATGTTTGGCCTGTGCTGACCGGGCTTGCTGTCTGCTGTGGATGTTGCCAGCGTAGCGCCTCATGCCTCTGTAATTTGATTGGTGTTTGGATAGCACAGTATAATCACATCAACTGGGAGCTTTCATAGCTCCCCTATGCCAGTGTCATCCATCCTTAATGATTGAATTGGATCAATCAGACCTGTTCAGGCCAGGTTTCATCTGTCTGTAATGGGAACACTAGCTACAGTACTTCACCTGGGTTAGGGAGTTGTAGAGGGAGGGCAGCTAGTGGGAACAACACAACTGTCACTGGTTGTAAACAAGAGACTGTCTCCATTGAGCCAATTATAACATAATCCCATAAGAACATGGACATTTTCAGTACCTTTGGACAAGTCCAAGCTAATGTTAGAGCCCAAATGTGATGTGTTATTCTAAGAAGTGCTAATGATGTCTCAACATGGTTTATAAAACAATACCTTGTCTGGTGGCCATTTCCTAATTTTCAATGTTAGATTTTGAGTAGGCCTTTAGGTCATCTTTGACTCCTGGGTTCTGGGTCCAATATGTAAGCTGGGTACTCAGAAGGCCTGCAGATAGACTTTAGCTAAGCTTCAAGCTAATGCTGGCGGAATGTTCTGGTGTTCTTCCAGAACAAACAGCACCACACTGCATCAGAAGCAAGTGCATTCATTAACATTTCTCCTTCACATGATGTGCAATTGAATTACCATCATGAAAGAAAACAATTATTAAATGAAGTGAAGGACGACCTTTGATATTTCAACCATGTACTGTATATTAGACACCAAAGGGCCATTGTTTCAGTTTTGTAGTCTAAGAGATGTGAATTTTCATACATAAAAATATATATATATTATATATTTGCATAATGATAATTTTCTCATGGGTCAATGCAAAGGCTGTTATGTTATCCAACACAGCCTTAACCTCGTACCACTTAACATCAGTCTAGTAATGCCCTATCATGTTGAAATCAACATAGCCTAATGGCCATTGTTTTGTTTTTTGTACACCAGGGCAGCTTCAAAGAGGACATCTTCTGTGAAATGATGAAAAAAGAGATGGCTGCAATACAGCATCCCCCTACAGTGTCAAGCCCTCATTAATCTGATGGATACTGACAGCTGAATTGACAGGACCCTGTCATTATACCAAGTCCTCAACAAGCTTGTTAAGCAGAGGGCTGGATTCTGTGCAGTAGTCCTGTCTGTAGTCCTGCCTGCAGGAGCAGATAAGCTGACAGAAGCAGTAGGTCTGATGTGGAGGCAGGGCTGGACCTTGTGACCTAGTGCAGGGGGAGGGACACCATGATCTCCACGGCACTCCGTTGGCTGTTTCTGGTGTCCTTCATCGTGGTGACCATCGGCGGGAACGTGCTGGTGTGTTTGGCCGTGGGGCTCAGCCGCCGCCTGCACCGCACTGCTAACTGCTTTGTTGTGTCGCTAGCTGTAACGGATCTGTTGCTGGGCCTGCTGGTGCTGCCCTTCTCTGCCTCCCTGGAGCTGCGGAGTGGACACTGGCCCCTGGGGGGCACCCTATGTAACATCTATGTGTCTCTGGATGCGATGTTTTGTACGGCCTCCATCCTGACTCTGCTGGCCATCAGTGTGGACCGTTACCTGGCCATCTCAGCCCCACTCTGCTACCCCCGCAGGGTCACCCCTCCCCGAGTAGCCCTGGCCATCACCACCATCTGGGTCACTTCCATGGCCATGTCCTTCCTCCCCATCCACCTGGGCTGGAACACGGCTGACTTCAGGGTGCAGAACCTGGACTGGGGCATTTGGGACGAGGTGGAGGAGGGACGCACCTGCCGCTTTGAGTGGCATAACAACTACGTGCTCCTAGATGCCTTTGGCACCTTCTACCTCCCACTACTGGTCATGTGCGGGATGTACTACTGCATCTTTCAGATAGCACGCAAACAGGTTCATTTTATTCCTTATATTTATTTGTTGTGTGGTAGTATCATTACCAGTGATAGTAGTGATAATAGTAATTATGGCTGGAGCAGCAATAGTAGTACTGGAATAATTAGTAGTAGCTATTATAGTTCCATCCATTTATTAATGTCATCCTTCCAGTCATCCATCTGCTGACCCTCTTCCTCTTTAACCTGTCTATCCATCCATTCAGGTACGGTGTATCCGAGCTGCCACACCCTCATTCGCCCCCACAGCATCAGCGGCGGCCACAGCGCGGGAACACAAGGCCACAGTGACTCTAGCAGCAGTTCTGGGGGCCTTCATTATCTGCTGGTTCCCCTATTACACCTTCTTTACCTGCATGGGCATCGGGGCAGAGACTAACCCCCCTACTACTGCCCACTCTGTGGTGCTGTGGCTGGGCTACTTTAACTCCGCTGTCAACCCCATCCTGTACCCGGCCTTGAATAGGGACTTCCGCAGGGCCTATGGGGAGCTGCTGTGCTGCAGGGGGCCGCGGTGGAGACACATGTCCACAACTATCTGTGTGTCCTTGCAGAAACAAGTGCCCCTCTCTAGCGAACACAGAGACACTCATCTGACCAATGGCCACACAGACACCCTCCCTAAAGACAATCAGCCAGAGGGAAAGAGCCTCACCCCTCAGAAGACCAATGACAGCAACATTGCTGACCAGACCTGGTAAAATACAGTACACACTGGATAGGGACTAGGTAACACATACAGGACACTTTATAAAGGTGAATGAGAGACAGTTGTGCAGTAGCTAGTACAGTATGATATAAAATGGCTGATACGTTATCTACCACCAGCTTTTAAAACAAAGGAGAACAAACCCATACCAAGAAGATAAAGAGAACATAGCCGAGTCAATATTAACTGTCTAAATAGCTGTGTCCGTGCTGATCATTTCCCAGCTAACTGGTGGAGACATAGGCAGTTAAATGTTTTGGTGATCCTTTCTGTTGCAGACCCACTGGTGGTGAATTAGTGACTAACCTGGCTGGATTTACTTGAATGTATGTATATGTGTCTTCATCCCTAAAAGGTACAGAATGTCCCGTCAGAGGTACAGTATGTTGGATGGCTTCCAGGAGGTTGGCGGAGGGGATACAAGGACATCTGGATGTGTCATCCAGGCATCCCGGCTCCATATGGGATACCTGTCCACCTTTAAATAATGTACCCCTGCATCAACAGCCAGTTGATGTAGTTCCACTGGGCATAGGTTCCCTGACGTCAGTGGTTTCTAAACCTTTTGGTGTCGTGACATCTTCCTGTGGTCCTCAGATTAACATAACTGTTTCCTGTCACAGCCGACAGCCCAATCTGTGACCCAGTAGAAATAACTGACCTACTGTTTGACAATTATTAGCTCACATCAACCCCCACATTCACATGTGCTGCCAAGATACACTCACCTGTGCTGCTATTATATGGCATGTGACATTCACACCATGAGACATTACTGTTGGCTGTTTATCAGAATGTAGTGTAATTTGTCCACTGGATTTGTAGACTTTGTTTGTCTGACCATGTGACCTCATATTGTACATACAATAGTTCATGATAAGTGAATGACATTTTTCAAAAAGTACCCGCACAATAAAATACTCTCATTCACACTCAGACACTTGCAAACTATGTACTTTGTCTGCAATGACTTCCATAAATAACATGTCCCTGCCCTCTAGTGACCAAATGTGTCATCACACTCACCCTTACAAGAAGAGGTGACAAAAATCAATTGTATCTGTTTGTACAAATCATTGTTACAGACACATGTTTATCTACAATGTATTATACATGTACATATGACCAATTATAATGACCTAATATGTCCTGGTTATTGTTGAACTGCAAAGCAAGAAATAAAATTCCAATCTGAAAATGGAATTTAAACATAACCTGACTATTTATTTCCACTAAGCACTTTCAGTACCTGTACTGTAATTAAAATCTGGAGAAACAACCAATTCTCCACTCTCACACACTGAACCCTCTCCAGCACCCAGCCAATCAAACCCTTCTTCTGGAAACTCTTGTTGCTGTCACGGTCGTCGTAATAATTGGCCCAAGGCGCAGCGTGCTTAGAGTTCCACATCTTTTAATAAACAGAAACTCACCAAACAACCGCACAAATGAACCGCTACTGGTGTGCACACAGGCAACTATCTGTAGACAAGATCCCACGAAACACAAAGGGGAAATGGCTGCCTAAATATGATCCCCAATCAGAGACAACGATAAACAGCTGTCTTTAATTGGAAACCATACCAGGCCAACATAAACCATTAAACACCTAGATGACCCACCCTAGTCACTATCACGCCCCAACCAACAGAGAATAAACAGCTCTCTATGGTCAGGGCGTGACAGTTGCTCTTGCTCTCAGTGACGAACCACTTCATATCCGAAGACAGACAGCAATCATATCCTCAATATCATACACAACAGTTTTTGACATTATACCTTTATGTGAAAATATTGTTTCTTCTTGTCATGTGTTTTTTTATATCTGTAGTAGTAGTGAACTACCATTGGGATTACTGAAGGTCAAGACAGCTGATGACCTCCAGGGAGAAGTTGTCTGAGCTCCAAGGAGACTCCTCAGCTCCACGCTTCTCTCCAGGCCCACTCTCTGAGTTAGGGACATCCTGACACATCTGAGATTAAACGCACCAGATATTCATATCCAATAATCATATTCCTAATTTTACATTTCTCTGACATCATTTGCATATTTCTGCTTATGACAAATTTGCGAGGAAATGTTGCCTGATAAGCCTGCATTTTGCAACACTGTTTTATGATATACCAAGAGGGATTATTATTATTAAGTTTATAAAACAATACATAAAAGATTAGTCTTGGGTCAAGGGAATGCATCACAACAAGTCATACCAGTTATGTCTTATATCCGCAGAAGCAAGGAAATAGCACTGAACACATAGCAGAGGGGTGTACCCTGATCATTCATTACTTGTTAGCACCAAGCTGGAAAACGTGAAACAAACAACAACAAAAAAATATTTGTCACATCCATTAGTAAATCCATTTAAATGCACTTTTTGACAGCACCTCTTTTGATTTGAACGAAACCTTTCACACAGAAAGGTTTCGTTCAAATCAAAAGAGGTGCTGTCAAAAAGTGCATTTAAATGGATTTACTAATGGATGTGACAAATATTTTTTTGTTGTTGTTTGTTTCACGTTTTCCAGCTTGGTGCTAACAGCTTGGTGCTAAGTGGTCAGAAAGTGACTTTTTGGACCTGAATGCCAAAACATTCAAGAGATAAAGGTGCTCAAAGTTGATCTATTTTGCATCTACCCCACCATGCCATGAGACATCCATGTCTTCTTCAGTGGAAAAGATAAATGGTTTAGATTGATATCATTTAAAAACTGTCAATTTTATCATTTAGTTTAAAAAAATGTATATACAAATTGCCTTTTTTTACATTAAACGTCAATTATCTAAAAACTCGTAAACTCCTATTTTTTTCATATTTCAGCTTAGACCCTCTTTTACATCATCTGATGTTTTTGTGTTGTGCCTGTCATCGGTTTGAGACACAACATGCTCTTTCTATGATTTCAATAGGTTCCTAGCCCAACACTTAACCGCTAGGCTACCTGTTAACAACAAGTGATGGTAGGCCTTGTCTGTTACAGCATTCCTTATTTTGATTTAGACAAACACATGACTAACTTGATCTTGGCGCGACAACAAATTGTCAACTCATGCACAATTAGGCCTAATCTGTGCTTCAGTCTGTAGCCTACTGATGACAACGACAGCTGCAGGTAGCCTAGCTTGTTTACTCTGATCCCATCTGGGCCAGGGGTAACGTAACGTCATGTTTTTATGGACTTATAGGCCCATTTATTTTTGTTCTGAGAAAATGTGAATGTGATCAAATGGGGTTTATATTCACACTTCGGGTGGCTTGGCTACCAAGACCTTTTTAATCCAGAATTATTGACTGGAATGAATCAATCAACACAATAGTGATGACATGCTGTATGAGTATCTTTTTAATTACAGATCCAAAGGCCGACATGATGCAACCCTGCATACAACCATCTCAGCCCTGTAAATTATATTGTCCAATCACAGTTGTTTTTTTAAACCATATGACCTGATTAGAAAAAAATAAAGCTGATTTATTACAGTCATACCCTACAACTAGGGTCTGGAGTTTTACCTGGTTACGTTAGCCTACCAGATCAGGAAAAACTCTGGTCCCCGGGAAAACTATTTCCCCCCCACCACTCTTGGATACTACCTCTGAAAACACTACACAATGTTACAAATGAAGAAACATACGCTACATAACCTGTAAGTACGTTTACTATCTTGACGTTTTGGTGGCAGGAATGTGCAGGGGGATAGATATGGACCTTACAGGAAGGACACATTTACCCAGCAGGTGGCACTATGTCTCAGATAATAACTTTACTCATATGTCCATGTTTAATTCCAAAATAACCGCATCGAGACTATGCCTCATTAGGAAAACATGTGGATCAGTTAGCCCTATGGGTCTACTTTCGAGATTTCACAAGGTCCAGCAAGGCACATTAACAGGGCAGTCATTTAGTGTATTTTGTTAGGATGTATTGACATTAACAGATGCCATTGGAATTATTGGCTTCTCCTGATACTGAGATGCGCTGCCTGCCTGTCGTGGTCTTGTGGATCATCATTCTCCCGAATGATAGAAAAATGTATTTCATCATGGCCACACATTTCTCTGGCGCAGCCAATATTGGAATCCTGGCACCGCCAGTGGCTGGCTGCAGCTTCTTTTGAGAGAGAGCAGTAGTAAAGGTACGCACACAAGCACGAAACCCGCCCTGCCCGAATCAGTTCTCAGAATTTGAGGCCCAGCCCAGTATAAGCCTTGAGTGGAAGAGGAAGGTAAGATAACAGAGAAATGTTGTTGATTTTTTTCTTGCCTTTTTTTTCTTAGGAGGACCCCCTGGTGTTGTGAGGCCCCAGGCAATTGCCTTTTTTGCATAATGGTAATTCTGCCACTGCTGGCAGTAAACAGTCTGTAGTCTATCCAGTCACTGGTCTAAGACTACCTGATAACGTGCAGAAGGGAAGATGGCACCGGGTAGAGAGGGACAGCAAGGGCTAGGCCTGAGCTAAGACTGGGGCCTGGGGCTGGGCCTGGGTCTGTTGCTGCTCAGGACACTTGACAGATATACTGACAGACTGCATTATGTATATGGCCAGATGTCACTTTCACTGAGGACAGCACACATTCTATCAGGATGTTACACACATTGGATAACTTGTTTTATTGAAACCTGTCCCAGAGATCACTTTCAAATTGAACTCTAGTTGTGTACAACCACATTACCAAGCAAATGTGTACCTACAGTATGTGATCTGATCTGTGATTTATCATGTGCGTCCATAAGAGTGATTCTGTGGAAAAGTCAACCTGAGCATGAACAAATAAAGTTAGTCATTTCCAAATGAAAGCACGGAGAGCTATATGTTGGAGCTCAGGCTTTTGACCATTGCAGAGTACGAGGCCAAGTCTCAAATAGCAGCATACCACCCTGCATACCACTGCTGGCTTGCTTCTGAAGCTAAGCAGGGTTGGTCCTGGTCAGTCCCTGGATGGGAGACCAGATGCTGCTGGAAGTGGTGTTGGAGGGCCAGTAGGAGGCACTCTTTCCTCTGGTCTAAAAAAAAAAAAAATATCCCAATGCCCCAGGGCAGTGATTGGGGACACTGCCCTGTGTAGGGTGCCGTCTTTCGGATGGGACGTTAAATGGGTGTCCTGACTCTCTGAGGTCATTAAAGATCCCATGGCACTTATCGTAAGAGTAGGGGTGTTAACCCCGGTGTCCTGGCTAAATTCCCAATCTGGCCCTCAAACCATCATGGTCACCTAATAATCCCCAGTTTACAATTGGATCATTCATCCCCCTCCTCTCCCCTGTAACTATTCCCCAGGTCGTTGCTGCAAATGAGAACGTGTTCTCAGTCAACTTACCTGGTAAAATAAAATAAAATAAATAAAAATAAGGCTTTCATATTTCATTGCTTTTAGAAAGGGCTCACAGAGCTTGTTTTTCAACTCACAGCTGTCTCCCAGTGTTAGTTATTGAAGTTGAGATGTTAATGAAGCAATGCAGATCAAACTGAAGCATCTTGGGTTTTGTTTGTGTGTTCTACAACCTTGTAAAGATAGGGGGGTAACTGGGACAGGCAATGTAACACTCCATAATGGTTTTCAGGAAAGGTTTTTGTAAAACATTCATCGTACTTCAACTTTCATCAAGGTTTTATATGGTCTAAAATTGTTTTAATCTCTTTTCATTGTCAGTATCCTTTTTCAGCGTTATGATATGCGTAACATCCGTAATAGTTGTGGATGTTATGGATATTGATGTATCAAATCTTAGCTTCAGAAGCTTGTGCATTCACCACATTTTGTGTGCTTGTTTCTGGGAAGAATTCTTCAGATTTTAATAGAAGCAATTGTTGATACCTTGAAACTGATGTGTTCGAGCTAAGATTAAGCCTGCTGAAAAAAGAGCATAGACCAGCAGAAATGTCAAGCTGGTCAATGCTGGTCCATACTGGTCTATGCTGGTCCATGCTGGACAGTGCTGGTCTAATACTGTTGGTCTGACCAACATGGTCTAGCTGGTTATGCTGGCTGGCCTGTCACCAGCATACCAACATCACCAGCATCAAAGCGTCCAAAACATAACAAAGACTGGTCACCAGCAAAACCAGCACTATGCTGGTCTGTGTTGTTTTTATTTCTGCAAGGAACTTAGATGCTGAAATGCATATATTATACATGGCAGTTTGTTTTAGATAGAAAGATGGAAAGAGTTGATCAGCTATCTGTGAATAGTCCTGGAGTGGCGGTATACTGTGTCATTTGCATACTTGTAAAAAATATTTCAGAAAAATGTTAATACGAAAATAAAATGGTTATACTTGTGTCTACATTCAACTGGTAAAGGTTACATTTAAGGTGTGATGCCAGGCCTGTTATACTATTCAGGCTACCTGTAATTATGCAATCAAGGTACTATGCATTCTGCTGATTATTTAAAACATTTCAAATGACAACAAATGACAACAAATGAGTTACGATAGATTTTTATCAAGAAATCTTTAAGATTTGAATGTCCATTTCAGACTCCGTAACATCCATAACGTAGGGTGTAACCTCCATAACGGAGGGTGTAACATCCATAATGTAGGGTGTAACATCCATAACGGGGGGGGGGGGGGTGTAACATCCATAATGGGGGGGTGTAACATCCATAATGTAGGGTGTAACATCCATAACGGAGGGTGTAACATCCATAACGGAGGGTGTAACATCCATAACGGAGGGTGTAACATCCATAATGTAGGGTGTAACATCCATAATGTAGAGTGTAACATCCATGATGTAGAGTGTAACATCCATAATGGAGGGTGTAACATCCATAATGTAGGGTGTAACATCCATAACGGAGGGTGTAACATCCATAACGGAGGGTGTAACATCCATAACGGAGGGTGTAACATCCATAATGTAGGGTGTAACATCCATAATGTAGAGTGTAACATCCATAATGTAGAGTGTAACATCCATAACGGAGGGTGTAACATCCATAATGTAGGGTGTAACATCCATAACGGAGGGTGTAACATCCATAATGTAGAGTGTAACATCCATGATGTAGAGTGTAACATCCATAATGGAGGGTGTAACATCCATAATGTAGGGTGTAACATCCATAACGGAGGGTGTAACATCCATAACGGAGGGTGTAACATCCATAACGGAGGGTGTAACATCCATAATGTAGGGTGTAACATCCATAATGTAGAGTGTAACATCCATAATGTAGAGTGTAACATCCATAACGGAGGGTGTAACATCCATAATGTAGGGTGTAACATCCATAACGGAGGGTGTAACATCCATAATGTAGGGTGTAACATCCATAACGGAGGGTGTAACATCCATAACGGAGGGTGTAACATCCATAACGGAGGGTGTAACATCCATAACGGAGAGTGTAACATCCATAATGTAGGGTGTAACATCCATGATGTAGAGTGTAACATCCATAATGGAGGGTGTAACATCCATAATGTAGAGTGTAACATCCATAATGTAGGGTGTAACATCCATAACGGAGGATGTAACATCCATAACGGAGGGTGTAACATCCATAATGTAGAGTGTATTATCCATAATGTAGGGTGTAACATCCATAACGTAGGGTGTAACATCCATAATGTAGAGTGTAACATCCATAATGTAGGGTGTAACATCCATAATGTAGAGTGTAACATCCATAACGGAGGGTGTAACATCCATAAAGGAGGATGTAACATCCATAACGGAGGGAGTAACATCCATAACGTAGGGTGTAACATCCATAATGTAGAGTGTAATATCCATAACGGAGGGTGTAACATCCATAACGGAGGGTGTAACATCCATAACGGAGTGTGTAACATCCATAACGTAGGGTGTAACATCCATAATGTAAAGTGTAACATCCATAACGGAGGGTGTAACATCCATAATGTAAGGTGTAACATCCATAATGTAGAGTGTAACATCCATAATGTAAAGTGTAACATCCATAACGGAGGGTGTAACATCCATAATGTAGAGTGTAACATCCATAACGTAGTGTGTAACATCCATAACGGAGGGTGTAACATCCATAACGGAGGGTGTAACATCCATAACGGAGTGTGTAACATCCATAACGGAGGGTGTAACATCCATAACGGAGTGTGTAACATCCATAATGTAGAGTGTAACATCCATAATGTAGGGTGTAACATCCATAATGTAAAGTGTAACATCCATAACGGAGGGTGTAACATCCATAATGTAGGGTATAACATCCATAATGTAGAGTGTAACATCCATAACGGAGGGTGTAACATCCATAATGTAGAGTGTAACATCCATAATGTAGGGTGTAACATCCATAACGTAGGGTGTAACATCCATAACGTAGGGTGTAACATCCATAACGGAGGGTGTAACATCCATAATGTAGGGTGTAACATCCATAATGTAGAGTGTAACATCCATAATGTAGAGTGTAACATCCATAACGGAGGGTGTAACATCCATAATGTAGGGTGTAACATCCATAACGGAGGGTGTAACATCCATAATGTAGAGTGTAACATCCATAACCGAGGGTGTAACATCCATAATGTAGGGTGTAACATCCATAATGTAGAGTGTAACATCCATAACGGAGGGTGTAACATCCATAATGTAGGGTGTAACATCCATAACGGAGGGTGTAACATCCATAATGTAGAGTGTAACATCCATAATGTAAAGTGTAACATCCATAACGGAGGGTGTAACATCCATAATGTAGAGTGTAACATCCATAACGTAGTGTGTAACATCCATAACGGAGGGTGTAACATCCATAACGGAGGGTGTAACATCCATAACGGAGTGTGTAACATCCATAACGGAGGGTGTAACATCCATAACGGAGTGTGTAACATCCATAATGTAGAGTGTAACATCCATAATGTAGGGTGTAACATCCATAATGTAAAGTGTAACATCCATAACGGAGGGTGTAACATCCATAATGTAGGGTATAACATCCATAATGTAGAGTGTAACATCCATAACGGAGGGTGTAACATCCATAATGTAGAGTGTAACATCCATAATGTAGGGTGTAACATCCATAACGTAGGGTGTAACATCCATAACGGAGGGTGTAACATCCATAATGTAGGGTGTAACATCCATAATGTAGAGTGTAACATCCATAATGTAGAGTGTAACATCCATAACGGAGGGTGTAACATCCATAATGTAGGGTGTAACATCCATAACGGAGGGTGTAACATCCATAATGTAGAGTGTAACATCCATAACCGAGGGTGTAACATCCATAATGTAGGGTGTAACATCCATAATGTAGAGTGTAACATCCATAACGGAGGGTGTAACATCCATAATGTAGGGTGTAACATCCATAACGGAGGGTGTAACATCCATAATGTAGGGTGTAACATCCATAACGGAGGGTGTAACATCCATAATGTAGGGTGTAACATCCATAAGAGAGGGTGTAACATCCATAATGTAGAGTGTAACATCCATAAGAGAGGGTGTAACATCCATAATGTAGAGTGTAACATTCATAACGGAGAGTGTAACATCCATAACGGAGAGTGTAACATCCATAACGGAGGATGTAACATCCATAATGTAGGGTGTAACATCCATAATGTAGGGTGTAACATCCATAACGGAGGGTGTAACATCCATAACGGAGGGTGTAATATCCATAACGGAGAGTGTAACATCCATAACTGAGGGTGTAACATCCATAACGGAGGGTGTAACATCCATAATGTAGGGTGTAAAATCCATAACGGAGGGTGTAACATCCATAATGTAGAGTGTATTGTCCATAATGTAGGGTGTAACATCCATAATGTAGAGTGTATTATCCATAATGTAGGGTGTAACATCCATAACGTAGGGTGTAACATCCATAACGTAGAGTGTAACATCCATAATGTAGGGTGTAACATCCATAACGTAGGGTGTAACATCCATAACGGAGGGTGTAACATCCATAATGTAGAGTGTAACATCCATAACGTAGTGTGTAACATCCATAACGGAGGGTGTAACATCCATCATGAAGGATGTAACATCCATGATGCCTCTTATTTTATTTACTTCTCCAAAAAGCCAATATTTATTTGTCCGCTTTTTATACACTCCCCCAAGGGGCACTATAGACAAACACATCAAAAGTTTTGTTTATATTTTGTTTATCCATTCTGTGAGACATTAAAGTTGTGATTTTGCATTCAAATGAAATGGTCGTAACGCTGGAATCGCCCATATCTTTGCACATGTTGACCCATACACACTCTCAACTCACATGTTGACCCATACACACTCTCAACTCACATGTTGACCCATACACACTCTCAACTCACATGTTGACTGTATGCAACATAAAGCATCACTAAAGCTTCCAGTATCCTAACTTCCCCAAAACAATTCATACTGACCTCAAAATAAAGAAAAGGGAAAGCAAACAGAGGCGATAATGGATGGATGAAGAGAGTGCATCAAAATGCGTCTGCAACTTCAGCACCTGTCTGCAGAACCCCTAGGGGGAATGGATAGTTCAATGATCTGAATACACTGTACCTCAGTTGACAACCGCAAATCTAGTTTGGAGACAATTACTCTCCTCTATCCAGCTCTCTGTTTGTTTTTTTCCATCTGTGTTTTCCAATCTGTTGAACTGACATGGTCTTTCCAGGTAAAAGTCTGTACAGATCAGATAAATCCTGTGCATTGAAGATTTATTTCTCATGTGAATAAAATGCACAACAAATATTTATTACTCCCAGAGTTGGCAATACGGTAAAAGAAAAGCAACAACACTGCATCAGAGAAAATCTAGTATGAACACACAGTCCTACAGAGAAGTCGGGAAAAGGAATTGATCAGAGATCATTTCCAACACCAGGGAGATGGAGACTGTGTTTTCCTCCAGAAGCCAGGCAGAGGGAGACTGTGTTTTCCCCCAGAAGCCAGGCAGAGGGAGACTGTGTTTTCCCCCAGAAGCCAGGCAGAGGGAGACTGTGTTTTCCCCCAGAAGCCAGGCAGAGGGAGACTGTGTTTTCCCCCAGAAGCCAGGCAGAGGGAGACTGTGTTTTCCCCCAGAAGCCAGGCAGAGGGAGACTGTGTTTTCCTCCAGAAGCCAGGCAGAGGGAGACTGTGTTTTCCCCCAGAAGCCAGGCAGAGGGAGACTGTGTTTTCCCCCAGAAGCCAGGCAGAGGGAGAAGAGGCAAGCAGAATGTAGCGACGTGATATTGCGGCAGAGATGGCATTTTTTGCTGAGCTGTTTCATTACTTTTCCACTCATTCATACCTGTCCCTGTTATAGCCTTGATTTGTTGTTCTCTTTTTAACACTCTTTCTTTACTCCTCCTGAGGCTATTGTTAGTTTTTGATTCCCTCTTTTTATAGTTTTGTTTCTGTTGGGCTGGAGGGGGCTCCAATTCCCTGCATTACCGCTCCCCTCACATTTAGAGTGCTATCATTCACACTGCTGCAGTACAGAGAGAGTGGGGGAAGAGAGACAGGGAGAGGGGGTAGAAAGAGGGAGAGGGGGCAGAGAGACAGGGAGAGGAGGCAGAGAGAGGGAGAGTGGGTAGAGAGACAGGGAGAGGAGGTAGAAAGACAGGGAGAGGGGGCAGAGAGACAGGGAGAGGGGGAAGACAGACAGGGAGAGGGGGCAGAGAGACAGGGAGAGTGGGTAGAGAGACAGGGACAGGGGCAGAGAGACCGGGAGAGGGGGAAGACAGACAGGGCGAGGGGGCAGAGAGACAGGGAGAGGGGGCAGAGAGACAGGGAGAGGGGGAAGACAGACAGGGAGAGGGGGCAGAGAGACAGGGAGAGTGGGTAGAGAGACAGGGACAGGGGCAGGGAGACCGGGAGAGGGGGAAGACAGACAGGGCGAGGGGGCAGAGAGACAGGGAGAGGAGGCAGAGAGACAGGGAGAGGGGGCAGAGATACTGGGAGAGGGGGCAGAGAGACAGGGAGAGGGGGCAGAGAGACAGGGAGAGGGGGCAGAGAGACAGGGAGAGGGGGCAGAGAGACAGGGAGAGGGGGCAGAGAGACAGGGAGAGGGGGCAGAGAGACAGGGAGAGGGGGCAGAGACATAACAATAAGGGAAAGGGGTGACAGAAACAGATGCAGAATGGGGGAAAAGGAGTCATGAGTACAGTGCACAGTGTAAAAGTATTTATATCTCTGCCAGTCTGTCTGCCTGTGTCTGTCTCTTTCTTATGCCCCTAATAAAGCATGGTGTTTCTCTCTTAACCAGAGTAGGTGTAGGAAAAACAAGAGTCAGAACTGTGAGCTCTGCGTTAGCTGCAGTATCGTGATGGGGAGGGAGCAGCTAAATAAATTATTATTGCTGCTGTTTATAGCTGCACAGTGCAAAGGGCTATTCTAAACCTGCCACACAAGCACCGTGCAATGATTACACCCCTCCGTGTAACACAGACATGAGCACCTTATTACATCCTACTAATCACCGACACACAATTATCACAGTGGGGTGCGGTTACTATTACTGAATTATGCGACTACACACACACACACACTCATGCTCTCATTAAAAGTGACCCCAAAAAAATCAGTGCTGAAGGTATATCTGGAATTATGTATTATAGTATTAGTTGATCCAGACTCTTCTTTTGTGCATCATGTGCTTAATATAAAACAAATCAATATGACTTTACGTCCCTCCTGTTTTTTACATTAATCCTCCAGTACACCTGGGATGCTTCACCAGTGGCCCCCTCACTACCTCCTTCCTGAATGGGATGGCGTGACAGCATTGATACTCACTAGGTGAGCCATTTATCCACGTACATACATGCTGACGTCTCACTCTATCTGTTGATGAATAGAGTATACTTGGCTAGCTGTTATCCCCTCACAGAATATTGACTGAATTAAAGGTACCCCCATCCTCCTCTGTGCGACGACTCCCCTGATAGCTACCTGACTCCCCCAACCCCCTCTCCAACCATACCAGAAGGAACTACCTTCTCAGACATGCAGGACGACATAGACTGTGAGAGGCCTTGGTCCAGGAAAGACAGAGAATGAGATTAGGGCAGATAAAGAGAGATGGGAGTTAAGGAGTGAGATATGTGGTGGTTTAGGCACTGTAATGTTCAACACTGACCTGTAGTCACTCTCTGACAAATTCTCATGGATACAGTATGGAGTGTGATAACAGATTAGCCTGCGCTGGGTTTCAGTAGTGGAGTTTTTGCGGTATAGGCCTGTACTTGTGGGATTAAAGAGTTGTACTGTGTTGCAAGGTAGTGTCAGTGTAAGTGCGAGTGTTAAGTGTGTCTTGCAATAAACCAGGTCTCTGTAATGTTCTGCTGCCCCAGATATCCCTCTTCTCCCTGGCCTCCCACTGTCTCTGTCACAGACCATAATGACACACACAGTTAACTGCTAATCTCCTGGAAGCGTCTGGAGATCCCAGGCAGGTTTAGCATGTACATGCTGACTACACCGGTCACATGCGTTTTTTTATTTAACCTTTATTTAACAAGGCAAGTCCGTTAAGAACAAATTCTTATTTACAAAGACAGCCTACCGGGGAACAGTGGGTTAACTGCCTTGTTCAGGGGCAGAACAACAGCTTTGTACCTTGGGGATTCGATCCAGCAACCGTTCGGTTACAGGCCCAATACTCTAACCACTAACCACTAACCACTCTAACCACATTTGCCACCCCCAAATGTTTGTCTACCCCCACCAGATGCGATCAGGACATGCAGGTTGAAATATCAAAGCAAACTCTGAGCCAACTATATAAATGTAATATGGGGACAGGTCGAAACACATATGAAACATTCATGGACATTTAGCTAGCTTGCTGTTGCTAATTTGTCGGGGGATATAAATATTGGGTTGTTATTTTTTCTGAAATGTACAACGTCCTTTTTTCGCTGGATCTTTGTAGAATATCAACCCATTTTGAGTCACACAAAACCGTGTGTTCTCTGCTCCAACAATTAATCGACAGATTAAAAGGGGAAACCTAGTTGGTTTCTAGTAATCTCTCCAAATTTAGTCTTCTTCTTCCGTGGATTTTATGTGGTGGTTGTCCACCAACTTTAAGGTGCATTACTGCTACCAACTGGACCGGAGTGTGGACCTCGTTCATCTTTCAATCACCCACGTGGGTATATGCTCCTAAAAACCAACAATGAGATGGGAGAGGCGGGACTTGCAGTGCATCAAGCATATTAAATAGAACCCATGTTAGTGTATAATTTAGTATTCAATATTTTATTAGGATCCCAATTAGCTGTTGTCAAGATGGGGTCCAAACAGAAAAAAAACTTTACATCATACAAATTAACATTGCTCAATTATTATATTAACATTTTACTACATAATACATTACCAAGAATAATGTGTAGGATATGTGTAGAGTGTGTGTGTGTGTGTGTGTGTGTGTGTGTGTGTGTGTGTGTGTGTGTGTGTGTGTGTGTGTGTGTGTGTGTGTGTGTGTGTGTGTGTGTGTGTGTGTGTGTGTGTGTGTGTGTGTGTGTGTGTGTGTGTGTGTGTGTGTGTCTACCCATTGTGCTGTAAACTCAGCAAAAAAGAAATGTCCCTTTTTCAGGACCCTGTCTTTCAAAGATAATTAGTAAAAATCCAAATAACTTCACAGATCTTCATTGTAAAGGGTTTAAACACTGTTTCCCATGGTTGTTCAATGAACTATAAACAATTAATGAACATGCACCTGTGGAACGGTTGTTAAGACACTAACAGCTTACAGACGGTAGGCAATTAAGGTCACAGTTATGAAAACTTAGGACACTAATAAGGCCTTTCTACTGACTCTGAAAACACCAAAAGAAAGATGCCCAGGGTCCCTGCTCATCTGTGTGAACGTGTCCTAGGCATGCTGCAAGGAGGCATGAGGACTGCAGATGTGGCCAGGGCAGTAAATTGCAATGTCCATACTGTGAGACGCCTAAGGCAGTGCTACAGGGAGACAGGACGGACAGCTGATCGTCCTCGCAGTGGCATCCCACGTGTAGCAACACCTGCACAGGATCAGTACATTCGAACATCATACCTGCGGGACAGGTACAGGATGGCAACAACAACTGTCCGAGTTATACCAGGAACACACACCCTCCATCAGTGCTCAGACTGTCCGCAATAGGCTGAGAGAAGCTGAAATGAGGGCTTGTAGGCCTTTTGTAAAGTGATGGTCGCTGGACCAGACAGAACTGGCAAAAAGTGCTCTTCACTGACCAGTCGCGGTTTTGTCTCACCAGCAATGCCACCAGCCATACAGCTTGTTCTGTGCGTGATTTCCTGCAAGACAGGAATGTCAGTGTTCTGCCATGGTCAACGAAGAGCCCGGAACTTGCAGGTGCCTTGGTGGAAGAGTGGGGTAACATCTCACAGCAAGAACTGGCAAATCTGGTGCAGTCCATGAGGAGGAGATGCACTGCAGTACTTAATGCAGCTGTAACAGCAAGTACTGACTGTTACTTTTGATTTTGACCCCCCCCCCTTTGTTTAGGGACACATTATTCAATTTCTTAGTCACATGTCTGTGGAACTTGTTCAGTTTACGTCTCAGTTGTTGAATCTTGTTATGTTCATACAAATATTTACACATGTTAAGTTTGATGAAAATAAACGCAGTTGACAGTGAGAGGATGTTTCTTTTTTTGCTGAGTTTATATGTATGTCCAGTCTCTACTGTGTCATAGATGTTTTCTTCAGTGCCATTCAGACTAGTGTCCTCATGGTTGGAGACACTATACTCTACATCTGTTATTGCGGCAGGTTTTATTTACTTTGATGAAAGTTGAACGCCGAATTTCAACTCTCGAAAACGTTGAACTGTGGTAAACTATCGTGTTATCCAACGCTCTCTCATCATGTGTATCGTCTCCCTCCTTTTGTTCTTACTATTCAAGCTCTACCTTTCATCGGAGACATTCCCTCCCGCCTCCAGCTCTTTGCTCTCATGCAGTTGTACAGAGCTGGCTGTGGCAGTTAGTGCACTTGATAGATATTGGAGGGAAGGGTGTACTGTTGGTCGTTTGCCAAATCTTCTCACTGATGTGGATGACCTTACTGTCTTTTGAAATGTGTTTAATAATAGGGATATGTTTTTACTCTACACAACCCTCAACTGTTTATATTGCTCTCACTACTTCATGCAAAGACTCATCATCATTTAGATTCCTATCTACATCTTTCTATCTTCTTGACTAATTTAATGACCTCTAACTGCTCTAATTTACACTCATTTTACTTTGATCTACTTTTTATAATAGCTGCTTAAAGCAAACATCCAAAGAGGAGGTTTGACTGGATTAGTGATATACTGTATGATGTGCTGATAGTGGTTCTGACAGTACTGGCTATCTTTGGGGTACTATTTTTACCTTGCCACTCTCTGGGTGAAGTGCTCCTCTCCTGGGAGACTGAAAGGATTGTGTAAACCACCTCAGGTCACAAGAGCATCATCCTCCCTGTGTGTGTGAGTGTGTGTGTGTGTGTGTGTGTGAGTGCCCATTTGTGTGGTGTTATAAATAGAATATAAGCACTTCTATTTTTTGTTGTTTAACCTTTATCTAACTAGGCAAGTCAGTTAAAAACAAATTCTTATTTACAATGACAGTAGGAACGGTGGGTTAACTGCCTTGTTCAGGGGCAGAACAACAGATGTTTACCTTGTCAGCTCAGGGATTTGATCTAGCAACCTTTCAATTACTGGCCAAACGCTGTAACCACTAGGCCACCTGCCGCCACTTAGTAGAAGCAATCTTTAGCAGTGATCACTAATTCATTATTTTCTAAATCCTTCAAGCTCTGTCAAATTGGTTGTTGATCATTGCTAGACAACCATTTTCAGGTCTTCTTGGTAAGCAACTCCAGTTTAGATTTGACCTTGTGTTTTAGGTTATTGTCCTGCTGACAGGTGAATTCAGCTCCCAGTGTCTGGTGGAAAGCAGACTGAATCAGGTTTTGGTCTAGGATTTTGCCTCCATTACGTTTATTTTTTAAAGGGGAAAAACTCCCAAGCCCTTAACGATTACAAGCATACCCATAACATGATGCAGCCACCACTATGCTTGAAAATAGGGAGAATGTCACTCAGCATTTGCGACAAACATAACACTTTGTATTCAGGACAAAAAGTGAATTGCTTTGCAACATTTTTAGCAGAATTACTTTAGTGCATTGTTGCAAACAGGATGCATGTTTTGACATTCACTGCTTGGCCGTGTGGGGGAAAAATATGGGGTAGTCATTCAAAAATAATTTCAAACACTATTTTTGCTCACAGATTGTGTCCATGCAACTTATTATGTGACTTGTTAACCTTTACTTAACACCCATCCCGGATCCGGGAGCATCCTCATCAGTAAAAGCTGACTAGCATAGCCTAGCATAGCGCCACAAGTAAATAATAGCATATAAATATCATGAAGTCACAAGTCCAATACAGCAAATGAAAGATAAACATATTGTGAATCCAGCCATCATTTCCGATTTTTTTAAGTGTTTTACAGCGAAAACACAATATAGCATTATATTAGCTTACCACAATAGCCAAACACACAACCGCATTTATTCACCGCATAGATAGCATTCGCAAAAAACAGCAAAAGATATAAAATTAGTCACTAACCTTGACCAACTTCATCAGATGACAGTCTTACAACATCAGGTTATACAATACACTTATGTTTTGTTCGAAAATTTGCATATTTAGAGCTGCAAACCGTGGTTATACATTGTGAATATGTAGCATGGATTCACCAGAATGTCCGGAGCTATTTTGGACACTCACCTAATCTGACCAAAGAACTCATCATAAACTTTACATAAAAATACTTGTTGTATGGCAAATGAAAGATACACTAGTTCTTAATGCAACCGCTGTGTTAGATTTTTTTTAAATAACTTTACCATAACAAACAGCTTGCATTATTGCGAGACAGCGCCCGCCAAAACGGCAGAGAATAGGAATCAACATTTTCCACAGAAATACGAAATAACATCATAAATTGTTCTTACTTTGTTGAGCATCCATCAGAATCTTGTACAAGGAGTCCTAGGTCGAGGATAAATCGTTGTTTGGTTTTAGAATGTCCTTTTCTCCTGTCGAATTAGCAACCTTAGCTAGCCATGTGGCGCGAACATGCCCATCTTCTCTTGACGCAAAGAACGGAAAACTCCAAAAGTCCAAATAAACGTTGAATAAACTGATAGAACTCGGTTGAAAAAACCTGCTTTACGATGTTATTATCACATGCATCAAATAAAATCAGAGTCAGAGATATTAGCCGTGTATACCGAACGCTTATCATAAGACAATATGGAGGTGCTTCCCGCGCCTAGGTAGAAGTAGGAAATTCTGGACACGTCATTCCAAGAGCTCTTGTTCGACCTCAGATCAAGCTAGACACCCCATTCCACCTTCCACTGCCTGTTGACATCTAGTGGAAGGCGTATGAAGTGCATGCATATCGATAACTATTAGGCAATTGAATAGGCAGGCCCTGAAACAGAGCCTCGTTTTCAGATTTTTCACTTCCTGTCTGGAAGTTTGCTGCAAAATTAGTTTTGTTTTACTCACAGATATAATTCAAACAGTTTTAGAAACTTGAGGGTGTTTTCTATCCAATAGTAATAATAATATCCATATTGTACGATCTAGAATAGAGTACGAGGCAGTTTAATTTGGGCACAATTTTTTCCAAAGTGAAAACAGCGCCCCCCTATTGTTAAGCAAATGTTTCCTCATGAACTTATTTAGGCTTGCCATTATTGACTCGACATTTCAGCATTTTTTATGTATTTTTATTAATTTGTTTAAAAAAAAAAAAACATAATTCCAATGACATTATTGGAAGTGTGTAGGCCAGTGACAAAATAATCTCAATTTAATCAATTTTAAATGCAGGCTGTAACACAACAAAGTGTGGAAAACGTCAAGGGGTGTGAATACTTTCTGTTGGCATTTGTGAGTGACAAGAATGGAAGGTTATTGTGGGGCTAAAATAGTCTCTGAGCAATAAATGTCAGCCCTTCTAGACAGAAAAAGGGTGGAGGTAGAAATAGAGCCTCCTGCATTGACTGACTGAGCCAGTTCAGTGGAGTGAGCAACAGAATGATGTCTAAAAGCTCTGTCTCCATACAGCACCAGCTTACGTAATGGTTCCCAATCCAGTGTCTGTATATGTCTCTCTGTGCGTATTGTGAATGTGGATTTGCATGTTTGTGTGAATGTCTCTCTCGGTTGTGCATGTTTGTTGCGTGATTTAATGAGACCGTATGCATGCGTGCGTGCGTGCGTGCGTGCGTGCGTGCGTGCGTGCGTGCGTGCGTGTGTGTGTGTGTGTGTGTGTCTACCCATTGTGCTGTATGGTGATGTATAGGTATATTCAGTCTATACTGTGTCATAAATATTTTCTTTAGTGCCATGCAGTCTAGTGTCCTCATGTATGAATGTTTTTGTGAGTGGGACCTAGGGCTGTGGCGGGCATGAAATTCTGTCAGATGGTAATTGTCATGCAAATGACTGCCGGTCTCACGGTAATCAATTGAATATAGCCTACGCCATTAAAATAAAATGATTTCTTGTGTTGTGAGAGGCCTATAAACCTGGGAATGTCTGATAAATCAAATCATATGAGCTCATGATGCGACTCTATATTGCTGATTTGAGAAAAAAAACGCTAAAAAAGCATGGGCTCTGATCCTTGCGCATCCAGCGGAGAGAGATAATTGCTGGGACAAAGTGTATATCTGTGTATTTCCTCGGTCCTCAATGACAAACATTCCCAGCCTCTTTCCCGTTAGTAAGGCCTTGCTACTAGCTGTCTGAATACAGATGTAGGATCTTAATTCGATTGCTCTTTTGTTGCTGAGAATGCAAACTTTTAGTGTATTTGAGGTTTAAAAAGGCATCTAAAGTTTGTGAAGTTTCTACTTTAAAAAAAAAAATGATTACCAAACCTTACGAAATGTTTATTATAATCCAAATAATGTCTCACAATTCCTGTTGCTGCAGCATTATTTTCCTGCTGTAGCAAACTGGCACAAATTAAGATCGTACATCTCTAGGCAGAGATGTGCATTTAGGACCTAAGGGGCAGCCTCCTGCTGCAGCCTCTTATGACTCATTGTATTTGTGAAAGCCTGCATTATTAATGGATGTAAAACTCACTGCTCTGCTGTTTCAGGAGAAAAACTTTTTTTCACCCAAAGTCACTTTTCGGGTCAAGGGCTATTTTCACTGAGAATGTACCATATTACGTCACAAATGTCCACAATCATCCAACCTCAACCCAAATGAGATGATTTGGGATGAGGTGGTCCGCAGAATGAAGGAAAAACAGCCAACAAGTGCTCAGCAGATGTGGGAACTCCTTTAAGACTGTTGGAAAAGCATTCGTGAGAGAATGCCAAGAGTGTGCAAAGCTGTCATCAAGGCAAAGGTTGGCGACTTTGAAGAACCTCAAATATAAATATATTTGGATTTGTTTAACACTTTCTAGTTAATACATGTTTCTATATGTGTTATTTCATAGTTTTGATGTCTCCACTATTATTCTACAATTTAGAAAATAGTCAAATATAAAGAAAAATACTGGAATGAGTAGTTGTGTCTGGTACTGTACTGTATATATGGTACTGTATATATATTAGTATGTTTGGTTTCTGTATTTGTGTTTCCAAATTGATGTGTATGCATTGGGAGTAAGTGTTTGTGTGTGGATGTAGCTGTGTGTATGTGGATGTATATTTGTGGATGTGGGTGTTTGTGTGTATGCATGTTCAGCGAAAGCTGTAATACTCCATTATGGTGATTACATATCCTTTGGGGAACACAGGGAAAAGGCGGCAGTGAACAGAACAGAGTCGCTCCATGAAGATTCTGCTCGCAAATTGCTTCACTGAATGGAAAACAACGACCCACTAAAGTACCCCCGCAATGGTGCACTAATAAGTTAATTTACCGAGCAACCCTAGGCTTCTTACCTGACTCAACAAGACCGTCCCGTAGGCCTGAGTTTTAGTTAGAGGGATGGAGGGGTTGGACGGAGAACTCTTGATGTCAAAAACATATTTTAAGGTTTTTAGAAACGAGGAAGAATTAGAAATGTGAGCGATAGGAGGGAGAATAGAGAGGTTTACTAGGAAGAGAAAAGATCGAGAGGATGTGCGGAGTCATTGTAACAAGGGACAGATGAGAATATAGTCATCATAAAGGGGTATAGTTGCGTTTTAGTGCAATGCTAGACTTAGTGGGTTGTTTCACTAGGTCTAGGACACCAACTGAAACACTGAGGTAACAGTCTTAAGTTTTGGGGACGAGTCACAAAGGAATCCATTATCTTTAATTACCGATCGATGAGGGGCACCAAGTGGAGAAGAAAAGTGCAATAGATCCTCACAGTATTTTCTCTACAGTATGACTGCTGCGCTTAAAACAGGCTTGTTCGCACCAATGTGTCGGAGGAAACATCGTTCAACTGACGACCGAAGTCAGCATGCATGCGCCTCCGGCCGCCACAAGGAGTCACTACAGCGTGAATGGACACAGACATCCCAGTTGGCCAAATCCTCCCCTAACCCGGACAATTGTGCACCACCTTATGGGTCTCCCGGTCGCAGCCGGCTGCAACACAGCCCGGGATCGAACTCAGATCTGTAGTGACACCTCTAGCACTGCGATGCAGCGCCTTAGACCGCTGCGCCACTCGGGAGGCCCAGAAGAACTTAGAGCTAGAGCAGAGGCCCAGCTGCAGTAGCAGACAGAAATGCAGTGCTGATTCATATCAGAAAGTGTCCAAAAGCCTCATTTATAAATGTTGCAATTCTAAATGTTTTATACATGCCAGAAGTTGTCATTCATAAAAACTGAACTTGATGTGAGAATGTGCTTGTCCTCCCGCAAACTTTAAACCAGGCGTACGCACAGTTTATAGTGGTTGAAGTATTGCATTACAAGAAGGCAAAAGTAGTAGATGCCTTGCGGGAATGAGGAATATATGATGCTTATTTATTAAAAAACTAAAAAACTGGTAGCTAAACATAATAACAAGATGCAATCAATTGCTATTAGTGACAAGAGTGAATATCTGTTAATTTTATCTTCGCATTCTAAAATAATTTGAAATCTATTTCCAATTCTTTATTTAATTTCAGATTCAATTCCTCACCTTTTCTGACTGTGAGGGTTTCATACTCGTCAAATAACCTATAGGCCTACAACAAGTTAGGATAGGCTAAGCTACCTATAGGCCTATTTCAATTATTTTGCTCTATGCAATCCGATCCGAAGTGCAGGTTAACGATAGAACAGACGGTTCACCTTTTCCACTGACGTTTGTAGGCTACGTCTGAACATTGTAATTTCTCCAGTAGCCTAGACAATATTTCATTTATAAACATAATACATATATGATAAACATTGCATCTTTTCTGGCCAAGAGTTCATATTCCCCAAGTAGCCATACAACAAATTACCATGTGCATCTCTCAGTTAATTGGGCCTATTAGAAAGGCTTATTATAATTTCAGGTTTTTGCTCTATGCATCCAAAAGGGAGAGTGGTTTATAACATACAGCAGAATTGAACAGGTGAACAGACAGTTGATATTTTGAGTTGAAGTGTGTAGGCTACCACTGTTAGAAACCCTACTGTAGTTTTTTTCCTTCAGATTATACAATGATTCAGAGTTTGCGGGCAGTGCAGCAGATTCAGGTTTGGGAGAAAGAGAATATTAAACATTATTGAACTCAAACAATCTGTTTCCAGGTCCACCACAATTTGCAATTGTTTTTGTGTTTCAGAAATAGCAAATGTCACTGAAAAACAAACAACATTCTGCCAACACCTAATTGATATTTCCTTTAGGTACACTGTCTTGGCCTAATTCCAATACGTCCTAAGTATACAGCAAATCAGGGCGTGTTTGTCACCATAATGGTCGTTATTCAGGCAGAGTAATAATGCTCGTTCACGCGTGCACAGTTTTATATTCGGTCTGATTTTGCAATGACCATCTCTGTCTCCGGGCTTGAAACCCATTGAAAACGGGTGGTTTGAATTGAAGAGGGGAGTACACAAGGGCAGACAAAGATTATCAAGGATCTGGATGGATTCTGTATGTAGGAATGGTCTAAGATCCCTCCCAATGAGTTTTCCAACTCATAAAACCTTTTAGAAAGAGGCTCAGTGCTGTTACCCTCGCAAGATGAGGTACTGAAAGGTATTGGAAACATTTTGACCCCTGCCTTTTTTAGGAGAAAATCATAGCACTTGTTAAACAAATCTCTTTCTCTGAGCCATCCTATTAGAATAAAATAATATCATTTCCCCAAAAAGTTGAGCTTACAATATAGCTCAGTATTTGAATGATTTATTTTATACAGTCATTTTTTGCTAATCTTTTTCAAGGGTGACAATCTTTTCTGATCCCACTGTACATATATATTTATCCTCATATTATTCCTCATCTAAAGCGTTAAGCAGAAAGAACAAGGTGCTCGATACAGCTTGGGAGTCAGTGGCCATCCATTGATTGCTCTGCTCTAAACTCACCTCCTTCCCCTCCTCCTTGTCAGAAAGCATCTCCATGGCGACCAGCCTTTAATTCTCCTTCTCACTGCTCCGGTTCATCTCTACAGCTCTGCCTCACAGGGCCATCCTCCTGCAACCCTACCGCATACCTACTGTACACAGTAATACAACAGACCCCAACACAACACTGTGTGTTCTAGAGCAGTGCTACCTAACCCAGGTCCTAGAGTACCTCCCAACAGTACACAGTTTTGTTGTAGCCCTTGACAAACACACCTCATTCAATTCATTGAGGGCTTGACGATTAGTTGACAAGTTGAATCAGGTGTGCTTGTCCATGGTTACAATAAAAAATGTGTACTGTTGTGGGTATCCCAGGACCAGGATAGGGAAACACTGTTCTAAAGATCATGTTACGCTGAAATGGTCTCTCACTGCCGCAAACTAGGAGTTAACATCTGTCCCAGCGCTCACTCCAATAAACGTCATCTGACCTCTTGTTGACCCCAACCCCAAGAGATGAAGACTCAGCCACAGCTTGCGTCCACAGGCCTACAGCACACACACCCACAAAGCCAACCTTCCACTTGCATTTTCCACACCCATTTCGTAACGCAGCTCAAATGAGATCATGCACACTCAGTGTCTGAGAGTTCTGACTGTGCAGAGGGAGCACTCTAAACTTGGAACAGAGGAAGACAGTGTGTCTCATTACATCTTCCATTAACCTGCCTTCCTCTGACCTACATGTCACTCCATTCCCACTGGATCTGTAGCTTTACACTGCTGTCTACTGCCAGGGATACTGAGGACAGATGTGTCTATTCTGTATAACAGGGGACCACATCGCAATTCAGTAGTAAGCGCAAATAACCCAATGTATTATTCCAGGCGAGAGCCATTTCCTTCCTGTTCAACAGAAATAGAGTAATTGTAGTTTCATCCTCCTTTGTTGGCCTCTAAACCCTGAGCTCTCTCAGCTCTAGGCTAATAGACATTTTATCTCTTATTTAATATCTGGCTTTAAAAATAGACAATGATTAACATTAGCCACCCTTCTCTGAGGCGTGTGCTGACCCCATAAGAATGGTAGTAATAGCTAATGGTTCTGACAGAGTGTGTGAATACACCTGGGGTGACCTGGCCACGGGAGAAAACGATGCCACCCCCTATTAACCTACATGTACCACTGTTAATGTAATGAGTTACTTAATGAGGTGGTAATAGCAATTTTTATGCCGTTATTATGGGGGTGGAAATACTGCAGTAGCAGCAGCTTTGTTTTAGCCTACTGAGATGGGGTTTTTGGGTACTCTTGTATGCTGTTTATGTAGTATTATTGTTTGTATTCTATAAGGAAGAATTGCTACAGTGGTTGATATACTGGATAATTAAGCAATAAGGCCCGAGGGGGTGTGGTATATGGCCAAAATACCATTGCTAAGGGCTGTTCTAATGCACGACGCAGCGCAATACAGCGAAATGCAGAAGACACATTTCAGTTGAATGCATTCAGTTGTACAACTGACTAGGGATCCCCCTTTCCCTTTCCTTTCCCTTAGACGTGATATATTGGCCATATACCACAACCCCCCGAGGTTCCTTATTGCTATTATAAACTGGTTAACAATGTAATTAGAGCAATAAAAATAAATATTTTGTCATACCCGTGATATACCATGGCTGTCAGCCAATCAGCTCTCAGGCCTCGAACCACCCAGTTTATAATATATGCTAATGCTAGTGGAGCTTCTCCTGATTTCATACCTTTTTGACATAAGTGCTTTCCAGTTACATAATAGCATTACCATTTGTTTGTCTTTAGGATGTTTTCATTGCACAGGTAGCAAAGTGGCAACACTGCATTAAAGGAAGAGCAGTATCATGGGTTTGAGTTAGCCTAGCTTTGCATGATGACGATGTACCAATGGGACAATAAACAGGCTACTGTACTTAATTGTGCAGTGTTAACACCACTATCTAATTATGCAGTACCTTTGTAGTGGTACAGTGGGACCTGGGAAATAGGGGCAGATTGGCCATCTGGCAACTCTGGCAAATTCCAGATTGGCTGGACCATTTTTTTGTTGGGTGTACTGGTTGAAATTAGCACACACACACATTTTTTTTATGAAAAGGTGGCATGGCCAGCAGCCCACGGGCCTGTTAATGTTTTTACCTTTCTCTGTTATACTAATCTATAATGAGCCTTTGGCTGATCTGTGAGCAATGGCCGGCCCATTTTGTTTCATGGCTCTGTTCAGGGCAGTCTTCGACAATCCTCCAGAGGGCAGAGAGGGAGTTGAGCAACTTTTCCAACTCAAGCAGGGTGCCCAGACCACTGCGGAGTACGCCCTCACCTTTTGAACTGTGGCAGCCTCCAGCGGATGGAATGAGCCAGCGTTCCATACTGGTGGCCCACCTTGGCGCAGGACGTCGCCCACTATGTCAACTCATGTTGGGTATGTACTCAATCCAAATCTCCCCGGCATGCTCCAGCAGGTAACCTATAGTTTAGAACTTCCCACCAACTACCGGATCTCACCCTCCTCTCATGTTTCCCTCCTCAGGTCGGTGGTTCCTGGTCCCCTGGCTGACACACCTCCACCTCCCCTGGACATCGAGGGGTCCCGGTGGCGGACATGCCAACTTCTGCTTCCTCCCTCTACTAACCACCGGTCCTGGCAACCCACATTGCGCACACCTGCTTCCCATCTATAAGCACACCTGGACTTCATCACCACCCTGATTACTCTTTCTTCTTTCTTCTATTGTTTTGTAACTCTCCATGTTCGTTGTTATTATTAAACTCACCATCTGCACCTGCTCCCTGAGTCTTCATTACAGCCCTGCCCCTATGCCTGTACCCTCACTGGGGCCTGCTGCTGTGATGAGCATGCCACTCTCATCTCCCCCCATGTACCCGAGAGAAAAAAGTGTCCTGATAGTATAACATTTCAAAATGCAATTGCTGGAAAAACACAGCTTTGAAAGCTTCGTCCCCTTGTCACTGCCGAAGAGAGGAGTGTCTCAGCTTTCTGTAAGTACAATTAGTATTTCTCAATTCTCAATGGTATCTATTTTAGAGTTAGCTTTCTACTGCGTGCCATTAAAAGCACACAATGTGTACATCATAAGGCCACACACAGCAGAGCAGATGTTAAACGTATCCCTCGGTATAATCCGCATATTAACTTCAAACCTCACAGGCTGTTTCAGGGAATATCATCAAACCAAGATCAATCAATTTTACACAAATGTGCTCATATTCACACACACATACCACAACACATGCACAGATACTGGGAAATACATTACATACATACGTAATTATCCACACTTCAATGCAAACATGAGATCACTGTATCATACGTCTCTTGCTCCAGTACAACGATCTGGTTTTAACTGAGTGTGAACTGAGCTGATATATGACAGCTAGTGTATTATGAAGTATGCATGTGTCACGAGGTGGAAAGGTGACAACATTTATTAAGACATGGTTTTCCATACTTCCATTTCAACACTTTCCAGTTTTTAATTTCCATTCAATTGCTTTGTTCCCATGAATATCATTTATTTAACTTTTTACTCTAAAACCATGCTAGTTCAAATCCTCAAAACAAAACAAAGAAAACAAAGGGGCACCGGAAGTGGTGCAGCACGGAAGGCATCCATCTTCTCAACACCTCCATTTTATCTTAAAGAACCTCCATTAGCCATGAGCTCACCAAAAAAAGCATGGGTAGCTGCATCCCAATTTGGTGACCACAGAATGGGCGAGTGGGTGAGTCGAAAGGAGTGGGCGTATGGAAAGTGAATCAGCTAATTAGGCAGATTGTTTGCCACTTAAGACCATTTTGCTTGACTGATTGGGCTGCACTATGAGTCGCTAGAAAGCCGGCGTCCAGTGCACCGGTGTTGTGCCTGCTTCCTATTGGGTGTCATGGTCGTGTCGCCGGTGGTAGCTACGTGGTCATTTTTTCTCAATTTGATTTTATTTAATGTATGATATCTTTTTGTGTAAGCTGCTATCTAATATTGATAACCATCTAGATGTCAGCTTGATACATACATAAGGTCTACTACTCAATGGGGATGGCATAAACGTCAACAACACAGCAACAACACATGGACAGAGTGCCCTTCACTCCTGCTTGACAAGCACTACTATCCGACACCGGCGTGGAAAGTAGCTACCTAGCCAATATTAGGTTCACAGTCACAGTAAGCACACGCAATGAAGCAACAGTACACCCATCTTTTCATAAAAAATAAACAATCTTCAATGTTATAACTCAAAGTGTACAATTATTTGTGTAAAACTAACAGTGAAATACGACTCAGACTAATCCACTGGCTTAAAAACAGAAGTCCAAACTCGTTCAGTACGGTAGCTCAATGTACGGTAGTTGCATCATGGCATGAAGGGAAAGAAAAAAAACACAGCTGAATCAAACTGTCTAATCTATAGCAAAGCACTTTCGACACACCCACTCCTTTCCACATGCCCACTACGTTCCTTTCGCGCACCCACTCGCCCATACTCCGGTCGCCATATTGGGATGCAGCAACCCCCTTCTCAAACAAAGCCCTACGTGCACTAACAAAACCTAGGATCCACCATGCCTTCGGACTGCATTCGCTTCTTGTCGGCGGCCGCCTAGAACACCGAAAGAGTTTGAACACACAGAATCCAAGTCACATGACTCATCAATTATCCAGTAGATATTCTTAATTTAGATGGCATATGCAAATAGCTCACAACTGTGACACGTCTGATGTACACTGAGTGTACAAAACATTAGGAACACCTGCTCTTTTCATGACATAGACTGACCAGGTGAATTCAGGTGAAAGCTATGATCCCTTTTTGATGTCCACTTCAATCAGTGTAGATAAAGGAGACAGGTTAAAGAAGGATTTTTAAGCATTGAGACAATTGAGATGGATTGTGTATGTTTGCCATTCAGAGGGTGAACGGGTAAGACAAAAGATTTAAGTGCCGTTGAACGGGGTATGGTAGTAGGTGTCAGGTGCACCGGTTTGGGTGTGTCAAGAACTGCAACGCTGCTAGGCTTTTCACTCAACAGTTTCTCGTGTGTATCAAGAATGGTCCACCACCCAAATGACATCCAGCCAATGGCAGGCCAGTGGTCGAAAGCAAGTCATTGATGAAAGAGGACAAAGGAGGCTGACACAAGTTGGTGCACAAAGACCCATAAAAAAAATGCACAACTTGTCGTACCTTGACATGAATAGGGTATGGCAGTCGACAACCTTACAGATTTCCTCTTCTTTCAGCAAGAATTAAGAAACTGCGATTGGAGTGGGCTAAGGAATGAAAACACTAGACACTGGAAAATTGGAAAAACATTGCCTGGTCTGATGAATCCAGGTTCCTGTTGTTTCACACTGATGGGAGGACTAGGGTATGGAGAACCACATGAGTACATGCATCCATCATGCCGCGTGTCAACATTACAGGCTGGTGGTGGTGGTGCGATGGTGTGGGATGTGTTTTCATAGCACACATTGGGCCCCTTGATAAAAGTGGTTCAACATTTGAATACCACAGGATATCTGAACATCATTGACAATCAGGTGCATCCCTTCGTGGCAGCAGTGTATTCATCTGCAAAGAGATTTTTTCAGAAGGATAATGTGGGCTCCCGATTGGCACAGACATCTAAGGCACTGCATCTCAGTGCTAGAGGCGTCACTACAGACCGTGGTTCGATGCCATGCTGTATCACACATTGTAAATAAGATTTTTTTCTTAACTGACTTGCCTAGTTAAATCAAATAAAAAATGCCGCAAAGCTAGGATTGTCCAGGAATGGTTCCATGAACATAACAGTGAATTCAGCTTACTGCAGTGGTCTGGCAAGTCACCAGATCTCAATCCAAATGAGCATCTGCGGGATGAGATGGAATGAGCTATTCTGAGTAGATATCTACAACCAACCAACTTGACACAACTGTGGGAGGCATTGGAGTCGAAATGGCATCCCTGTGGAACGCTTTCGACGCCTTCTAGAGTCCATGCCCTAACTAATTGAGGCTGTTCTGAGGGGAAAAGGGGGTGCAACTCAACATTAGGAAGGTGTTCCTAATGTTTTGTACGCTCAGTGTAGATCATAATGAGTGGTATCGGTCTTTGTGAGTAAGTGATGATGTGTGTTAGTGATGCACAGGTTGACTCATAGCCCGCAGTCCCCACGGTTATGTCCGCGGGCGGACTGGTTTAGGGTCATTAAATATTGTGTGGCTGAAGGGCTGGTGGATGGCAGGCGGTTGAATAAAGAGAAACAATACATAGTAAATTCCATAAACGTATAATTATTGTGAAATGTATATAGGCTACATTTAAGTTTTTCTTTAATTATTTTAGGCATTAGTGCATAAGCTTAAAATGTAGGGCTTAACTGTACACACGCCAAATAGCCTACATAGCCTATCCCAAACACTGCTTTTGGGAACAGGCAGAAACAATTCATGTCTTTCCACAGAGGCAAAAAGGACACTGTCAAAGTTTAATTGAGTAAGACAAAAGCTGCGAAAGGAGAGTTGAAAATAAAATAAAGTGGTAAAAGAGGATGATAACAGTCACAAGACGGGGACTTCAAATAGGCCCGTGGCATGTCAAGGGAACTGTAGCCTACTGTTTGATGGGTTTAATGGAAACTGAAATCTGGACATTGACTAATCAGAACAAATTAGTTTTTTTGCAAACTACAAAGTCCTCTGATAACACTAGTCCCCTTGCAAATCGGCATCCCTCTGTTTTGAGAGAAATGTCTGAGTTTGTCAGGTATTGCACGCGGTTTGAGCAAGAAAACAACAACTGATTTGATCAACTGAAGTGCTGCGTATAGCCTACTATATGAAGGGCCTGCATGTATCAACTTTCCCAGTGAACTTTTGTTTCTACGTTTTGTGCGAATGCATTGTACGTCACCAAATGCATCATTAATATTCCACCTATTTAATGCAACCCTTGCTGTTAATAGATCGCCTAGCGTAGCAGCATACAACAGATCTAAACCTCTGGAACAAGTTGACTTTCTCATCCATAGCCTAATAACGCATATTAAGTGCAAGGGCACTATTTAGCTCACATCTCAAGGTAGGGGGGGCATTTAGGACGTCTACTGTGGATCGCTAAAATATCCTTATGATTATGATCACACTTCCTCAATTCAAATATTATGGCGACACTATAGCAAAGATGGTTTAGGATGGTTTAGAAACTTGGGAACCAAGCTCGAGACATCAGTGTAGCCTGTTAACGTCTGGACTTGTCTTCACGCCTAGAAAATAACATCCAGGTTTACGTCATAGCTGTCAACTTACAGAAACATTTGTGTGATACTAGTCCCATGCGAATAGCCTAAATATGAACTCCTGCAGAATTAAGCATTTATTGCAGTAAAATGATACACCAAATGTAGGCAAAATATGGACAGCTTCTACCCCCAAGCCATAAGACTGCTGAACAGCTAATCAAATGGTTACCCAGACTAAATGCATAGTCACTTTACCCCTACCTACATGTAGGGCCAACATATAACCTCGACTAACCTGTACCCCCGGACATTGACTCAGTATTGTACATAGCCTCCTTATTGTTATTTTATTGTTTCTCTTTAATTTTTTACTTTAGTTTATTTAGTCAATATTTTTCTTAACATTTATTTTTATTAAAACAGCATTGTTGGTTAAGGGCTTGTAAGTAAGCTTTTCATGGTAAGGTTGTATTCGGTGCATGTGACAAATAACATTTGATTTGACTTGGGAACAGGAGTGGAGAAATATGTTTAATTTATTTCTTCATCTTTAAGGAATGTAATGCTCAGTTAGATACCATCTGTTGAGGGGCTGTCTTAATCATAAAAGCATCATAAAAGCTGATGGTATTTCAACCACATCAAATATGCATCAAAGCCGAACTGAAATCTTATCAGAAACACATTGGGTTGTTTTCAAAGCTTTCTTTTTACTCAGAACTGGTCAAACTGATGTCATTTGTGTCACAATACAGAGGCGGATGCAAGATGCAAGCAACGATGGTTTAATGAAATAGTTTACAGCATCAACAGGACAGACAGAATATACTCAGACAGAATCCAACCCAGGGCCTAGGGCACATCCTCTTGTGGTAGCGTGCTGAGATATCCAAGGGAGTGAGTCCGGCTGGGTAGGAAGGAGCACAGCAGATCATCCCCACAAGGGCTGCGAGAGAAAGAGCACTGACACACACGACACAACCTCAGGGAAGAAACAACGATCTGACAACAAGAAACACAGGTTACAGAACATATAAAGGGGAAGATAATTAATTCCAGCTGGCGCAGACAATCAGGCCAAGATTGGGAACCACGCCCACACAAACACAGGAGAGAGAGAGAGAGAGAGAGAGAGAGGCAGTGGATTCATGAACCGGGACAATTTGGACATTTTTCACAGAAAATCTTTCCCGTTTTTTATTTTGCGTTATTGTATTTTCTCCTCTTTCCCTAAACTTATTTGCTCCGCGATGAATGACAGAGAACTTTACCGATGTCAACTAGGTTCAAGAATTCATTCTATCGAATGAATTCCAAAATGTCAGAAATGATAAGCAGAAACATATCTAAATCAGGCAACAACAAAAAAATACTGCACCCCCACTCAAAAAAATTGCTCTGCAGTCTTAGACTGTAGCCTATAGCGCATTTTCTATATTTGCGTGTAAGGGTTGGGTGCAGGCCTCAGATTTTCACTTTAACAGACATGGTCGGGTGATTGTGGATGGGTTATCAGCAATTGCGCCCGGGTGCTGGTGAAAAAACAGCTGACCCAAGCACCACTAGTGTGTGTTACTAACTCGCTACACTGTCAGTTCATGTCTGTACAGACAGCCTAATTTAAAAAAAAGTATTTTGACCAATCAGATCAGAAAAAGATCTGATGTGAAATGATCTGATGTGATTAGTCGAAAGACCAATTAGTGAGAGAAAAAAAAGATCAGAATAGTGCTGCCTGTGTAAACACAGCCTATGTCTCTCACTCCCTCTCTGCTTTTAATGCCAATCTATATTTAAACCAGCTAAAAGAGTGCATCATTCACTTCTCATCAATCAAGCCCTCCTCCCACAGACATGTTAGTCCCCTCAAGGAGCAGGACTCTAACCCGGGGGCTTATAAGAAATCCCGCAATACCCTCCGACGAACCATCAAACCGGCAAAGCGTCAATACAGGGCTAAGATAGAATCGTACTACTACGCTGCCCAGTGACACGAGCCTAGCAGATGAGCTAAATAACTTCTATGCTCGCTTCGATGCAAGTAACACTGAAACATGCATGAGAGCATCAGCTGTTCCGAAAGACTGTGTGATCACGCTCTCCGCAGCCGATGTGAGTAAGACCTTTAAACAGGTCAACATCCACAAGGCCGCTGGGCCAGACGGATTACCAGGACATGTACTCCGAGCATGCGCTGACCAACTGGAAAGTGTCTTCACTGATATTTTCAAACTCTCCCTGACCGAGTCTGTAATACCAAAATGTTTCAAGCAGACCACCATGGTCCCTGTGCCCAAGAACACTAAGGTAACCTGCCCAAATGACTACCGACCTGCAGCACTCATGTCTGTAGACATGAAATGCTTTGAAAGGCTGGTCATGGCTCAGATCAACACCATTATCCCATAAACTCTAGACCCACTCCAATTTGCATACCGTACCAACAGATCCCCAGATGATGCAATCTCTATTGCACTCCACACTGCCCTTTCCCACCTGGACAAAAGGAACACCTATGTTAATCACCATAGTGCCCTCAAAGCTAATTTATAAGCTAAGGACGCTGGGACTAAACACCTCCCTCTGCAACTGGATCCTGGACTTCCTGACGGCCCGCCCCCAGATGGTAAGGGTAGGTGACAACACATCCGCCACGCTGATCCTCAACACGGGGGCTCCTCAGTGGTGTGTGCTCAGTCCCCTTCTGTACTCCCTGTTCACTCATGACTGCATGGCCAGGCACGACTCCAACACCATCATTAAGTTTGCTGATGAAACAACAATGGTAGGCCTGATCACCAACAACGATGAGACAGCCTATAGGGAGGAGGTCAGAGACCTGACCTTGTGGTGCAAGGACAACAACCTCTCCCTCAACGAGATCAAGACAAAGGAGATGATTGTGGACTACAGGAAAAGGAGGACCCAGCACGCCCCCATTCTCATCGACAGGGCTGTAGTGTAGCAGGTTGAGAGCTTCAAGTTCCTTGGTGTCCACATCACCAACAAACTAACATGGTCCAAGCACACCAATACAGTTGGGAAGAGGGTACGACAAAACCTATTCCTCCTCAGGAGACTGAAAAGATTTGGCATGGGTCCTCAGATCCTCAAAGGTTTTACAGCTGCACCATCGAGAAAATCCTGACTGGTTGCTTCACTGCCTGGTATGGCAACTGCTCGGCCTCCGACCGCAAGGCACTACAGAGGGTAGTGCGTACAGTCCAGTACACCACCGGTGCCAAGCTTCCTGCCATCCAGGACCTCTATACCAGGCGGTGTCAGAGAAAGGCCCTAAAAATTGTCAAAGACTCCAGCCACCCTAGTCAGAGACAGTTCTCTCTGCTACTGCACGGCAAGCGGTACCGGAGCGCCAAGTCTAGGTCCAAGAGGCTTCTAAACAGCTTCTACCCCCAAGCCATAAGACTCCTGAACAGCTAATCAAATGGCTACCCAGACTATTTGCATTGCCTGCTGCTACTCTCTGTTATTATCTATTCATATCCCCTTTAATAACTCTACCTACATGTACATAATTACCCCGACACCGGTGCCCCAGCACATTGACACATTGACTCTGTACCGGTACCCCCTGTATAGAGATCCGCTTTGGTTATTTACTGTTGATATTTTATTATTTGTTATTCTTATCTCTTACATTTTTAGGGGTTTTCTTAAAACAGCATTTTTGGTTAAGGGCTTGTGAGCATTTTGTCACCCTTCACTGTAAGGTCTACACTTGTTATATTCGGCGCATGAGACAAGTACAATTTTATTTGATATACTCTCATCCTCTAAGTATCCCCTTTTTCCCCCCCTGAAGTTCCTGCTCCGTATTAGACATGTACAATATACGCTTTATCATTTACAACCCTTAAAAAAAATCTCTCTCCCTCTCCCTCGTTCTCTCTCTCTCTCTACAGATGAATTGTTTATTATTATTGCTATCCTGGTACGCAGCTGTGTGCCTCTAACTGTACAGGCAAGACACTGCGCACAGCCTACATGCTCTCATCTCTTTCCCCGCCAGTACCTTTCTGTGTGTTGTTTCCAGTCAGTGGTAGGTGGCTGTATACAGTGAGGTCCGGAATTATTGGATCGATTGATAAAGCTGATCAAAAAATATTTTATAAAATGAACAATACAAATACTGAGCTGAGCACGCCCCCATTCTCATCGACAGGGCTGTAGTGGAGCAGGTTGCAGCATCCACATCACCAACAAACTAGCTAACTAACATGCTCCAAAACATGGAAAGATTAAATTATATTATACTAATACAATTCCTCTGTAACGGCTGTCGTCTTCCTCGTCTGAGGAGGATAAGTTAGAAGGATCGGAGGACCAATGCGCAGGGTGGTAATTGTTCATCTTACTTTAATAAAGGTGAACACTCAAAATACAAAACAACAAAAGTGACAACCGAAACAGTTCTATCTGGTGCAGACACACAAAGACTGAAAACAACCACCCACAAAACCCAACACAAAACAGGCTACCTAAATATGGTTCCCAATCAGAGACAACATAAAACACCTGCCTCTGATTGAGAACCATATCAGGCCATACACAGAAATAGGAAAACATAGAAATATAAACATAGACTGCCCACCCCAACTCACGCCCTGACCATACTAAAGAAAGACAAAACAAAGGAAATAAAGGTCAGAACGTGACATCCTCAGAGAAAAATATTTTATTTAAGAAGTAAAAAATATATAGAGAGATCCCCTGTTTTCAATCATCCAGCACCCCTCCCCCTGCGAGGATAATGACACTGAGACTTTTTCGAAAATGGTTTATGAGATTGGAGAACACATTGGGAGGGATCTTAGACCATTCCTACATACAGAATCTGTCCAGATCGTTAATATGCTTTGTCAACGCTTATGGACTGCCCTCTTCAACTCAAACCACAGGTTTTCATTGGGGTTCAAGTCCGGAGACTGAGATGGCCATTGCAAAAAGTTGATTTTGTGTTCAAAGGCTTAGTGTCGTTATCCTCACAAGGGTAGAGTGCTGCTGTATTGAAAACAGGGGATCCAATCATTTTGACCCATATTACTTCTTAAATAAAATATATTTCTCGGATAAATTGTATTAAATATAATATTTAATTTATATTTCCATTTTTCGAACAGGGTACGGTAGTAGGTGCCAGGCGCACCGGTTTGTGTCAAGAACTGCAACGCTTCTGGGGTTTTCACGTGCAACAGTTTCCCATGTGTATCAAGAATAGTCCACCACCGAAAGGACATCCAGCCAACTTGAAACAACTGTGGGAGGCATTGGAATCAACATGGGCCAGCATTCCTGCTTTCATCACCTTGTAGTGTCCACACAATTCAATATTAAGAAGGCAATATTAGGAAGGTGTTCTTAATGTTTTATACACTCAGTGTAGCTAGTGTTCATATTTGAACAGCTTTAGTAATGACAAAATGAGATATGCCTTCTCGTGGGGATAATCCACTTTTCAAACTCACACCATTCCAGATAAGAATATCTCTATGGACCGAGCAAGGCCCAACACTAATCTGCACTTTAATTAGAACTATGAAAGGCTTTTTAGAAGCATATTTTCTCCTCTTTGCATACCTATTTCTCACCACTCCCCCTTCCATCCATCCATCCTCCATCCCTTCCTTCCACAGCCTCTTCGCACAATAATCCCAGTAATTTGCCCTACTACTGTCATCTCAGTGGCTTCCTCCTCTAGCAGTTACAATCCCTGTAGCTGGCTGGTGTATTAACCCAATGACGGCAAGCAATAATCAGTGGCTTAAGGCTCACTTAAAAAGGATGAAATTATATACATTAAAATAAAGAAAAGATAGATTAAAGGAAGGGGAAGAGAGAACCAAGGGATGTCAATTGTTGCCTCATCCTCATGTGGCTATGGGGGGGTAGGAAGAGGTAGGAAGAGTGTGAAGTAAGAAGAGTGTGTGAGACAGAAAATGAGAGAGAGACCAACAGAAAGATAGAGAGAGACAGAGCACATGTGCGAAAGGGGAGGAGAGAGAGCGAGGGAGCAAACAGCGGTGGAAGTGGGTGGCGTTCTCTGCTGCAGGGATCTGTCCAGGAGCAGAGCTAGACAGCGGCAATACACAGCAGTACAGAACCGAACAGAACAGTACAGCACAGACGCAGGGCTCCAGCTATAAGCGGCCCAGAGAGGACCAGGCAACAGAGAGAGAGAGAGGTTGAGAGAGAGGTATATAAAGATAGAGAACCCGCTGACCACAGAGACCTCAAGAGGAACACCCCAGAGACTGAGGGAGAGAGAGGGTTGATCAAAAAGACAGAAACACAGAGGGGAGGAGAGAGGAGAGAGGAGTGGACACGGCATCTACACGGACACAGAGAACTTTCTGCAGCGCACTGAGTTCTCTACGATGGTCTGCATTCTACGCCTTCCTGAGACACTCAATTATTAATCTTTCTCTTCTCATCTGATGTTGAAACACAACTTTTCCTTTTAAAAGTTTGAGAGATGGACGTCTGGGTATTTCTTACCTACCAACATATATTTGTTTCTTATACTGCTGGCTGTTTTTCTGTCTGTGCAACAGAACAGGCTTTGGATCTTACCTGTGTGCCTGAGTGTGAGTGAGTGGGTGGGTGTGTGAGTGTGTGAGTCGGTGTGTGAGTTGGTGAGTGTTAGTGAGAAAGTGGGTAACTGAGTGTTTGAGCGTATAAGTGATTGAGTGAGTGTTAGTGAGAAAGTGTGTAACTGAGTGTTTGAGCGTATAAGTGATTGAGTGAGTGTTAGTGAGAAAGTGTGTAACTGAGCGTTTGAGTGTATAAGTGATTGAGTGAGTGTTAGTGAGAAAGTGTGTAACTGAGCGTTTGAGTGTATAAGTGATTGAGTGAGTGTTAGTCTGAATGAGTGAAGAATTGAGTTTTGGATTCAATGTAAGAAAGGCCTGAAGACAGGTACTGTACCTCTAACTTACAGGCGGCTTCATCTTTCCTCACAGTTTTCCCCATGAGGATTCTCTAAATGGGACTTTGAAATCTCTTCTCTAAGGGCCTCATCAAGAAGATATGTGTTTTCACACTGGATCATTTTAAAGGGTACGTCTTTTGCGTGTACGGAGCCAGTGAAGGAGACATTTCTCCACCTTAGGCTCCTGTCAACTCTTTGAAGAAGGCATTCCTATCACATATAATGAACCTTTGAGAGACAATTTGTTCTACTCTTCTCTACCCCATCAGGAGTGGGTGAGGAGGACAGTGGCAGATCAGCTCCAGTGACGCTCCAGTGGCCACGTCGGCCTCCTCTGTCAGGATGGCTGGCTGTACCTGCCGCTGCAGACAGGGGGTGCTCAAGTTCATTCAGTCTCTACGCAGACTTGTCTCTGGTACACTTACCAAAGGTATTGCACCCGCCTCATCTAACACGCCTTTACATCCTCTGTTTTCTTTCAGTTCTCTTATTTTCCTTGGCATCCTCCTTTACTCTCCCGCCAGCTATGTACTGTAGATATGATATTGTAAATATTATGCGAGAAAGGAAGTAACTACGTCTGGTCATTTCCATGTAGAAGGACCCATGAGCACCAACATGTGAAGTTTATCGGAGCATATCAAATTGGGTGTCAAATGACAGCTAAGAGACTATATTTTCGAACATTTTAATTAAGGCATTTTTACCATTTTCAACCATTTTAAATTGTAAAAATGTAGAATAAGCAAAAGGCTTTGATTTCTTGTCAAAGACATTGAAAAGGAGGTTTTAGAAAACGGGAAAAAGTCGTATTACAAATACACTACCAGTCAAAAGTTTTGGACACACCTACTCATTCAAGGATTTTTCTTTATTTTACTATTTTCTACATTGTAGATTAATAGTGAAGACATTCAAACTATGAAAGAACACATATGGAATCATGTAGAAACCAAAAAAAAGTGTTAAGCAAATCAAAATATATTTTAGATTTTAGATTCTTCAAAGTAGCCACCCATTGCCTTTATGCCAGCTTTGCACACACATTCTCTCAACCAGCTTCACCTAGAATGCTTTTCCAACAGTCTTGAAGGAGTTCCCACACATGCTGAGCACTTGTTGGCTACTTTTACTTCACTCTGCAGTCCAACTCATCCCAAACCATCTCAATTGGGTTGAGGTTGGGAGATTGTGGAGGCCAGGTCATCTGATGCAGCACTCCATCACTCTCCTTCTTGGTCAAATAGCCCTTACACAGCCTGGATGTGTGTTTTAGTTCATTGTCCTGTTGAAAAACAATTGATAGTACCACTAAGTGCAAACCAGATGGGATGGCGGATTGCTGCAAAATGCTGTGGTAGCCATGCTGGTTAAGTGTGACTTGAATTCTAAATAAATCACTGACAGTGTCACCAGCAAAGCACCCCCACACCATCACACCTCCTCCTCCATGCTTCACGGTGGGAACCACACATGCGGAGACCTTTCACCTACTCTGCGTCTCACAAAGACATGGCGGTTGGAACCAAAAATCTAAAATTTGGACTCATCAGACCAAAGGACAGATTTCCACCGGTCTAATGTCCATTGCTCGTGTGTCTTGACCCAAGAAAGTCTCTTCTGATTATTGGTGTCCTTTAGTAGTGGTTTCATGGCAGCAATTCAACCATGTAGGCCTGATTCATGCAGTCTCCTCTGATTAGTTGATTTTGAGATGTCTGTTACTTGAACTCTGTGAAGCATTTATTTGGGCTGCAATTTCTGAGGCTGGTAACTCTAATGAACGTATCCTCAGCAGCAGAGGTAACTCTGGGTCTTCCTTTCCTGTGGCAGTCCTCATGACAGCCAGTTTCATCATAGCGCTTGATGGTTTTTGCGACTGCACTTGAAGAAACTTTCAAAGTTCTTGACATTTTCCGGATTGACTGACCTTCATGTCTTAAAGTAATGATGGACTGTTGTTTCTTTTTGCTTATTTGAGCTGTTCTTACAATAATATGGACTTGGTATTTTACCAAATAAGGCTATCTTCTGTATACCACCCCTACCTTGTCACAACACAACTGATTGGCTCAAATGTATTAAGAAGGAAAGAAATTCCAAAAATGTACTTTTAACAAGGCACACCTGTTAATTGAAATGTAACTACCTCATTCCAGATGACTACCTCATGAAGCTGGTTGAGAGAATGCCAAGAGTGTGCAAAGCTGTCATGAAGCAAAGGGTGGCTACTTTGAAGAATCTCAAATATAAAAAATACTTTGATTTGTTTAACACTTTTTTAGTTACTGCATGATTCCATGTGTTATTTCATAGATATGATGTAGAAAATAGTAAAATCACAAAACATGTTTGGGTCACCTGCTACTGTCCTACCGTACACTGGCATACTGTTCAGCTGATAACTGTTTTCTTTCTCTTTTGGTCGTCTGGTGGTCAAAGCAAGAGTATGAAAAGTCTGGACAACCCCTACCTCGCTCTCTCTCTTCTCTCTCCCTTCAGTTAATGTCCCCTCTCCCATCTCTTACTGACACCTACCCATGAGCCCCCTCTCTTTCCATTTACTTTAACCAGCATCCTCACCCACTGAGCACCGACCAACACGGGATGTCCATGGACGTTGAAAAGTAGTTGAAATTTGGGCAGTCCGCCCTGGCCTTGATTTCAACGTCCACAGACGTCGCTTTTTTGTCCGGTCCTTCATTTGGCCCAAACCAAATCTGAACCAAATATAGACGTCTGTATTTCACAAGTTAGGACAGCACAGTACAGTACTGTACAGTACATTAAAGTACATTGATGTGATGACATTTCAGTACAGTACAGAAAAGTAGAGTACAGTTCAGTACAGTACAGTCCTATACTGTACTGTACTGTACTGTTAATTAGAGTTTAATATAGTGGAGTAGAGTTCAGTACAGTACACAGCAGAGCACACTAGAGTTGAGTACACTATAAAGTACTGTTCTGTTCTGTACTGTACTGATCTCTACTGTGCTGTACTTTGATGTCCAAACTTGTGAAACACAGACATCTATGATTGGTTTAGATTTGGTCTGGTTGTTTGGTGGCAGAGCACTTTAAACTAAGAGCCAGTCTGTAGAATAATTTGCAAATTAGGATATTTTTATATTTCCACCTTTATGTACCTATTATACATCACCATGAAGAGAATGACATTCATATCCATAATTATGCATTTCTGTGTAGTACAGATCAGGGACCCATGATGAAATTATGTTACCGCAATTCTGTTGCCGGTTGTAAATCCACTTAATTCGGAGCAGACGTTTAAGAGAGTTTTTGGAAAACATGGTCACATAAAAAACTGAGGGAGATTTTACTGAAATTCTGTTACCAAAATGTGGATCTTCACAGTTTTTCCAGTGAATGTGTTTGTGCAAAATGTTCAGTGTAAATTGTTAAAAGTAGTCCTTGTGCATCGTTAAACTTTGAAATAAATGGGGTTTTTTTTGGCATACATTTTATGTAAAAATCTGGGTCTCAGGGCAATTCCATTATCGTCGAACTTCCTGCCTGTCTTTGCATAATATCCTCCATGGGGTTTGTCAACTTGCCTGTAGCACTATATCTATTACAGAGAGGTCATCTGAACTATAGGTCCATGTACATTTTGACATTAGCTAGGGTAACAGTGACATTAGCTAGGGTAACAGTGACATTAGCTAGGGTAACAGTGACATTAGCTAGGGTAACAGTGACATTAGCTAGGGTAACAGTGACATTAGCTAGGGTAACAGTGACATTAGCTAGGGTAACAGTGACATTAGCTAGGGTAACAGTGACATTAGCTAGGGTAACAGTGACATTAGCTAGGGTAACAGTGACATTAGCTAGGTGTTGGGTCAAGCCTGAGGCTGACAGTAGAGAACAGCAGTATCACATCAAACCATTGATGCCACTACATGACCACTCTGACTAATACAGCTCCTCTTATCACATACAGTCTATTGTCCATTTCATCTTCGTCTTTCTCACACTGCCCACTCTACCCGGTGTCCTCAAAGGACTAGGAGACTGGCTGTAGGCACGGCCTCAGGATCCTCAGAGGACTAGGACACTGGCTGTAGGCACGGCCTCAGGATCCTCAGAGGGCTAGGAGACTGGCTGTAGGCACGGCCTCAGGATCCTCAGAGGGCTAGGAGACTGGCTGTAGGCACGGCCTCAGGATCCTCAGAGGGCTAGGAGACTGGCTGTAGGCACGGCCTCAGGATCCTCAGAGGACTAGGACACTGGCTGTAGGCACGGCCTCAGGATCCTCAGAGGACTAGGACACTGGCTGTAGGCACAGTCTCAGGATCCTCAGAGGACTAGGAGACTGGCTGTAGGCACGGCCTCAGGATCCTCAGAGGACTAGGAGACTGGCTGTAGGCACGGCCTCAGGATCCTCAGAGGGCTAGGAGACTGGCTGTAGGCACGGCCTCAGGATCCTCAGAGGGCTAGGAGACTGGCTGTAGGCACGGCCTCAGGATCCTCAGAGGGCTAGGAGACTGGCTGTAGGCACAGTCTCAGGATCCTCAGAGGACTAGGAGACTGGCTGTAGGCACGGCCTCAGGATCCTCAGAGGACTAGGAGACTGGCTGTAGGCACGGCCTCAGGATCTTCAGCTTCAGTTTCTTCAACGAAGACTAATGAAGTCATTCAGCCTCTGGCAACTGGTCTGTGTTCTCAATGATCTCAGCGGCTGAATAAGGAGGAAACAACCTGTCCACTTTCTCTCTTACTCTGGGCTGGAACATCTACACTACAGACAATCCATTAGTGCCACATGAACCAGGCATTATTAGAAGGCAGTTCAATTAAAACCCAATTGTGAACCTTTCACTGAAGGGATGTCTAATCAAACGGGGGCCATCACGCTCTCCCAGAAGTTTGGTTGGTGTGTAAAACCCCTGAATTCAGATAAGCAAATAGGTGTGAGGGGTCCCCAGGAGGGATTTCTGGCAGAGCCTGATAAAACTCACTGGTAGTGTGTCAGGGATGAGCATTCCTTCTCTCTCTCTCTATGTGCCACGGTCGGTTACCATGTTGGTGTGTCTGTGTTGGATGGTGTTTTACGGTGAGCGAAAGCGAGGCTAGCTCTTATTTATCACCCTGGTTTACAGCTCTGTGTGACAGTAAGCTCTGGAAGATAATGAAAAAGTGCTTGACATTTTCAGAGAATGACAGTGCGATCAATCTGGCTGTTTTGGGAAGGGTACAGGTGTAAAAGCACTTCCCTCACGCGCTGGATAAAAGCATTGTGTGTGTGTGTGTGGGTGTGTTTCCCTGTGTTTGAGTCAGTGTGTGTGTTTGGATTCTAAACCTGAATTCATGCAGGACTAAGACTCTCCTCTCCCTGCCCTCTCCTTGAGGCTGAAGCTGCAAATGAAGTGTCAGTTTACAAAATGTTCCTGACTGCTTCCATTTCAAGGTTCTCTTCCTCTCCCTCTCTCTCCTTCCCACTAAGTACCATTACCTTGTTAACTGTATCCTCTGTCCTTTCATCCTCTCATTGCAAATATTCCACATCCAACCGAGATGATTCCTTCTTCTCTCGTTGGCACCACTGGAATATTCTGCTGCCAAATATTCTCCGGCAGAGTGTTATGTAAATGTAACATTAGATCCAACAAGCCTTTATTCAGGCCCACCACACGAGCACGCAACCCCCCCTTCTACCTCTTCTCTTTCCTCCCATAATGAGTAAATAATGAGTACATGATGATTATGTGTGTGTATATTTCTGTAGGTTTTTGTGTATTTCTGCAAGAGTGTCTGTAGGTGTATGCCTGGGATGCATCGTAACCTCAGGCAAGCAAGCAATGCTGATAGGAGGTATCTCAGGTCAGGTCCTATCTGCAGGCTGCATGGGCCTGGCTGGCGTGCCATGGGACTGCTGCTCTGCTACACCACTCATCCAGTCATCCACGCAGATACACTCAGAGAGAACATGGGAGAGATGGAGTGAAAGAAGGAGAGTGCCCTGCCTTCCTGGCCTCTCATGGACTGTATTTGGAATGCTATAAATGACTAATATTGGTGTGTGTGTGTGTGTGTGTGTGTGTGTGTGTGTGTGTGTGTGTGTGTGTGTGTGTGTGTGTGTGTGTGTGTGTGTGTGTGTGTGTGTGTGTGTGTGTGTGTGTGTGTGTGTGTGTGTGTGTGTGTGTGTGTGTGTGTGTGTGTGTGTGTGTGTGTGTGTGTGTGTGTGCGAGAGAGAGAGAGAGCCCTTTCTAATCACAGCAGGCCCTAAACAACAGTAAAGGTCCATGTTTTCTATTCAACATTTTGAGAGTTGTATGGACCATTAATTAAGGGCATGTTTTTTGTCTCCGTTTAAATGGCTGTATGATATGCAATATATACTGTATATTTTTTTTAACTTATTTGATCACTTAATTCTCTCCATGTACATTGTGAAGACAAGGTGTAACTATTTCCTGGAACATTATCCAGTGATTGCTGTTGTTCTATACCTTGTGTTTGGCGCATAACATCCCAGTCTCAAGGTGTTTGCATGAGCAAATGTGTCCATTGGACTGTGGCAGATCTGATTTGTTCAGGCATATCTAAACTGCTGAATTCATAAATAAATCAATCCCAAACGAATTACCATAGACGTGTGAGTGAGCTGTAGCAGTTACCATGGTAATGGTTAACAGTTCTTTTTTTGAAAGACCTTTCAGGGGTCTTGAGGGGGTAGCTTGAGGGGGAAGCTTGAGGGGGAAGCTTGAGGGAGTGAAGCGAGACATTGAAGTGAGAGTGAGACAAGAGAGGCGCCGCTGACTGCCCCGTCTGCCCAGTCACTCAGCTCTCTCCCAGAGGATTATGGGTGAAGTTGGGCTTCTCTTTTGAGAGACCAGAGGAGCACAAACTGAACACACACTCACACACTTGGACACAAACAGAGACAAAGACCCATTCTCTCATGAACATGCAAACACAACAAAGAGTCTTACACACTAATACACACAGACACACAGCAAGACACACACACACACAACGGTGTGTGTTGCGCACACACACTCACGGAAAAACCCACATGACACACTTCAAATGGGCCCACACACCTTGATACAGGCACATCTACGTTCCTATAAAGGTTACACGGTCTGATCACGCACATTGGCATACACTTGGGTGAGTTTAGTTAGAACATCTGGATTCAGGTCCCACTGGTTGGGGTGTGGGGCCACAGCAAGGTCATTTGTCCCCCTCCATTATATCCTAGCCCTGCCTCTTACACCCTGGCTAGACTGGCCACATTGCGTGCAAGAGCATTGCAAAATAAATGTATGCGTATATGTTATTCAATCATTTCATCCACACTGCTCGCGCACGTCAATGAGCGTCTGCGTTGCCGGATGCTAAAATAGAACTTATTTCTATTTGAGACGCTTGACACGCTGCAAGTCCCGCCTCTCCCATCTCCTTATTGGTTTTCACAAAGATACAAACCCACGTGGCTGCTTGAAAGATGAACAGGGATAGATTAATCAAAGACAACTAAATAACAACTCAAATCTGTGGATGAATCATTTTAATAGAGAAACACACAATTGTGTATGACTCCGGGTCAAAATTCCACAAAGAACCAGCTAGAAAGTGGACCATACTGTATGCATGTCAGATATAATAACAAAGCAATATTAATCTCAGGACAAACTAGCTAGCAACAGCTAGCTAGCTAAATATACATGAATGTTTCATGTGTGCTTCGACCTGCCCCAAAATTAATATAATTGATTCACAGTTGGTTTTGATATTTTAACTTGATGGTGTCTGGTGGGGATAGACAAAATCACATGTGCACAATGACGTACACGGAAGGTTGAACCAAGGTGTTAGGTATTTAATCCCCCCAGTTGCTCTCTGCAGCATCACTCTTCCCCCCTCACCATCATGACCATGCTCTCGCCCATCTACCACCGCAGGTACAGTGACATTATTTGACTCTTCATACACACCGTGACTCAACCTTTCTTTACAGTACATCCACCTGAACGCCCTGCTCCCTTAGATGTACACAGGCGATGCTCCTAAAGTCTGGCTGGAACACTTTCCTTTCTTCTCCTCCACTTTACACTCCTCTCTCTCTGTCTCTCTCTCTCTCTGTCACTCTCTCTCGCTCTCTCTCCGTGTGTGTGTAATGGTAGTAAATTGAAGCTGACAGTGTGCACGTCACCACTTTTAATTTTTAAATCCTTTCTCCTCCCTTTTTACGTAATCTCATTCCCTCTCAGTTTATTTATATATCTTGCCTCCTCTATCTCTCTCTCTTTCTCCCTCTCTCTCTCTCCCTCTCAAACACTGCCCTCGTTTCTATCTCTCTCCCTCTCAAACACTGCCCTCGTTTCTCTCTCTCTCCCTCTCAAACACTGCCCTCCTCTCTCTTTCTCCCTCTCAAACACTGCCCTCCTCTCTATCTCTCTCCCTCTCAAACACTGCCCTCCTCTCTCTTTCTCCCTCTCAAACACTGCCCTCCTCTCTCTCTCTCCCTCTCAAACACTGCCCTCCTCTCTCTCTCTCCCTCTCAAACACTGCCCTCGTTTCTATCTCTCTCCCTCTCAAACACTGCCCTCCTCTCTCTCTCTCCCTCTCAAACACTGCCCTCCTCTCTCTCTCTCCCTCTCAAACACTGCCCTCGTTTCTATCTCTCTCCCTTTCAAACACTGCCCTCGTTTCTATCTCTCTCCCTTTCAAACACTGCACTCCTCTCTCTCTCTCCCTCTCAAACACTGCCCTCGTTTCTATCTCTCTCCCTCTCAAACACTGCCCTCGTTTCTCTCTCTCTCCCTCTCAAACACTGCCCTCGTTTCTATCTCTCTCCCTCTCAAACACTGCCCTCCTCTCTATCTCTCTCCCTTTCAAACACTGCCCTCCTCTCTATCTCTCTCCCTCTCAAACACTGCCCTCCTCTCTATCTCTCTCCCTCTCAAACACTGCCCTCGTTTCTATCTCTCTCCCTCTCAAACACTGCCCTCCTCTCTATCTCTCTCCCTTTCAAACACTGCCCTCCTCTCTCTCTCTCCCTCTCAAACACTGCCCTCCTCTCTCTCTCTCCCTCTCAAACACTGCCCTCCTCTCTCTCTCTCCCTCTCAAACACTGCCCTCCTCTATCTCTCTCCCTCTCAAACACTGCCCTCCTCTCTCTCTCTCCCTCTCAAACACTGCCCTCCTCTCTCTCTCTCCCTCTCAAACACTGCCCTCCTCTCTATCTCTCTCCCTTTCAAACACTGCCCTCCTCTCTCTCTCTCCCTCTCAAACACTGCCCTCCTCTCTCTCTCTCCCTCTCAAACACTGCCCTCCTCTCTATCTCTCTCCCTCTCAAACACTGCCCTCGTTTCTATCTCTCTCCCTCTCAAACACTGCCCTCCTCTCTATCTCTCTCCCTCTCAAACACTGCCCTCGTTTCTATCTCTCTCCCTCTCAAACACTGCCCTCCTCTCTCTCTCTCCCTCTCAAACACTGCCCTCCTCTCTCTCTCTCCCTCTCAAACACTGCCCTCCTCTCTATCTCTCTCCCTCTCAAACACTGCCCTCGTTTCTATCTCTCTCCCTCTCAAACACTGCCCTCCTCTCTATCTCTCTCCCTCTCAAACACTGCCCTCGTTTCTATCTCTCTCCCTCTCAAACACTGCCCTCCTCTCTATCTCTCTCCCTCTCAAACACTGCCCTCATTTCTATCTCTCTGCCTCTCTAACACTACCCTCGTTTCTCTCTCTCTCCCTCTCAAACACTGCCCTCCTCTCTCTCTCTCCCTCTCAAACACTGCCCTCCTCTCTATCTCTCTCCCTCTCAAACACTGCCCTCCTCTCTGTCTCTCTCCCTCTCAAACACTGCCCTCGTTTCTATCTCTCTCCCTCTCAAACACTGCCCTCCTCTCTATCTCTCTCCCTCTCAAACACTGCCCTCCTCTCTCTCTCTCCCTCTCAAACACTGCCCTCCTCTCTCTCTCTCCCTCTCAAACACTGCCCTCGTTTCTATCTCTCTCCTATATATCTTGTTCTTACTCTCCGTCTTCTTTGGCCTGTCCTCATTTGCCATCAGTATGGTACTGTATATTATAGCACAGTTTGGTATAGTGTAGTATGGTGTGGTAAGGTACATCACAAATTGATATAGTATATAATGAAATAGAGAAAAAATCCATGCTTTATTTTTTACTATTTCAATCAACTTTAGTCTGGTATTCCATTCACTTATAAGGAAATGATATAGCCCTGGCTTGAAGTGGTGGTGAAAGGAAGACTACTGTAAAGATTGAAATTGTGTGCTATGCTGCCATCTGTTGGTCATGAATTTGCACCACAGCAACGTGTTACTACTGTAAGTGCGTGTTTTGTGTGTGCTCAGGTGTTTGTATGTGTTTTTGATGTGCTAAGTATGTATTCTTGATTGTAATACAACTCTTAGAATCTCAACAGCTTTGGTAGAGATAAATTGATCTGTTAGAGATGCAACTCTCAAATACAGAAAAAGAAACTCTGAGTTGACAAAATGTGAAGATAATGCTCTTTTGCTATTCTTTGGTGATCATCTCATTTCTATCTCATTTAACCACAGATGGAAATGTGCTCCTGCTGTATCAGGGGCCATGGAGAATGGCATTGAGTGAGAGACAATATTTGAAACAGAGTGAAACCAAACAGAATAGAATACGGAATAGGGGGTCATTTGAGTGTATGCTATAGGGTGAATGTATGCTATATATATATATATATATATATATATATAGAGAGAGAGAGAGAGAGAGAGAGAGAGAGAGAGAGGGAGAGAGAGAGAGAGAGAGAGAGAGAGAGAGAGAGAGAGAGAGAGAGAGAGAGAGAGAGAGAGAGAGAGAGAGAGAGAGAGAGAGAGAGAGAGAGAGAGAGAGAGAGAGAGAGAGAGAGAGAGAGAGAGAGAGAGAGAGAGAGAGAGAGAGAGAGAGAGAGAGAGAGAGAGAGAGAGAGAGAATGTAAATAAATGATAAGGAAAAGACAGGAAGGGGGAACATAGAGAGAGCGTCGGGCTACGGGTGAATATTTATGAATGGGGAGTGGAAGCCTAAGTGTACTGTCCCACTTCCTGTAGTATTTGACGATTAACCTCTCATTAAAGTGTTAAAATAAATTAAACCTCCCATTAAACCTCCCATTAAACCTCCCATTAAAGTGTTAAAATAAAGGTCAAATGAAATTAAATATGTAGAGGTCAAAGACTCAGGGGATCTTAGTCGATGTCTCAACAGTAGTACATCTGGATGCCTTGTAGAGGTCAAAGACTCAGGGGATCTTAGTCTATGTCTCAACAGTAGTACATCTGGATGCCTTGGTTCTTTTCTCTCATTCATCCACTCAGGTATTCATATCTGATATCACTATTTAATAGCTAGAATCATTCAGAAAGAGTCATGATCCAATAGTAGACTAGTAGAGAGCACCATCATTATAAACCAATTACAGACTCTCTCCTCTCCTCCTGACTCATCTCTGCTGGTTGGTTTCCCTGTCCTCTCTGTCAGGACCCAGTGTGAAGAGAGGGACAACGAGGGCAGAGCAGGAGGGGGAGAGATGTTAAGGGGAGAGCGACGGAGAGATGAAAGGATGAGAGTTCTTGTATGGACAGATTAAAGGGGGTTTAATGGAGGCCCAGAAGCACTAAGGCTTTGTTGCACATTTGGCCTCTGACAGTACCATCCACGTAGACAGGGAAGAAATGAAAACACTCATATTTCCTCCCTGATCTCTAACACTCCCTCCTCTCTTTGAGGCTATTTTCTCATCTAATCATCAGTTTCCTTATCCCCCTTTCTCAGTCTTTATCTCTTGCCCTCATTGAAATAGTCTCTACCAACTCATAACCTTTTCTCTCTCACAACATTACACCACCAAAAGTGAACAACAGACCTGGTCTCAAATGTTATTGGTTTTTCCTCCAAATAATCATTGTTCAGTGCGTTCAGGTGCACCCCAATCTCCCGTGTATTGTCCTGGTGTGTGGTCATCCCTCTGTTCTCACCGTAGGGGGACATCGAGTCAGTCATACAGATGGACACTCCTCATTTGACCCTCCTCCCAGGGGATTGTAATTAACTATCTCATTTCATCTCTGCTCCGCTCTCTCCTCGGTGGATGAGGGAAAGGAGGGTAGAGGAACTATTTCTGTGAAGACTTACAAATGAGCATGTGTGGAGACAAACGACAGGACATGGGCAGGAGCACTCAAGGATGTGTTGTTAATTCATCGGCTCACAACTTTTCATTATCACGTCACACTTTAGTTTGCTGCATTTGAATGAGCATGTTGTGTTTATTAATGCCGTTGACTTTTATGAATGACAGACAGACGACAGGAAGGGATGAAGGGTTCTCAAGAGGGAAACAGTGAAGAGAAACCCATTGATTTATCACAACAAAAATGTCCCCTTCAAGTCTTCAGGGATTGTGTGAGATAGAGGGTAATGAAGAACTGAGGCGAGAAGAACAAAATATGTAATCAAATGTCAAATGTCCCACTTAAATCACAATGTGTGACTTGGCCTGTGTGTGTAACTCCCTGTGGACTTGAGACACTTTTATCCATAACCTCCTCTCCTCACTCCCATCTCTCCCGCTTATCGCCGTGTGCAACACACGCAGCCCTCCAAATACACAAGATAGAAAGTAGAGGAGGAGGAACTAGAGAGGAGGATTCAGGGAGCAGAAAAACAAGTTCGGAGAGAGAGGGAGAGAGGAAGAGAGGGAGAGAGGAAGAGAGGGAGAGAGGAAGAGCGAAGATCACAGCATTTTGAAACAAAGACAATGGTTAACTGCAGAGAGAAGCACACACTGGTGTGAGAGAACAGCAGGGACTGAGACCCGCCTGTAGAGGTGTAGAGAACAGACGAACAGAGAGGAACTCAGAAAGACAGTGAAGGAGAGCGGTAGAGAAATCCAAAGTCTTGAGAAGAGGACCTAGACACTGAGATGGGGGTTGTGCTGGGGACTTTCTCTGTGCACACCAAACAGGTCGACTACAGAAGACGAGGTATGAGAACACCTGAAAATGTGTGTGTGTGTGTGTGTGTGTGTGTGTGTGTGTGTGTGTGTGTGTGTGTGTGTGTGTGTGTGTGTGTGTGTGTGTGTGTGTGTGTGTGTGTGTGTGTGCGTGCGTGCGTGCGTGCGTGCGTGCGTGCGTAGACACATGAGGAGTTCTAGACCAAGTCAATAGCACAGCACTCTCCAAGAGATGCATTTCAGAGTTTATTATAACCTGTTTACCTATTGATTGTTCATTGATTTTGTTTATGAGAATTCAGCACATCAGTCTGTAAACACATTACAACTGTGATGTGAGAGCACTGTTTGCATCTGTTTTAGAGGAGTTACTTTGTGTTAGTGTGTTTAACACCATAGGAGGCTGCTGTGGAGTACAGAGATGGTTACCAAACCAAGCATGTTTTAGGGCAGTTCATCTGACTGTGTGTGTGCACGTGTGTGTGTGCGCGTGTGTGTGTGATGTATGTTGTGGTGGCATTCCTGTATATTTTCCCTATGTTTTGGGCCATTGTCAAAGTGTTACAAAGTCTCTTCATGGCTACAATTGGCTGTTTTTAATGGAAAGAGAGGGAGTGAGACAGTGCCAGTAGAAAGCAGAGAAAGAGAGGTGACATGAGAGGTGGCTGTTAACATGAGATAAGAAGGGGAGATACACGATGAGAAGGGTGGGAGAGTCCGATGGTTACACATCCATGATTATTCATGCCTCGATGTTTAATTCATCGCTGCTGTATGTATGAATACACACTCACTCACTCACTCTCACACATGCACACACACACACACACACACACACACGCAGGCACACACAAACAGCCTCACATCACTTGCTCGGTTTGGTAACTAAGACACAACCTTTCAAGTGAAAGTGTGTGTATAACCTGTTCACCTTCAGATGGTTGTCTATACTACTCTACTGTATGAGGTGCAACAGATACACTGCCTGATCATCTATTTCTACTGGTCAAGCAACGGTGACATACAGGACGGTGTTAGGAATTAGTGGAGAAACATTGATCTATTGTCAATACTGAGATGAATACAAAGGGCATCTGACAGAGCCCAAGGATAGCCATAAAACCAACTGATTTCATGGGAATGCTGAATATAGTAGATATTGGCTATTGGACCGCTTCCTATCATAGTTGTCAACATCTCTTCCACAGGAATAGAATGCATCATATAACCGTTTGATGTAAATCTGCACTTCGTTGTTGCCCACTTACTCTCCCTCTTCTCCAAGCCTTCCAGTCTTTTTGCTATTTGAGAGAGAACAGAATTCCTTTCAAGTATGAAGAGAAAGTTGAAAGGGGTGTAGAAAAAAGAAATGGGATGCATTTTTAAACGATGGGAGACTTTTTTAGAACACAGACACACGCAGAGACACGCAGACACACACAGACACACGCAGAGACACGCAGAGACACGCAGACACACGCAGACACACGCAGAGACACGCAGACACACGCAGAGACATGCAGACACACGCAGACACACGCAGAGACACGCAGACACACGCAGAGACACGCAGACACACGCAGACACACGCAGACACACGCAGACACACGCAGAGACACGCAGAGACACGCAGAGACACGCAGAGACACGCAGACACACGCAGAGAAACGCAGAGACACGCAGACACACGCAGAGACGCGCAGAGACGCGCAGAGACGCGCAGAGACACGCAGACACACGCAGAGACACGCAGACACAAGCAGACGCACGCAGACACACGCAGAGACACGCAGAGACACGCAGAGACACGCAGAGACACGCAGACACATGCAGACACACGCAGACACATGCAGACACACGCAGACACATGGTGACACACGCAGACACACGCAGACACACGCAGACACATGCAGACACACGCAGACACAAGCAGAGACACGCAGACACACACTGACACACGCAGACACACGCAGACACACGCAGAGACACGCAGACACATGGTGACACACGCAGAGACACGCAGACACACGCAGACACATGGTGACACACGCAGAGACACGCAGACACACGCAGACACAAGCAGAGACACGCAGACACACACTGACACACGCAGACACACGCAGACACACGCAGAGACACGCAGAGACACGCAGACACACACTGACACACGCAGACACACGCAGACACACGCAGACACACGCAGAGACACGCAGACACACGCAGACACACGCAGACACACGCAGACACACGCAGACACACGCAGACACACGCAGACACACACTGACACACGCAGAGACACGCAGACACACGCAGACACACGCAGACACACACAGACACAAGCAGAGACACGCAGAGACACGCAGAGACACGCTGACACACGCTGACACACGCAGACACACGCAGAAACACGCAGACACACGCAGACACACGCAGAGACACGCAGAGACACGCAGAGACACGCAGACACACGCAGAGACACGCAGACATACGCAGACACACGCAGACACAAGCAGACACACGCAGACACACGCAGAGACACACTGACACAAACTGACACACGCAGACACACGCAGACACACGCAGACACACGCAGACACACGCAGAGACACGCAGAGACACGCAGACACACACAGACACACGCAGAGACACGCAGACACACGCTGACACACGCAGAGACACGCAGAGACACGCTGACACACGCTGACACACGCAGACACACGCAGAGACACGCAGACACACGCAGAGACACGCAGAGACACGCAGAGACACGCAGAGACACGCAGACACACGCAGAGACACGCAGACACACGCAGACACACGCAGACACACGCAGACACAAGCAGACACACACTGACACACGCAGACACACGCAGACACACACTGACACACGCAGACACACGCAGAGACACACTGACACACGCAGACACACGCAGAGACACGCAGACACACACAGAGACACGCAGAGACACGCAGACACACACAGAGACACGCAGACACATGCAGAGACACGCAGACACACGCTGACACACGCAGAGACACACTGACACACACTGACACACGCAGACACACGCAGAGACACGCAGAGACACGCAGAGACACGCAGACACACGCTGACACACGCAGACACACGCAGAGACACGCAGACACACGCAGACACAAGCAGACACACGCAGAGACACGCAGACACACGCAGACACACGCAGACACACGCAGACACACGCAGACACACGCAGACACACGCAGACACACGCAGACACAAGCAGACACACGCAGAGACACACTGACACACGCAGACACACGCAGACACACGCAGAGACACGCAGACACACACAGAGACACGCAGACACATGCAGAGACACGCAGACACACGCTGACACACGCAGAGACACACTGACACACACTGACACACGCAGACACACGCAGAGACACGCAGACACACGCAGAGACACGCAGAGACACGCAGACACACGCTGACACACGCAGACACACGCAGAGACACGCAGACACACGCAGACACACGCTGACACACGCAGAGACACGCTGACACACGCAGACACACGCAGACACACGCAGACACACGCAGCTTTCTGGTGGAAAATGTCCTGTCCTACTGTAACTCTCTCTGTATGTCTGTCAGTGTCTCAGTCTCTTCCACGGGCAGGAAGGAGATAGGGGTGCTGTTGAATGAGTCCTGGATCCTGTGTAGACTGGTTATGGTTGATGGCTGTTTCTGTGTATGCCTGGTTCAGATGAACTCTTACACTGTGGGGACTGCCTCTGATGGCCTGCTTCAGGAATAAATAAACCAGGTTGGTGTGGTGTGAGAGGACTGGCTATGAATGGAGTAGTAAGAAGCAGACACAGCTAACTCCGTATTGGCAGGCTCTGAATGTTCTAATATTTATCTTACACCTAATTCAAGCCCAGAGGGGATTCTGTCAGTCTGACTACTGAAACTCTCCCTATCCCTCTCTACTTCTCTTCTCTCCCTATCCCTCTCTACTTCTCTTCTCTCCCTATCCCTCTCTACTTCTCTTCTCTCCCTATCCCTCTCTACTTCTCTTCTCTCCCTATCCCCCTCTACTTCTCTTCTCTCCCTATCCCCCTCTACCTCTATTCTCTCCCTATCCCCCTCTACCTCTCTTCTCTCCCTATCCCCCTCTACCTCTCTTCTCTCCCTATCCCCCTCTACCTCTCTTCTCTCCCTATCTCCCCTACTTCTCTTCTCTCCCTATCCCCCTCTAATTCTCTTCTCTCCCTATCCCCCTCTAATTCTCTTCTCTCCCTATCCCCCTCTACTTCTCTTCTCTCCCGATCCCCCTCTACTTCTCTTCTCTCCCTATCCCCTCTACTTCTCTTCTCTCCCTATCACCCTCTACTTCTCTTCTCTCCCTATCCCCCTCTACTTCTCTTCTCTCCCTATCCCCCTCTACTTCTCTTCTCTCCCTATCCCCCTCTACCTCTCTTCTCTCCCTATCCCCCTCTACTTCTCTTCTCTCCCTATCCCCCTCTACCTCTCTTCTCTCCCTATCCCCCTCTACTTCTCTTCTCTCCCTATCCCCCTCTACTTCTCTTCTCTCCCAATCACCCTCTACTTCTCTTCTCTCCCAATCACCCTCTACTTCTCTTCTCTCCCTATCCCCCTCTACTTCTCTTCTCTCCCTATCCCCCTCTACTTCTCTTCTCTCCCTATCCCCCTCTACTTCTCTTCTCTCCCTATCCCACTCTACTTCTCTTCTCTCCCTATCCCCCTCTACTTCTCTTCTCTCCCTATCCCTCTCTACTTCTCTTCTCTCCCTATCCCCCTCTACTTCTCTTCTCTCCCTATCCCCCTCTAATTCTCTTCTCTCCCTATCCCCCTCTACTTCTCTTCTCTCCCTAGCCCCTCTACTTCTCTTCTCTCCCTAGCCCCTCTACTTCTCTTCTCTCCCTATCCCCCTCTACTTCTCTTCTCTCCATATCCCCCTCTACTTCTCTTCTCTCCATATCCCCCTCTACTTCTCTTCTCTCCCTATCCCCCTCTACTTCTCTTCTCTCCCTATCCCCCTCTACTTCTCTTATCTCCCTATCCCCCTCTACTTCTCTTCTCTCCCTATCCCCCTCTACTTCTCTTATCTCCCTATCCCCTCTACTTCTCTTCTCTCCATATTCCCCTCTACTTCTCTTTTCTCCCTATCCCCCTCCACTTCTCTTCTCTCCCTAGCCCCTCTACTTCTCTTCTCTCCCTATCCCCCTCTACTTCTCTTCTCTCCATATCCCCCTCTACTTCTCTTCTCTCCCTATCCCCTCTACTTCTCTTCTCTCCCTATCCCCCTCTACTTCTCTTATCTCCCTATCCCCCTCTACTTCTCTTCTCTTATCTCCCTATCCCCCTCTACTTCTCTTCTCTTATCTCCCTATCCCCTCTACTTCTCTTCTCTCCATATTCCCCTCTACTTCTCTTTTCTCCCTATCCCCCTCCACTTCTCTTCTCTCCCTATCCCCCTCCACTTCTCTTCTCTCCCTATCCCCCTCTACTTCTCTTCTCTCCCTATCCCCCTCTACTTCTCTTCTCTCCCTATCCCCCTCTACTTCTCTTCTCTCCCTATCCCCCTCTACTTCTCTTCTCTCCCTATCCCCCTCTACTTCTCTTCTCTCCCTATCCCCCTCTACTTCTCTTCTCTCCCTATCCCCCTCTACTTCTCTTCTCTCCCTATCCCCCTCTACTTCTCTTCTCTCCCTATCCCCCTCTACTTCTCTTCTCTCCCTATCCCCCTCGACTTCTCTTCTCTCCCTATCCCCCTCTACTTCTCTTCTCTCCCTATCCCCCTCTACTTCTCTTCTCTCCCTATCCCCCTCTACTTCTCTTCTCTCCCAATCCCCGTCTACTTCTCTTATCTCCCTATCCCCGTCTACTTCTCTTCTCTCCCTATCCCCCTCTACTTCTCTTCTCTCCCTATCCCCCTCTACTTCTCTTATCTCCCTATCCCCCTCTACTTCTTTTCTATCCCTATCCCCCTCTACTTCTCTTCTCTCCCTATCCCCCTCTACTTCTCTTCTCTCCCTATCCCCCTCTACTTCTCTTCTCTCCCTATCCCCGTCTACTTCTCTTCTCTCCCTATCCCCCTCTACTTCTCTTCTCTCCCTATCCCCCTCTACTTCTCTTCTCTCCCTATCCCCCTCTACTTCTCTTCTCTCCCTATCCCCCTCTACTTCTCTTCTCTCCCTATCCCCTCTACTTCTCTTCTCTCCCTATCCCCCTCTACTTCTCTTATCTCCCTATCCCCCTCTACTTCTCTTATCTCCCTATCCCCGTCCACTTCTCTTCTTTCCCTATCCCCCTCTACTCCTCTTATCTCCCTATCCCCCTCTACTTCTCTTCTCTCCCTATCCCCCTCGACTTCTCTTCTCTCCCTATCACCCTCTACTTCTCTTCTCTCCCTATCCCCCCTCTACTTCTCTTCTCTCCCAATCCCCCTCTACTTCTCTTCTCTCCCTATCACCCTCTACTTCTCTTCTCTCCCTAACCCCCCTCTACTTCTCTTCTCTCCCAATCCCCCTCTACTTCTCTTCTCTCCCTATCCCCCTGTACTTCTCTTCTCTCCCTATCCCCCTCTACTTCTCTTCTCTCCCTATCCCCCTCTACTTCTCTTATCTCCCTATCCCCCTCTACTTCTCTTCTCTCCCTATCCCCCTCTACTTCTCTTCTCTCCCTATCCCCCTCTACTTCTCTTCTCTCCCTATCCCCCTCTACCTCTCTTCTCTCCCTATCCCCCTCTACCTCTCTTCTCTCCCTATCCCCCTCTACCTCTCTTCTCTCCCTATCCCCCTCTACCTCTCTTCTCTCCCTATCCCCCCTCTACTTCTCTTCTCTCCCTATCACCCTCTACCTCTCTTCTCTACCTATCCCCCTCTACTTCTCTTCTCTCCCTATCCCCCTCGACTTCTCTTCTCTCCCTATCACCCTCTACTTCTCTTCTCTCCCTATCCCCCCTCTACTTCTCTTCTCTCCCAATCCCCCTCTACTTCTCTTCTCTCCCTATCACCCTCTACTTCTCTTCTCTCCCTATCACCCTCTACTTCTCTTCTCTCCCAATCCCCCTCTACTTCTCTTCTCTCCCTATCCCCCTGTACTTCTCTTCTCTCCCTATCCCCCTCTACTTCTCTTCTCTCCCTATCCCCCTCTACTTCTCTTCTCTCCCTATCCCCCTCTACCTCTCTTCTCTCCCTATCCCCCTCTACCTCTCTTCTCTCCCTATCCCCCTCTACCTCTCTTCTCTCCCTATCCCCCTCTACCTCTCTTCTCTCCCTATCCCCCCTCTACTTCTCTTCTCTCCCTATCACCCTCTACCTCTCTTCTCTCCCTATCCCCCTCTACTTCTCTTCTCTCCCTATCACCCTCTACCTCTCTTCTCTCCCTATCCCCCTCTACTTCTCTTCTCTCCCTATCCCCCTGTACTTCTCTTCTCTCCCTATCCCCCTCTACTTCTCTTCTCTCCCTATCCCCCTCTACTTCTCTTCTCTCCCTATCCCCCTCTACCTCTCTTCTCTCCCTATCCCCCTCTACCTCTCTTCTCTCCCTATCCCCCTCTACCTCTCTTCTCTCCCTATCCCCCCTCTACTTCTCTTCTCTCCCTATCACCCTCTACCTCTCTTCTCTCCCTATCCCCCTCTACTTCTCTTCTCTCCCTATCCCCCTCGACTTCTCTTCTCTCCCAATCCCCCTCGACTTCTCTTCTCTCCCTATCACCCCTCTACTTCTCTTCTCTCCCAATCCCCCTCTACTTCTCTTCTCTCCCTATCACCCTCTACTTCTCTTCTCTCCCTAACCCCCCTCTACTTCTCTTCTCTCCCTATCCCCCTGTACTTCTCTTCTCTCCCTATCCCCCTCTACTTCTCTTCTCTCCCTATCCCCCTCTACTTCTCTTCTCTCCCTATCCCCCTCTACTTCTCTTCTCTCCCTATCCCCCTCTACCTCTCTTCTCTCCCTATCCCCCTCTACCTCTCTTCTCTCCCTATCCCCCCTCTACTTCTCTTCTCTCCCTATCACCCTCTACCTCTCTTCTCTCCCTATCCCCCTCTACTTCTCTTCTCTCCCTATCCCCCTCTACTTCTCTTCTCTCCCTATCCCCCTCTACTTCTCTTCTCTCCCTATCCCCCTCTACTTCTCTTATCTCCCTATCACCCTCTACTTCTCTTCTCTCCCTATCCCCCCTCTACTTCTCTTCTCTCCCAATCCCCCTCTACTTCTCTTCTCTCCCTATCACCCTCTACTTCTCTTCTCTCCCTAACCCCCCTCTACTTCTCTTCTCTCCCAATCCCCCTCTACTTCTCTTCTCTCCCTATCCCCCTGTACTTCTCTTCTCTCCCTATCCCCCTCTACTTCTCTTCTCTCCCTATCCCCCTGTACTTCTCTTCTCTCCCTATCCCCCTCTACTTCTCTTCTCTCCCTATCCCCCTCTACTTCTCTTCTCTCCCTATCCCCCTCTACTTCTCTTCTCTCCCTATCCCCCTCTACCTCTCTTCTCTCCCTATCCCCCTCTACCTCTCTTCTCTCCCTATCCCCCCTCTACTTCTCTTCTCTCCCTATCACCCTCTACCTCTCTTCTCTCCCTATCCCCCTCTACTTCTCTTCTCTCCCTATCCCCCTCTACTTCTCTTCTCTCCCTATCCCCCTCTACTTCTCTTCTCTCCCTATCCCCCTCTACTTCTCTTATCTCCCTATCACCCTCTACTTCTCTTCTCTCCCTATCCCCCCTCTACTTCTCTTCTCTCCCAATCCCCCTCTACTTCTCTTCTCTCCCTATCACCCTCTACTTCTCTTCTCTCCCTAACCCCCCTCTACTTCTCTTCTCTCCCAATCCCCCTCTACTTCTCTTCTCTCCCTATCCCCCTCTACTTCTCTTCTCTCCCTATCCCCCTCTACTTCTCTTCTCTCCCTATCCCCCTCTACTTCTCTTCTCTCCCTATCCCCCTCTACCTCTCTTCTCTCCCTATCCCCCTCTACCTCTCTTCTCTCCCTATCCCCCTCTACCTCTCTTCTCTCCCTATCCCCCTCTACCTCTCTTCTCTCCCTATCCCCCCTCTACTTCTCTTCTCTCCCTATCACCCTCTACCTCTCTTCTCTCCCTATCCCCCTCTACTTCTCTTCTCTCCCTATCCCCCTGTACTTCTCTTCTCTCCCTATCCCCCTCTACTTCTCTTCTCTCCCTATCCCCCTCTACTTCTCTTCTCTCCCTATCCCCCTCTACCTCTCTTCTCTCCCTATCCCCCTCTACCTCTCTTCTCTCCCTATCCCCCTCTACCTCTCTTCTCTCCCTATCCCCCTCTACCTCTCTTCTCTCCCTATCCCCCCTCTACTTCTCTTCTCTCCCTATCACCCTCTACCTCTCTTCTCTCCCTATCCCCCTCTACTTCTCTTCTCTCCCTATCACCCTCTACCTCTCTTCTCTCCCAATCCCCCCTCTACTTCTCTTCTCTCCCTATCCCCCTGTACTTCTCTTCTCTCCCTATCCCCCTCTACCTCTCTTCTCTCCCTATCCCCCTCTACCTCTCTTCTCTCCCTATCCCCCCTCTACTTCTCTTCTCTCCCTATCACCCTCTACCTCTCTTCTCTCCCTATCCCCCTCTACTTCTCTTCTCTCCCTATCACCCTCTACCTCTCTTCTCTCCCAATCCCCCTCTACTTCTCTTCTCTCCCTATCCCCCTGTACTTCTCTTCTCTCCCTATCCCCCTCTACTTCTCTTCTCTCCCTATCCCCCTCTACTTCTCTTATCTCCCTATCCCCCTCTACTTCTCTTCTCTCCCTATCCCGCCTTTATTTCTCTTCTTTCCGTATCCCCCCTCTACTTCTCTTCTCTCCCTATCCCTGTCTACTTCTCTTATCTCCCTATCCCCCTGTACTTCTCTTCTCTCCCTATCACCCTCTACTTCTCTTCTCTCCCTATCACCCTCTACTTCTCTTCTCTCCCTATCCCCCCTCTACTTCTCTCCTCTCCCTATCCCCCTCTACTTCTCTTCTCTCCCTATCCCCCTCTACCTCTCTTCTCTCCCTATCCCCCTCTACTTCTCTTCTCTCCCTATCACCCTGTACTTCTCTTCTCTCCCTATCCCCCTCTACCTCTCTTCTCTCCCTATCCCCCTCTACCTCTCTTCTCTCCCTATCCCCCTCTACCTCTCTTCTCTCCCTATCCCCCTCTACTTCTCTTCTCTCCCTATCCCCCTCTACCTCTCTTCTCTCCCTATCCCCCTCTACTTCTCTTCTCTCCCTATCCCCCTCTACCTCTCTTCTCTCCCTATCCCCCTCTACCTCTCTTCTCTCCCTATCCCCCTCTACCTCTCTTCTCTCCCTATCCCCCTCTACTTCTCTTCTCTCCCTATCTCCCCTACTTCTCTTCTCTCCCAATCCCCCTCTACTTCTCTTCTCTCCCTATCCCCCCTCTACTTCTCTTCTCTCCCAATCCCCCTCTACTTCTCTTCTCTCCCTATCCCCCCTCTACTTCTCTTCTCTCCCTATCCCCTCTACTTCTCTTCTCTCCCTATCCCCCCTCTACTTCTCTTCTCTCCCTATCCCCCCTCTACTTCTCTTCTCTCCCTATCCCCCTCTACTTCTCTTCTCTCCCTATCCCCCCTCTACTTCTCTTCTCTCCCTATCCCTGTCTACTTCTCTTATCTCCCTATCACCCTCTACTTCTCTTCTCTCCCTATCCCCCCTCTACTTCTCTTCTCTCCCTATCACCCTCTACTTCTCTGCTCTCCCTATCCCCCTCTACTTCTCTTCTCTCCCTATCCCCCCTCTACTTCTCTTCTCTCCCTATTTCCCCTCTCTATTTCTCTTCTCTCGATCAATCCACTCTCTGAATACCAATTGTCCCATCATCATACTAAAGCAGTTACATATATATTCCCACAGCATGTAGAACACTGTGAGTTATGCAAAACAATATTCACTACTCAAATGCTACAGAGAGCAGAAATAGGGTTGAGTAGAATCCTGCCATGTGCAGAGGAAAGACTGTATTAGTCTCTAATAGGCCGTTCTGTGCTCTGCAGCCAGAAATCCAACGTAATTGGGACGAATCGGAATCTCAGTTCCTGAAATTGTTTGTTTTTCTTATAATGAATTAGGATGTGAAGTTTTGATTTAACTTCAGGAGACTCTCTCTAATCTCAAACCTCTCAGTTAATGAGAGCAAACATCAGGCAAAGCAGGGAACAAAAACAAGCAGCTATTTATACAGACCATTAGAGACAGAGGAGGCTCCAGCTAAAGGAACTGGGCTGCCCTCCGAGACACACAAACACAGTGTGAGTTCGTGCATGAGTGTGTGTTTGTGCGTATGTGCATACATGCTTACGTGCGTACACAACTCTGTGTGGGTGGTGGGACTGTGTCTACGTTTTTACATCAAATCTGTCATAATTCTAATTTCCATCATTATCTTTCTTCTCCTGAAATGGAGAATCCACATCTCCTCTACTCATTCCTCCTCGCTAGCACTGACATGTTGTTCTTAGGGGAAATACACATGCAACAGCAAGGCAGGACACTGCCATATGTCAAAGCAATCATGCATAAAGGGAAGCAGAGGGGTATTTTAGAGGTCATCTTGTGTGTGTGTGTGTGTGTGTGTGTGTGTGTGTGTGTGTGTGTGTGTGTGTGTGTGTGTGTGTGTGTGTGTGTGTGCGTGCGTGCGTGCGTGCGTGCGTGCGTGCGTGCGTGCGTGCGTGCGTGCGTGCGTGCGTGCGTGCGTGCGTGCGTGCGTGTGTGTGTTTGTGTGTGTGTGTGTGTGCATGTGCGTGTGTGTGTGAGAGACGGGGGGGGGGGTGTTCCTATGGTTTGCAAAGAAGGGCACCTATTGGTAGATGGGTGAAAATTTAAAAAAGCAGACATTGAATATCCCTTTCAGCATGGTGAAGTTATTAATTACACTTTGCATGGTGTATCAATACACCCAGTCACTACAAAGATACAGGCATCCTTCCTAACTCAGTTGCCAGAGAAGAAGCAAACCGCTCAGGGATTTCACCATAAGGCCAATGGTGACTTTAAAAGAGTTACAGAGTTGAATGGATGTGATAGGAGAATATTAGGGATGGATCAACAACATTGTAGTTTCTTCACAATACTAACCTAATTGAGAGTGAAAATAAGGTACAGTATAGCACATATTCCATGACATGCATCCTGTTTGCAATAACTTTGCAATAATAAATACTGCAAAAAATAAGAAATTAACTTCATGTCATGATTACAAAGCATTATGTTTGTGGCAAATACAACACAACACATCCCTGAGTTGGGTAACACGGAGTCATTTTTTTTGCCTTGTCCTCCAGGAACATTTTGTGGGGTTCAGGCCTTTCTTTTCCTAGGCCTCGCCTTTCTGTATCCTTGGCCTATTACCTCTGCCGCTGTTAGTCGTTGTAGAACTGGTACTTTAAACAAAAAGAAACACACAAATAAACAACAACAAATACTCATGAGCATTGGTTCAGCAAACACTTCTTTCTAATCACTCTATACGTTACTATATTTTTCAGAGAATTTGTGTTGACGTTTTTTTTTTCTTGCCAACGTTCGGAGCAAGGTCACTGGAGATCTGTGGGTGCTGGCTAGGCTGTGGGGTGGAGGTTGTAGCAGAGGTTGAGGTAGGGGTAGAGGTCATAATGGGGGTGAAGCCAACAGCTCAAACCAGACAGTTTTTTTGTGGGATACGGATGGATAATTCTGTGTGCTGCTTCATAAAGCTGTAAAACAAGTCTATGCCTGCCAACCACCTTTCTTTGCTGAATGTGTTTTGGATTCCTGTCCTCTCCGCCAGGTCAAAGGCCAGTTTCCGGACAGCCGAGGGCTCTTTTCATTTCTGGGATATGACTCACCAGGTCACATTCGAAAGAGATTGGTAACCCACCAAGATGGCTGTGGCCTGGGCTTTTGACCTGCTTGTCTCGGCAGGGCCTCAGGGTTTGGGTTGCACATTAAAAGCATGTGCAGTTAATGCCCTGCCCTATTCTGACCCCTAACAATAACCGCTATTATGACCCTAACCTTCTAACCCCTATTCTAACCCTATCCCCTATTCTCACCCTAACCTTCTGACCCTAATCCTAAACCCTATTCTGACCCTAACACTTACCCCTGATCTGACCCTAACACTTACCCTAACCTACTAACCCTAACCCCTATTCTAACCCTATCCCCTATTCTCACCCTAACCTTCTAACCCTAACCCCTATTCTAACCCTATCCCCTATTCTCACCCTAACCTTCTAACCCTAACCCCTATTCTGACCCTATCCCCTATTCTCACCCTAACCTTCTAACCCTAACCCCTATTCTAACCCTATCCCCTATTCTCACCCTAACCTTCTAACCCTAACCCCTATTCTAACCTTATCCCCTATTCTCACCATAACCTTCTGACCCTAATCCTAACCCCTATTCTGACCCTAACCCTGGCCCCTATTCTGACAATAACCCTAACCCCTATTCTGACCCTAACCCCTATTCTAACCCTAACCCCTATTCTGACCCTAACCCTGGCCCCTATTCTGACAATAACCCTAACCCCTATTCTGACCCTAACCCCTTTTCTGACCCTAACCCCTTTTCTGACCCTAACCCTAACCCCTATTCTAACCCTGACACCTATTCTAACCCTAACACCTATTCTAACCCCTATTCTAACCCTAACACCTATTCTGACCCTAACCCCTATTCTGACCCTAACACCTATTCTGACAATAACCCTAACACCTATTCTAACCCTAACCCCTATTCTAACCCTAACCCCTATTCTAACCCTAACCCCTATTCTAACCCTAACCCCTATTCTAACCCTAACCCCTATTCTAACCCTAACCCCTATTCTAACCCTAACACCTATTCTAACCCTAACCCCTATTCTAACCCTAACACCTATTCTAACCCTAACCCCTATTCTAACCCTAACACCTATTCTAACCCTAACCCCTATTCTAACCCTAACACCTATTCTGACCCTAACCCCTATTCTAACCCTAACCCCTATTCTAACCCTAACCCCTATTCTAACCCTAACACCTATTCTAACCCTAACCCCTATTCTAACCCTAACACCTTTTCTGACCCTAACCCTTATTCTGACCCTAACCCCTATTCTGACCCTAACCCCTATTCTGACCCTAACCCTAACCCCTATTCTAACCCTAACACCTATTCTAACCCTAACCCCTATTCTAACCCTAACACCTTTTCTGACCCTAACCCCTATTCTGACCCTAACCCTAACCCCTATTCTAACCCTAACCCCTATTCTGACCCTAACCCCTATTCTAACCCTAACACCTATTCTGACCCTAACCCTAACCCCTATTCTAACCCTAACACCTATTCTGACCCTAACCCTAACCCCTATTCTAACCCTAACCCCTATTCTAACCCTAATCCCTATTCTCACCCTAACCCCTATTCTAACCCTAACCCCTATTCTAACCCTAACCCCTATTCTAACCCTAACCCCTATTCTGACCCTAACACCTATTCTGACCCTAACACCTATTCTGACCCTAACCCTAACCCCTATTCTAACCCTAACCCCTATTCTAACCCTAACCCCTATTCTAACCCTAACCCCTATTCTGACCCTAACCCCTATTCTAACCCTAACCCCTATTCTGACCCTAACCCCTATTCTGACCCTAACCCTAACACCTATTCTGACCCTAACCCTGGCCCCTATTTTAACTCTGCCCCCTAACCCTAATTCTAACCCTGCTAACTGGGGGTTATCTGGCTATGCTAGCAGACATTACCTTATGCTAACTAGCTGACTAGTATTTATTTTATCTCAGATTGACCAAATTACTGCTAGAAACAAATGATCAACCATAAGGGGCCATCTCACCCCATTGTGGGGGTAGGGGTCCTCTTGACCCCATCATACTAACCTAAATTACCTTTTTCTAAATGACAAAACATTTGATAAATGTACCTCAAAAACGTTTAGATGGAATGACTTAAAAAATGTTGATGAGACAGAGATAGTTTGTAATTGATCAAGACTAGTGGCAGCCAGAGGAACTGTATAATTTTTTGTGGTTTTTCTGAGAATTAAGGGACACACACACAAACACACACACACACACCTCGCCCCATAGTACCGTACCACTTTTCATTTTTTTCAAGCATGGTGGTGGCTGCACCATGTTATGGGTATTCTTGACATCGGCAAGGACTATGGAGTTTTTTATCATAAAAAGAAATGGAATAGAGCTAAGCACAGGCTAAATCCTAGAGTGAAACCTGGTTCAGTCTGATTTCCAACAGACACTGGGAGACAAATTCCCCATTCATAGGAGAATAACCTAAAACACAAGGCCAAATATACACTGGAGTTACTTATTAAGACGACATTGAATGTTCCTGAGTGGCCTAGCTACAGTTTGGACTTAAATCTGCTTGAAAATATATGGCAAGACTTGAAAATGACTGTCTAGCAATGATCAACAACCAAGTTGACAGAGCCTGAAGAATTTTCAAAAGAACATGTACAAATATTATACAATCCAGGTGTGCAAAGCTCTTAGAGACTTAAGAAGAAAGACTCACAGCTGTAATCGCTGCCAAAAGTGATTCTGACATGCCACTCAGGGGGTTGAATACTTGTGTTTCATATTTTCATTACAAATGTTAACATTTGTATGTGTAGAACGTTGACAATTTTTTTTTAATGAAAACCATTTTAGTGGTGTGAATACTTTCTGATGGTACTATCTAGAGAGATCTAATGCAGCAAGATGAGAGGCCACTTAGCTTTAGATATTCCACCCTGTCATAGAGTAGACATGGAGGGAACGTAAGAAGGAGAGAAGATGAAGTAGCATAGTGAATGTGGGTAGTAGGGATCACTCTCAGCCTGACATACTCTATATCCATACCATTCACTAGTCTGGAGGTGTGAGCACAGCAACAATTACTGACACTGCATAACAACAAGGTATGAGGAGAGAGAGAGGGAAGGATGGAAGAGGGAGGTGGGGGTGAAGAGTGAAAGACAGGGAAAAAGAGAGTGGGGTGACCGAGGAGTGAATGAGAGCAGGGTGGGAGGGGCATGGAGAAGCATGAGCAGCTTGTGTGCGTTTGGGGAAGGAGAATTTGAGCAATTTTCCGTTCACTCAGAAACGACGGAAAAAGAGCAGGGGCATCACCATAGAGAGACAGAACGTGGACCAGACAGAGAAGAGACAGGAGGAGGGCAGAGGCTTATTCAGAGATATAGAGAGGGAGAAAGCCATAGAGAGAGGAGGACTGCTCAGTCCTCAGTTTGTTTGAACAGGCGGGTTTCCACGTCGACAACATGGGCGCAGTGGTGGGCACTTTGACCATGCAGACTAAGCAGAGGAGACGACCATCCAGAGGTATGTCAACTGCAGTGCATTCGGAAAGTATTCAGACCCCTTGACTTTTTCCACATTTTGTTACGTTACAGCCTTATTCTAAAATGGATTAAATAAATGTTTTTCCTCATCAATCTACACACAATACCTCATAATGAGTAAGCAAAAACAGGTTTTTTGAATTTTTACAAACGTATTAAATAAAACATGTAAATACCTTATTTGCATAAGTATTCAGACCCTTTGTTATGAGACTCTAAATTGAGATCAGGTGCATCCTGTTTCCATTGATCATCATTGAGATGTTTCTACAACTTGATTGGATTCCACCTGTGGTAAATTCAATTGATTTAACATGATTTGGAAAGACACACACCTGTCTATATAATGGTCCCACAGTTGACAGTGCATGTCAGAGCTAAAACCAAGCTATGAGGTCGAAGGAATTTTCCGTAGCGCTCCGAGACAGGATTGTGTTGATGTACAGACCTGGGGAAGGGTACCAAAAAATGGCTGCAACATTGAAGGTGCCCAAGAACACAGTGGCCTCCATCACTCTTAAATGGAAGAAGTTTGGAACCAACAAGACTCTTCCTAGAGCTGACCGCCCAGCCAAACTGAGCAATCAGGGAGAAGGGCCTTGGTCAGAGATGTGACCAAGAATCCAATGGTCACTCTGACAGAGCTCCAGAGTTCCTCTGTGGAGATGGGAGAACCTTCCAGAATCTCTGCAGCACTCCACCAATCAGGCCATTATGGTAGAGTGGCCAGACGCAAGCCACTCCTCCGCTTGGAGTTTACCAAAGGCACCTAAAGAACTAAGACCATGAGAAACAAGATTCTCTATTCTGATGAAAACAAGATTGAACTCTTTGGCTTAAATGCCAAGTGTCATGTCTGGAGGAAACCTGGCACCATCCCTACGGTGAAGCATAGTGGAGGCAGCATCATGCTGTGAGGATATTTTTCAGTGGCAAGGACTGGGAGACTAGTCAGGATTGAGGGAAAGATGAACAGAGCAAACTACATAGAGATCCTTGATGAAAACCTGTTCCAGAGCACTCATGACCTCAGACTGAGGCGAAGGTTCTACTTCCAACAAGACAACGACCCTAAGCACACAGCCAAGATAACACAGCAGTGGCTTCGGGACAAGTCTCTGAATGTCCTTGAGTGGACCAGCCAGAGACCGATCTCGGGAGAGACTTAAAAATAGCTGTGCAGCGATGCTCCGCATCCAACCTGACAGAGCTTGAGAGGATCCTCAGAAAAGAATGGGAGAAACTTGCATCATACCCAAGAAAACTCAAGGCTGTAATCGCTGCCAAATGTGCTTCAACAAAGTACTGAGGAAAGGATCTTGTACTTGTGTAAATGTGATATTTCCAAACACTTCTAGAAACCTGTTTTTGCTTTGTCATTATGGTGTATTGTGTGTAGATTGATAACGAGAAAACAAACAATTGAATCCATGTTCGAATAAGGCTGTTACGTAACAAAATGTGGAAAAAGTCAAGGGGTCTGAATACTTTCAGAATGCACTGTACATCAATCAGACAGACCACAGAGACACCAGCGAGACAGAGAGAGACAAAGTCCAAAGACAGACACATAGAAGACAATAATGATTGACAAGCAGGGACACCTTAACTGGATAGAGAACCTGAACGACACTCTCATGGTCATGACTGAATAACCATGGTCCTTAACCAGCAGCTAATGATCATGAGTTTGGCTGTGACATGTCTTAGTCTCTATGGGAACTCTAAGCTAGCGTGTACAGGATAATGCTATTATTATTAGTAGTAGTAGTAGTAGTTAGCAACTTACTTCAAACTGCACAGAGAGACATAAATGGCATCCACAAGTTAATCTGACTCTGGGGAAGTAGATAAAGGTCCTCATTGCCAAAATCCCAAAGTATCCCTTTAAAAGCATGAGAGCTTGTGATGTTTTATTATCAACTAATAATATATTGGATCTTTCCATGTGACTTTGTTTAAATCTGATGGTCAATGATGATCGATTCAGATCATAATTCACCATAATAAGATGATAAAATGACAATACAAGGGAGACATTATTGCTTAGAACAAGTCTTAGACTGCTTTATTGCAGCATTATAGTGCATTATAGTTGTGGGCTTCAGGTCAAAGGTTACCCTCTCTAATATGTCTGATCGCTAGATAAACAGTTAAGTCAGTAAGGTGACAAATTAAGTGCTATAGGGCTACATTAATGGATGACATTACTGTTATAAAAAACCTATAGAACGATGTCCACTCATACTGCATTAATGGTCGTATAGTAACAAGTGTGGACAGGGAGAGAATTCTAGGGACAGAACAATAGAGAAACTGAAAGAGCGAGAGTGACATACAGAAAAAGGAGATAGAGATGGATAGCATGACTGACACATAAGTGAACGCAGAGGAGAGTGAGGAACAGTGATCAGGGGAGGACTATGTGTGTGAAATATGTGGCGTCTTTCCTGTGGTGCACATTGCATGCTGTCCCACAGGCACGGTTGAAGGATTGTTGTCATATATAAGGATGCCCTTGAGAAAGACAGGGTTCAGAATCATTGCTCCTGAATCAAAGGCCTTTTATTACAGTTGGTGTGTGTCAGAGGAGGCTGGTGGGTGGAGCTATGGTAGGAAAGGTTCATTCCAATGGCTGGAATGGAATCAATGAAACGGAGTCCACGTGTTTGGTACCATTCCATTAATTCCATTCCAGTCGTTAAGATAAGCCCGTCCTCCTATAGCTCCTCCCACCAGCCTTCTCTGGTGCGTGCGTGTGAGCATGAGCGTGTGCGTTTGCGCTTGCTTGCGTGTGCACAGATGCACATGCATGTGTTCTCAAGAGAAGCTGAGTGAAAATGTGCGTATGTGTTTTGCATGTGAGCAAGTGCATTGGCACTCAGCTCACATCTCATACCTTATCCTGTCCGTATGCTTGAAAGGCTGTTGTCATGGAGACTGCATGGTTGTGGGTGCATAAGAGGGGAATGTGAACAATACTATGTGGTGCCTGATGGATGGATTATGAAGTGATGGTACTATGATATGGAGTACACACTCCAGGGACTACTGCAATGAGTCACACTGTGTGGTATTACATGAGGTGCACCACCAGAATCATGTTAGGCATGGCTTTCTACAAATACCTCACATGTAGTGGGTGGTTGTATACTGGAGGGATATGGATCTTTTGCCCAGATTTATTCTCAGTGATGAAATTCTCTAAATTGTTTGTTTTCTTGTCTTAAAATGGTGCAGATGTTTAAAATGTTTTTATATTAATGGTAGATGTTAACAGAATTCAAATATACTGCACGTTCTTTTTAAATTAAAAAACAATTTGGCAATCTTAAAAATGTTAACACCAATGAGTTATGGCTTGGGGGTGAGAGGGGCAATTCTCTATTCATACATCATCGCATTGACAATCAATGAGGAGGATTGATCTCCTTGATTAAAATCCTGCCATTAATTAAGGCTGACGTTAGTTTTAATCATGCTTCCCACAGATTAAATGCTTTGATATACGCAGCAGCAGACGGCTGTTGGATTCATCTCAAAAATCACTTGGCAAATCTTGGAAAATAATTTGACCATCACCAACACATCCAATCCCCTTCAGCGGTTTGTGAGAGAAAAATCTCCTTCAAACAGCTTGTTTTTCTTCTGGAGAGGAGAGACGGCGTGTGTTTTTCTCCTGGAGAGGAGAGATGGAGCGATGAATAGACGGAGTGTGTGACGCAGAGGTTCTGACAGCAGTGTCAGATAAAGAGACATTCCACCTTGGGGATCTAAAACTACTTAACTCAGTACTACCTCCTTCACCGCTCTCTAAACAGCCATGTCAGAACAGGTGCTGATGAATTTTCATTGGATGAGAAACCATTAACTAATTAAGTACTAACCTCAGACACTTTCTCTGACTGTCTGATTTGCCCACTGGCCTAGGTCCCTTCTGGACCTGGCTGTGACTCATGGGAGATGTCTCCTAATTGTGACTGACTGCTTAAAAACCTATTTCCACAGAGGATGTATTTTGTTCTGATCATCATGGGACTGAGTCACAGGAATTGTTGTCTTTCAGATAATTGGGTTTGTTTTGCAGTGATATGTGGTATTGAAGCTCTGTCCGAAGGCTGTTGTGCATAAGTAATCAGACTGTGGCTGTGTCTTATAAAAGTATTGAGGCCGTTAGTATTGAGAGGCCTGGTTTGTCTTTGTATCCAGGCTGAGCAGAATGAGGGTATGTCCCTCAACGTCGTGCTGAGTTTGGTTTCATGGGGGTCTCTTTTTTACTCCAATTTAAATGAGGTATGTGTCTAAATCCTGCACCCGCTTCTCCTTATCCCTCTCCCTGTGCCCTCCAGACATAATCTCAATTCCTTTACTCTTCTCTGCCTCCATGTGTTTGTTTGTGTCCTCTTCTCTCTCACTCTCTTTCACTTTCTCTCACTCTTTCTTCATCTCCTTTTCTCTTCATCACTTCAGCCTGCTCCCTTTTCACACATTCACTGTATCCTACCACCCACTATCTCCTACCCGCATTTCATCCTCTATATCATTCCCACCTTATCTATCTCCCCCTCTTTCCCTAGCTCTTTGTTGAGTACTCTATAGCAGCGATGGGCAACTTTGATGGGTGTGTGGGCCACAAAAAATCTGAACCCATCATGAGGGGCTGCAGTGGCTTGGGGGTTTGTGTACGGACATCCATACCCACACATGCAATCATAGCCTGCTCTAGCCTTTCGGGGGAACGAAGTGAAAAAGAATTACGTTTTGGAGATAATCTCCTGAAATTCCACACATTTTGCCATGGGGTAGAGAGAAATGTTTCCAGTTTTTTATATATCAGTCGGTAATTCGACCATGATTACTACGCGTTTAGATAGCTGGCTAGACTAACTTACTAATAAAAAAAGTTTAGCTGATAAGGGCTAATTGAGTAACTGTCATAACAAGAGAAAAGCTGTAATTAGCAGATGTTATTCGGGTTTTCTCTGTGCTCCTCTTCATGATTACTGGTTGTGTGTGTGTGTGTGTGTGTGTGTGTGTGTGTGTGTGTGTGTGTGTGTGTGTGTGTGTGTGTGTGTGTGTGTGTGTGTGTGTGTGTGTGTGTGTGTGTGTGTGTGTAAAGTCGGTCCCTCTCCTTGTTTGTGCGGCGGTCGACGTCATCGTTCTTCTAGCCATCGCCGCTCCACCTTTCATTTTCCTTTTGTTTTGTCTTGTTTTCCCGCACACCTGGTTCACATTCCCTCATCAGACTAAATGTATATTACCCTCTGTTTCCCCCATGTCTGTGTGTGGAATTGTTCTTTGTGTAGGGTGTTACGCTACAGGCTGGCTTGCGCTAGGTTTGTTTCTAACCTAGGTTTGATTGTTTTGTTTAATCCAGTTCATGTTACCATGGTTGTGCTTTGTGCTGCCTCGCCTGTGCCTTTGGGCCAGGGTGTATATTAAAGTTCTCCTGTTATCACCTATCTCTGCTCTCCTGCGCCTGACTTCACGGGCAACCAGTCACTCACCTCGTTACAGTAGAATAATAGTGAAGACATCAAAACTATGAAAGAACACATATGGAATCATGTAGTAACCAAAAAAGTGTAATACATATCAAAATATATTTAATATTTGAGATTCTTCAAAGTAGCCACCCATTGCCTTGATGACAGCTTGGCACACTCTTGGCATTCTCTCAACCAGCTTCACCTGGAATGCTTTTCCAACAATCTTGAGTTCCACGTATGTTGAGCACTTGTTGGCTGCTTTTCCGTCCAACTCAACCCAAACCATCTCAATTGGGTTGAGGTGGGGTTATTGTGGAGGCCAGGTCATCTGATGCAGCACTCCATCCCTCTCCTTCTTGGTCAACTAGCCCTTACACAGCCTATAGGTGTGTTGCGTCATTGTCCTGTTGAAAAACAATTGATAGTCCCACTAAGTGCAAACCAGATGGGATGGCGTATTGCTGCAGAATGCTGTGGTAGCCATGCTGGTTAAGTCTGCCTTGAATTCTCAACAAATCACTGACAGTGTCACCAGCAGAGCACCCCCACACCATCACACCTCCTCCATGCTTCGCGGTGGGAACCACATATGCAGAGATCATCCGTTCACCTACTCTGAACCTCACAAAGACACGGTCGGTGGAACCAAAAATCTCAAATTTGGACTCATCAGACCAAAGGACAGATTTCCACCAGACTAGTGTCCTTTGCTCGTGTTTGTCACGTTCTGACCATAGTTCTTGTGTGTTTTGCTTGTTTTAGTGTTGGTCAGGACGTGAGCTGGGTGGGCATTCTATGTTGTGTGTCTTGTGTTTCCATTTCTATGTTTGGCCTAATATGGTTCTCAATCAGAGGCAGATGTTTTGTGTTGTCTCTGATTGGGAATCATATATAGGTGGCTTGTTTTGTGTTGGGGATTGTGGGTGGTTGTTTCCTGTCTCTGTGTTTTCTCTGCACCAGATAGGGCTGTATCGGTAAGCCACATTTGTTATTTTTGTTATTTTGTATTTTGTAAGTGTTCACTGTTTAATCGTCATTATTAAATCATGTTGAACACGAGCTACGCTGCGTCTTGGTCCGATCCCTGCTACACCTCCTCTTCAGACGAAGAGGAGGAAGGCTGCCGTTACAGTGTTTCTTGGCCCAAGCCAGTCTCTTCTTCTTACTGGTGTCTTTTAGTAGTGGTTTCTTTGCAGCAATTCGACCAGTTCTCTGCTGCCAATGACTGGAACGAATTGCAAAAATCACTGAAGCTAGAGTCTTAGATCTCCCTCTATAATTTTATGCATCAGCTGTCAGAGAAACTTACCGATCACTGTACCTGTACACAGCCAATCTGTAAATAGCACACCCAACTACCTCATCCCCATGTTATTACTTACACTCTTGCTCTTTTGCACCCCAGTATCTCTACTTGCACATCATCTATTTTTCATCGTCGAGAAAAATAGACCCTAGCCTGAAGAAGTTCTGATGGCCTTGAGATAGAAGCTGTTTTTCAGTCTCTCGGTATCAGCTTTGATGCACCTGTACTGACCTCGCCTTCTGGATGATAACGGGGTGAACAGGCAGTGGCTCGGGTGGTTGTTGTCATGAATGATCTTTTCGGCCTTCCTGTGACATCGGGTGCTGTAGGTGTCATGTAGGGCAGGTAGTTTGCCCCTGGTGATGCGTTGTGCAAACCGCACTACCCTCTGGAGAGCCTTGCGGTTGAGGGCGGTGCAGTTGCCGTACCAGGCGGTAATACTCGGGGTAAAACTCGCTGCCTCTCCTACTCCATTTCACAACCTTTGAGACGCCAACACGGCAGCGAGTTTTGAGACGCCTGCCCTGGTCTGTCTTTCCCATTCTTGTACAGGTGCCCTCGCCACTTTCTCTCTCTCTCCCCGGACCGTTTCTCGCCTACATCATATGCATACATCGCTGACTTTTTTTTGATCAGCGGTTGAACTATTTGATTAGTGACTTTTAGGGCATTTAACAAACATGATGCTGTTGTTCATTTTTCTGGTGTCTACCCTTGGCTTTTACAATGTTGACGATACTTTTAGAGCCCTTTGCACTATGAATGAGGAAATATATGATTGTTCATCCCTCGAGTATTGTGTTAAACCCCACGCTTGCTCCGGAAATGCACATGAGAACTATGCACATTTCTCCCGAACAATATGGGAGAAATCGGACTCTTGCTCTTACATGTCAGGACTGTTCTCTTGGTACTTAACCATGTCTCTGGACTTCACACATCTCCTGAAATATGTGGCGTTAAAGACTCTGGTGACTCTGGATTCTCGTTCAACTGCTGTCTGTAACTCCAAATGTTGTAACCCTCGATCTAGACTTGTCATTATCTTGCTGCTTCTATTTGTCTGGAAATGTCCAGTCTAATCCAGGTCCTGACATTCTTACCCCTGCTGAATTAAGTAGTCAGAGTGGCCTGAAGTTTTTGCATATAAAAGTAAGAAGTCTTCTCCCGAAGCTTGATTTTGTGAATATATGGATAAAAACTGCCGACCCTGATGTATTTATGCTTTCTGAAACCTGGCTTAAAAAAATCTATTACTGACAAAAATATTGGCATAAATGGTTACAATGTGTTTCGTACAGATGGTAAATCTAAGGGTGGTGGTGTTGCTGTATACGTAAAAGACAAGTTCTCTGTGGTCGTTCTGACTTCTGTTACTAAACCTAAGCAATTTGAACATCTGTCTCTGAACCTAAACCTTGGCTTATCTTTAAATATTGTTGTATCTGGTTGTTATAGACCTCCATCTGCTACTGTTGGCTCTCTGGATTGTATTTTCGAATTGTTATCACAGAATGTAAATTCTGAGTTTGTCCTGATGGGTGATCTGAATCAAGACTGGCTAACATCTAGCTCTGATCAACTCTAAATTATGTGCAATACCTACAATCTCACTCAGATTGCTTGCTCCCAGATTGCTTGCTCCCAGACAGGCTAAATACCTTTTTTGCCCGCTTTGAGGATAATACAGTGCCACTGACACGGCCCACTACCAAAACCTGCGGGCTCTCCTTCACTGCAGCCGAGGTGAGTAAAACATTTAAACGTGTTAACCCTCGCAAGGCTGCAGGCCCAGACGGCATTCCCAGCCGCGTCCTCAGAGCATGCGCAGACCAGCTGGCTGGTGTGTTTACGGACATATTCAATCAATCCTTAGCCCAGTCTGCTGTTCCCACATGCTTCAAGAGGGCCACCATTGTTCCTGTTCCCAAGAAAGCTAAGGTAACTGAGCTAAACGACTACCGCCCCGTAGCACTCACTTCCGTCATCATGAAGTGCTTTGAGAGACTAGTCAAGGACCATATCACCTCCACCCTACCGGACACCCTAGACCCACTCCAATTTGCTTACCGACCCAATAGGTCCACAGACGACGCAATCGCAACCACACTGCACACTGCCCTAACCCATCTGGACAAGAGGAATACCTATGTGAGAATGCTGTTCATCGACTACAGCTCAGCATTTAACACCATAGTACCCTCCAAACTCGTCATCAAGCTCGAGACCCTGGGCCTCGACCCCGCCCTGTGCAACTGGGTCCTGGACTTCCTGACGGGCCGCCCCCAGGTGGTGAGGGTAGGTAACAACATCTCCACCCCGCTGATCCTCAACACTGGGGCCCCACAAGGGTGCGTTCTGAGCCCTCTCCTGTACTCCCTGTTCACCCACGACTGCGTGGCCATGCACGCCTCCAACTCAATCATCAAGTTTGCGGACGACACTACAGTGGTAGGCTTGATTACCAACAACGACGAGACGGCCTACAGGGAGGAGGTGAGGGCCCTCGGAGTGTGGTGTCAGGAAAATAACCTCACACTCAACGTCAACAAAACAAAGGAGATGATTGTGGACTTCAGGAAACAGCAGAGGGAGCACCCCCCTATCCACATCGACGGGTCAGTAGTGGAGAAGGTGGAAAGTTTTAAGTTCCTCGTGTACACATCACGGACAAACTGAATTGGTCCACCCACACAGACAGCGTTGTGAAGAAGGCGCAGCAGCGCCTCTTCAACCTCAGGAGGCTGAAGAAATTCGGCTTGTCACCAAAAGCACTCACAAACTTCTACAGATGCACAATCGAGAGCATTCTGTCGGGCTGTATCACTGCCTGGTACGGCAACTGCTCCGCACACAACCGTAAGGCTCTCCAGAGGGTAGTGAGGTCGGCAGAACGCATCACCCGGGGCAAACTACCTGCCCTCCAGGACACCTACACCACCCGATGTCACAGGAAGGCCATAAAGATCATCAAGGACAACAACCACCCAAGCCACTGCCTGTTCACCCCGCTATCATCCAGAAGGCGAGGTCAGTACAGGTGCATCCAAGCAGGGACCGAGAGACTGAAAAACAGCTTCTATCTCAAGGCCATCAGACTGTTAAACAGCCACCACTAACATTTAGCGGCCGCTGCCAACAAACTGACTCAGCTCCAGCCACCTTTAAAATGGGAATTGATGGAAATTATGTAAAAATGTACCACCAGCCACTTTAAACAATGCCACCTAATATAATGTTTACATACCCTACTTACACATCTCTTATGTATATGTATATACTGTACTCTATATCATCTACTGCATCTTGCCATCTTATGTAATACATGGACCACTAGCCACTTTAAACTATGCCACTTTATGTTTACATACCCTACAGTACTCATCTCATAGGTATATACCGTACTCTATACCATCTACTGCACCTTGCCTATGCCGTCTGTACCATCACTCATTCATATATCTTTATGTACATATTCTTTATCCCTTTACACTTGTGTGTATAAGGTAGTAGTTGCGGAATTGTTAGGTTAGATTACTTGTTGTTATTACTGCATTGTCGGAACTAGAAGCACAAGCATTTCGCTACACTCGCATTAACATCTGCTAACCATGTGTATGTGACTAATAAAATTTGATTTGATTTTGATTTGATTTGATTTGATTTAGATTGTCAACAGTGTAGCTAGGTTGAATATAAAATATCCTCTGAAATCCTCTTTGATTGATTTGATCTTAACCAATACTCCCCATCATTTTAATGCTTCTGGTATTTTTGCAAATGACAGAGGTGATCACTGTGCTATTGCCTGTGTGAGAGATGGTAAAATTCCTAAGAAATCTCCACGTGTTATTACGAAAAGAAACTGGAAGCGGTTTGATATTCAAGGTTTTTTACATGATGTATCTAGCATTGAATGGAATAGAATGGAATTAATCCCTGATGTTGAACTAGCCTTTTCTTACTTCCACAACACATTCCAGGATGTATGCAATAGGCATGCCCCTTTAAAAAATCAGGATTAAGGGCAGAGAGAACCCTTGGTTTACTAAGGAACTTACAAAAATCATAAGGGAACGAAATGCTATGTGGGCTAAAGCAAGAGGGACTGGTTCAGCAGATGATTGGATGGCTTTTAAACATCTTCGAAATATGGGTGTGGCTATGATCCGTAAATTGAAAGCAGACCACTACCTGAAATCTACTTCACAAAAATGTAATAATCCATCCAAATTTTGGCAAGTAGTGAAGGGTTTGGAATGCAAAAAAGATACACAGCTTCCCAAACAATTGTTGGTCGATACACAGATTGTAACTGAGAGAACCTCCATTCTGAAAGCCTTGAATACGCATTTTTCAGATGCAGGCAGTTTATTTGAAAAGGTCAAAGCTATAATTGAGCCCCCTATGAATTTACCTGACACCCCTGTGCACTCCTTCACCAGGTTCGCCTTTCCATCCTTCTCTGTTTCAGAAGTATGTAAAGCCCTGAAAGAAATAGATTTTTTTAAATCCCCTAGCCCTGATGAACTAGACCCCCACCTCCTACATCTAGCCGCAGACATCATTGCTCCCCCTTAACATGTAATTGTAACCTTACGCTTGATGTTAAGGAAATCCCCAAGTTATGGAAATCTGCTTTTGAACTGCCTCTCCTGAAAGGTGGAGATCCTTCGCTACTTGACAACTATCGACTCATATCAAAATGGTCTGTGCTGTCAAAGGTACTGGAGTCCTTAGTTAGTAGGCAGCTAAAGGTCTACTTCCAAGAAAACAACATCTTAAATGGAATGCAATCAGGTTTTAGGTCTGGCCACAGCACTATTTCAGCAACATTGAAGGTTTTAAATGACATCCACTGTGCTCTTGATAAGAAGTTACATTGTGTGTCTGTTTTTATTGATTTGTCGAAGGCTTTTGACACTATGGACCATGCTGTGTTAGTGCAAAGGTTAAAATGTTGTGGAATTACTGGTCATGCTCTAGATTGGTTTATAAATTACCTATCAAATCGTACACAATGTGTAATGGCGGATGATTGTAAATCTGAGTCCATAGAGGTGTGCTCAGGTGTTCCGCAAGGTTCTATTTTGGGCCCACTGTTGTTCATTTTGTATATCAACAACATTGGGGATCTTATTGAAACATTGGATGTTCATTTTTATGCAGATGATACTGTTCTTTATTCAAGTGGTAGTAGTTAATCTTTAGCTTTTGAAAATACCCAAAGAGCATTTAACATCATACAACAGAATCTGTATGATTTAAAGCTGATTCTAAATTCGGGTAAAACAAAATGCATGGTATTTTCAAATGCCAGGCATGTTACAAATCATGTCATTGCTACATTGGCTGGACATACTATAGAGCAAGTTAAAGTGTACAAATATTTGGGTGTGTGGGTTGATGATAAGCTGAGCTTCACTGTGCATGTAGAGAACTTGATAAGGAAGCTCAAGCTGAAAATAGGATTTTATTACCAGCATAAGGCTTGTTTTTCTTTTGAGGCCAGGAAGGAGCTGGTACGATGTACATTACTGTCGGTTTTAGATTTTAGTAATGTTATACACTGCTCAAAAAAATAAAGGGAACACTTAAACAACACAATGTAACTCCAAGTCAAACACACTTCTGTGAAATCAAACTGTCCACTTAGGAAGCAACACTGATTGACAATAAATTTCACATGCTGTTGTGCAAATGGAATAGACAAAAGGTGGAAATTATAGGCAATTAGCAAGACACCCCCAATAAAGGAGTGATTCTGCAGGTGGGGACCACAAACCACTTCTCAGTTCCTATGCTTCCTGGCTGATGTTTTGGTCACTTTTGAATGCTGGCGGTGCTCTCACTCTAGTGGTAGCATGAGACGGAGTCTACAACCCACACAAGTGGCTCAGGTAGTGCAGCTCATCCAGGATGGCACATCAATGCGAGCTGTGGCAAGAGGGTTTGCTGTGTCTGTCAGCGTAGTGTCCAGAGCATGGAGGCGCTACCAGGAGACAGGCCAGTACATCAGGAGACGTGGAGGAGGCCGTAGGAGGGCAACAACCCAGCAGCAGGACCGCTACGTCCGCCTTTGTGCAAAGAGGAGCACTGCCAGAGCCCTGCAAAATGACCTCCAGCAGGCCACAAATGTGCATCTTCCCTTTATTTTTTTGAGGAGTGTATATATGCAGGCCTCAGCCACTACCCTGAGAGCACTTGATTCAGTGTATCATGCAGCCCTCAGGTTCATTTCAAATCTAACACATCATTGTGATCTCCACAGCGCTGTTGACAGGTCGTCATTGACCTTGCGTAGGCTTAAACACTGGTATACACTGATTTATAAGGCCATATTGGGTAAAATGCCATTTTATCTCTGTTCTTTTTTAGTCAGGTCGGTAAATAAATATAAATTACGGTCCCATTCTGATTTTCTTCTAACAGTACCAAGATTTTGAACAGGACATGGTGGAAATAGTTTTAGTTACTTAGCTCCGTGGTCCTGGAATTCTGTTATGAACATTTTAAAATGTGATGATCTAGTTTCGCTGGTGGAGTTTAAACACTTGATCGATGTATATATCATAGAAGAGTGTAATTGTTTTTAGGACAGCTGTTTTTGTCAAGAATTTTGTGTTTTTAATGTACAATGTTTTTGTTGTACTGTATGTGTGTTTATAGTTTTGTTTAATGTTGTGTTAGTGTATGTATATTGTTTTGTCTGAAATGTTGTTCCCTCTGCTGCTATTGGACCAGGTCTCTCTTGGAAAAGAGATGTTATCTCAATGAGAAAAAACCTGTATAAAGGTCAAATAATCAAATCATCTGCACATCTATCACTCCAGTGCTAATGCTAAATTGTAATTATTTTGCATCTATGGCATATTTATTGTCTACCTCCCTACTCTTCTACATTGCACAAACTGTACATAGATTTATTACTTTTTTTATTATATTGTGTTATTGACTGTATGTTTGTTCGTGTAACTCTGTGTTGTTGTTTTTGTCCCACTGCTTTGCTTTATCTTGCCCAGGTCGCAGTTGTAAATGAGAACTTGTTCTCCACTGGCCTACCTGGTTAAATAAAGGTGAAATAAAATTCAAATAAATGAAGGCCTGATTAACGCAGTCTCCTCTGAACAGGTGATGTTAAACTCTGTGAAGCATTTATTTGGGCTTCCATTTCTGAGGCTGGTAACTCTAATGAACTTATCCTCTGCAGCAGAGGTAACTCTGGGTCTTCCTTTCCTGTGGCGGTCCTCATGAGAGCCAATTCCATCATAGAGCTTGATGGTTTTTGCGACTGCACTTGAAGAAACATTCAAAAGTTCTTGACATTTTCCGGATTGACTGACCTTCATGTCTTAAAGTAATGATGGACTGTCGTTTCTCTTTGCTTGTTTGAACTGTTGTTGACATAATATGGACTTGGTATTTTACCAAATATGGCTATCTTCTGTATACCACCCCTACCTCCTCACAACACAACTGATTGGCTCAAATGCATTAAGAAGGAAAGAAATTCCACAAATTAACTTTTAACAAGGCACACCTGTTAATTGAAATGCATTCCAGGTGACTAACTCATGAAGCTGGTTGACAGAATGCCAAGAGTGTGCAAAGCTGTAATCAAGGCAAAGGGTGCCTACTTTGAAGAATCTCAACTATAAAATATATTTTGATTTGTTCAACACTTTTTTGGTTACTACATGATTCCATATGTGTTATTTCATAGTTTTGATGTCTTCACTATTATTCTACCATTTAGAAAATAGTAAAAAGAAAGAAAATCCCTGGAATGAGTAAGTGTGTCCAAACTGTCGACTGGTGCTGTATGTGAGTAGTTATCTGCAGAAAGGGCTTTCTGAGATGAATGTATGTTGCACAGTTTTATGGTATGAACCTGGTCAGTATCCATAATGTAAAGCTACTCAGTCAGGTCGACTGTTGTTTGATCGCCATAAACACACAGAACAACAAGCCACCGCATACGCATCCAGTGAAGCTCTCCTTACCAATATCTGTTTATGTGGGTGGAGGGTTGTGGATGCGCGTTGCTGATTTATATGTTTAGGTTTTATTTTTATTGAACCTTTATTTAACTAGGCATGCGCATCTTTTTAATTTATTTATTCAATTAGTGCCTGTGTTCAAACCATGTTGCATGTTTCGGCCTCCATGACAACAAGAAATGTCTAAAACGTCAGACATTGCGACACTGATTGAGGGAGAGATTGGTGAGAGGGATTGAAGGATTGAGAAAATGTATCGACCAAGAAGTCAAGTGGAAATGAAAACAAGTAGAGAAGGAGAATAACACATTTGGGAAGAGAGGTGGACCAGGATAGGGGAGAAGATTTGTCCATTTCACAGTAATCACAGTAAATTAACTTCACATTGTGAGTGTGTGATAAAGATACATCTCGTAGTTAGTGAGGAATGAGTATCTTTGTGAGAGTCTGTGGGTGAGTGTGTGAAGTCTGTCTCCTGTTTAACCTGTATGTTTCATCATCTCATCCTCTATAATCCAGATGATCATAAACCTGGAGGCTGTCCTCTTCATCTGCATGATCAGTGTTGGTACTGATACTTGATCTGAATTGACTGACATCATTTAAATCAGTTCAAGGATGGAATCAAATTAAACCATGTCCACCTGATACAGTAATGAGCAGAGGACCTAACCCTCTAATAACCAAAACACCATTTGTGAAGTTGATCAAATGTAAGGATTGCGTGGAGGATCCCAAAAAAAGAACACAATTCAATATAAGCTGTACTGCACAAAGGGATTCAACTGATAAAGAAAAGCCTATCCAGCAAGGGTGTTCGGGATGGTGGTGATTACATAGTGTGCTAAGGGACCTATTACCATGGAGATGCCAGCAGGAGCTAGGCACTCAGGATCAGCTGATTCAGCTGTAAGGGGATTGAAGCTTTGGGCCGAATCTGTTGGAATGATGTATTATACCAATGAGGTACAGACAGACAAGAACACTCAATGTGATGTAGTAAGATCTGTGAAGTGTGGCTCATTAGGAGTTACAGGTGGGATTTGATCAGTACATCAGTCAGTCAGTCTCTTCAATCTGAATGATGGGGGGGCTCAGTGTCTCCCTCTGTGAATTAAAATGTCAAAAATATAAAATGTAATTACAACCTCCCACTTCCTCTGCAACAGTCCCTTCTTCATGTGAATGTCCCTCCCTTGCACCCTTTCTCAAAGCCTCAGTGATGCTAACACAGTTACTGCTGGACCTGCAGGGTAGGGTGTGTGTGCGTGTGAGGTTTGAATATTTTCCAGGTATTTTACAAATGTTCCGTCCCAAGGATAAATCACTTTTCTCCCAGGTAACCCAGTGTTTCCCGCCAAAACCGGAAGTGTCATGTAGAAGCATTATAAAGCATATAAATAGGCCTATATCTGGATTTGTTTGGAGATTTGATCAAAAAATCAAGCCTGATGCTACCTGAACCTGATGAGCCCTACATTAAAGACATTTAATGAGCCCAAGCTCAAAAAAGGCCAAAAGATTGGGGGCTTTTGATATATGATGTAGGCTACTTATCAGGAATCAAGGTAAGACCCAAATGCAGACTGTGTGAAGTAACAATGTTTATTGTAACCCCAGGGACAGGCAAACGACAGGTCAAGGCAGGCAGGGGTCGATAATCCAGAGGAGAGGCCAAGGTACAGGACGGCAGGCCCAGGGTCAGAGACAGTCAGTAGTCAGGCGGGCGGGTACAGGGTCAGGACAGGCAAAGGTCAAAAACCAGGAGGACGAGAAAAAGAGAGACTAGGGAAAAACAGGAGCTGAGACAAACCGCTGGTAGGCTTGAATAAACCTGACGAACTGGCAACAGACAGACAGAAAACACAGGTAATAATACACAGGGGATAATGGGGAAGATGGGCGACACCTGGAGGGTGGTAGAGACAAGCACAAGGACAGGTGAAACAGATCAGGGCGTGACACTACTCCACATTACGCACGACAGAAAAACATTGAAAGCCCATAGATGTAGCTAGCTATATGCTCTCTTGGGTAAAGAAATGAAACTAGCTCCAGTAGGCTAATATTTTTTGACTGTATTACTGAATTGCATTGTATTATACTGTATTATATGGACTGGAATTATGCACATCTTCAAACCATGATAAAGTCGATAGAGAACATACGATTCTGGTGCAGCACGTGCGGCCTACAAAGTTACAAGGATAGGCGAGCAAATTTGAATTTTGAAATATAATAGGGCCTATTTGTGTAATTAGTAGGCTGATGCATATACACACACCTTTCATAATATTTCCCCTAATGTTATTAGACTACCTCCTCTTTCTCTATTGTTGCTTCATTCCTTCCTCGCTTTCAACAGTTAAATTAAATACGTTTAGTTGTCCTTGTCTTGATCATTCTCATGACATCGTTGAATAATATAGGACTAGAAGTAGATGCAGAAGGCTTTCACTTCTCTTCACAAAGATTGAATGGTTACGGGTCTGAATAAATACCTGCTATAGCCTACCACCATCGCACGTTCGCTCTTCTTTCAAACTACCCGTGAGTTCTATTGGCTGCTGTATTTAACATTCAGCAAACAAGAGCTTGCATCCCTCTTCGAATAGTCTATTGGTATTAGAAATGCTAAGAAAAATTATGTCCAGAAAGCTATTCTAGTCTAGCTTTTCCTGCATGGGACTCCAAGATCTAAGGAGTGTTTTTAGGGAGTGAGGTCAGCGGAGCACAGGTATGTGCGTATAGCGCAAGAAACAGAGGACATAAGTTAGAAGCTTATTATGCTAAACCCATAATTAATTAGCTAAATATACAGTAAGGCTAATACTGCATTGAATGTATTACCTGAAAGAGGTAGGCTATGACATCTATACAGTGCCTGTATTCAGACCCCTTGACTTTTTCCACATTTTGTTATTTTACAGCCTTATTCTAAAATGGATTCAATTGTTTTTTTCCTCATCAATCTCAACACAATACCCCATAATGACAAAGCAAAAAACATTTTTTTATAAATGTTGGTTAATTTATTAAAAATATCACATTTACATAAGTATTCAGACCCTTAACTCAGGACTTTGTTGAAGCACCTTTGGAAGCGATAACAGCCTAGAGTCTTCTTGGGTATGACACTACAAGCTTGGCACACCTGTATTTGGGGAGTTTCTCCCATTCTTTTCTGCAGATCCTCTCAAGCTCTGTCAGGTTGTATAGGAAGCGTTGATGCACAGCTATTTTCAGCTCTCCAGAGAGGTTTGATCGGGTTCAAGTCTGGGCTCTGGTTGGGCCACTCAAGGACATTCAGAGACTTGTCCTGAAGTAACTCATCACACCATGCTTGACCATAGGAATGGTGGCAGGTTTCCTGATGCTTGGCATTCAGGCCAAACAATCAAGCGGGCTGTCATGTGCCTTTTACTGAGGAGTGGCTTCCGTCTGGTCACTCTACCATAAAGGTCTGATTTGGAGGAGTGCTGCAGAGATGGTTGCCCTTCTGGAAGGTTCTCCCATCTCCACAGAGGAACTCTAGAGCTCTGTCAGAGTGACCATCGGGTTCTTGGTCACCTCCCTCACTAAGGCCCTTCTCCTCCGATTGCTCAGTTTGGCTGGCCGGTGTGCCTTTCCAAATCAAGTCCAATCAAGTTGTAGAAACATCTCAATGATGATCAATGGAAACAGGATGCAACTGAGCTTAATTTTGAATCTCATAGCAAAGGGTCTGAATATTTATGTAAATAAGGTGTTTTTTTAATTACATTTGCTAAAATATTTAAAAAACAGTTTTCGCTTTGTCATTATGGGGTATTGTCTGTAGATTGCTGAGTTTTTTATTCTATTAAGGCTGTAACGTAACAAAATGTGGAAAAAGTCAACAGGTCTGAATACTTTCCGAAGGCAATGAATATAGGGCTATACATCAATCTAGAACAGGATTATGTATTTTGGGGTTCATGGAGAGAGACAAAGACTGTGAAAGAGTGCTTGAGCCCTGATTTAAAGCAATGATATTCGATTGATAGGCTGTTTTTAAACTCTGCAGCTGCAATTAAAAAATATATATCTTTACAATGAAAAAATAAGGTGACTCCTGTAAGACATATGGAGTTGGATAAATTTGACACTCATTCAATTAATATTACTGTAGCACAGACTATGCTGCAGCAAATGTAGGCCTACCTGTCACAATAAAAAAAAGTTACTATGATGAGACAGATGATAGGCCTACATCATTGTGGACTGCGCTCCGTACTGAGATGGGCCGTCTTTCCCCACACTGAGCGATGATGATTCTTCATGCAGTGGCCGTAGAGAAGCCACATTTAGACATTGCATATAATTTAACAGTTCCAATTCACGCCATGCTGTTCATATAAATAATTTATTATAATTTACTTGTTTCTCACGGGTATTTATCCTGATAAAAGGGAGTGGTTTTGGGTGGTAAATCCCGGTAAATTCTGCTCATAGATTATGCATGTATGAACTACACTATGACACATTCAGCACAAAGCGTGTGTGTGTGTGTGTGTGTGTGTGTGTGTGTGTGTGTGTGTGTGTGTGTGTGTGTGTGTGTGTGTGTGTGTGTGTGTGTGTGTGTGTGTGTGTGTGTGTGTGTGTGTGTGTGTGTGTGTGTGTGTGTGTGTGTGTGTGTGTGTGTGTGTGTGTGTGTGTGCCTGCGTGTGTCTGCTTGCATGTGTGATGGGGTGATGATCGACTCCATTCATGATATGCAAGAGTCTGTGTTTTGAAATAGCGACGTGTATTTGTGTGTTTTAGTTCTGAGAGGAGCACATATGTGCATGTTTCCTAGTCTCCTCCAGTGGGCCAGAGGCTGTCCCTCCCCCGCCCCCTCCTGAGAGGACGCCAGTTCATCACATCATTACCCAACATTCATCTCTCTCTGGCACCCAAAGCACCAAGTTACCATCCGTAAAGTTCCCCAAGTCCATAATGGGGAGACCAACGTCATACCTCTAATCCTCCCTCCCTCCCATCTCTTCCTCCATACAGTCTCCTCTCTTTTGAAACCTTCTCCCCTGCCTCATTTCTGTATTCTTCCTCTCCCAACATCATACTCCCCTTTTCCTCCTCTCATATTGAACTCCTCTTCTGTTTGTTTAACTTGCCATGCCTCATCCTCCTCCATTACACCCCTCTCTCTCTGCTCTCACAATCTTCTCTAGAATTCTTCTGTAGGCTTCTCTTAACTTTCCATATGTTTCGCTGTCTGACTCTCTCACCACCAAAACAGACTCGAGACGGGGTAACTTTAAAACTTATTCTTTCTGGCAACATTGATATGATGTACTGTGAAATAAACTGTGATGTCTGTGATGTTTAAATTATGATGCATCTGTGACATTTCACGCTGGTTTATTTACATAAACACACAATTAATATCTATCTCCCTCCCTCCCTCACATACTCCCTCATTCCCGCCCTCCCTCACATACTCCCTCATTCCCTCCCTCCTGCCCTCCCTCCTGCCCTCTCTCTCTCTAGACAAGATTGATGATGAGTTGGAGATGACCATGGTGTGTCACAGGCCAGAGGGTCTGGAGCAGTTGGAGGCCCAGACCAACTTCACCAAGAGAGAGCTACAGATCCTCTACCGAGGCTTCAAGAATGTACGCACCTCACCCCCCCTCCTCCCTTCCACTGTCTGTCTATCTTCATCTTCTTTTCCTCTCTCTTTCTCTCTGTCTTTCCTCCGCTATCTCTCTCCCTGTCTTTTCTCTGCTATTGATCTCCCTGTCTTTCCTCCGCTATCTCTCTCCCTGTCTTTCCTCCGCCATCTCTCTCCCTGTCTTTCCTCCGCCATCTCTCTCCCTGTCTTTCCTCCGCCATCTCTCTCCCTGTCTTTCCTCCGCCATCTCTCTCCCTGTCTTTCCTCCGCCATCTCTCTCCCTGTCTTTCCTCCGCCATCTCTCTCCCTGTCTTTCCTCCGCCATCTCTCTCCCTGTCTTTCCTCCGCTATCTCTCTCCCTGTCTTAACTCCGCTATCGGTCTCCCTCTCTTTCCTCCGCTATCTCTCTCCCTGTCTTTCCTCTGCTATCTCTGTCCCTGTTTTTCCTCCACTGTCTTTCTCCCTGTCTTTCCTCCGCTATCTCTCTCCCTGACACTCTTAAGTATACATTCCTGCCTATGTTGCCTCTCTTCTTTACAAGTGTTAATGTCAAAGCACTCTTATCTCTTACTCCGATAAGTAAATGCATTCAGCCTCGTGCCTTCATCACTTCATATGCTGCTAATCAGTTTGTACAGGCCTGCAGCTAGAGGAACTAAGCCTGTCATACACCATAACAACAATAACAACAATTAAATGCTGCGTTACCCATATACACCCAATGGAAAAATATATGTAAACATATATTCTCTACACACAAAGATGGTCAAACACCCACCGACACATTGACACACCCCCACATACAAGTTATATACACATTTCTCGTTAATTCGCTGTTAGATTTGATTGACATGTTAACTCTGTAACCAAGGGTGGTGCCATTTGAGTGTAAATGATTGGTTGATCTGGCCGCACACCAGAAGAAGCTGCATTATTTCGTTGTTTGAAGTAATGTTTTCACATGGTTTCCACAGGAGTGCCCGAGTGGAGTGGTGAATGAAGAAACATTTAAACACATCTACGCCCAGTTCTTCCCTCACGGAGGTATAGTAAACCAGACACCTCTCATTTAGATACATAACATGCCCTTTCTTGTTTGCGACTCATTTACAAGCACTCTGGGATAAAAACGAATCTCATGCCTGTATCTGGTTGTGTTGCAGATGCCAGCACTTACGCTCATTATCTCTTCAATGCGTTTGACACGACAAGCAATGGATCCATCAAGTTTGAAGTACAAACCACACACCACCACTATCAATCAGAGAATGCTTTAAATAAAACATGTCTTTATCTTATTTGTACTAGTGTTATCACTCAGTCCGAACTCAGTCTTTTTTCACTTCAATCTCTCTCCCTATGTGGTGACTCACTCAGGAGTTTGTAATGGGACTGTCTACACTGCTGCGGGGCACTCTGAGGGACAAGCTGGAGTGGACTTTTCATCTGTATGACATCAACAACGATGGCTACATTAACAGAGAGGTCTGTGTGTTTATTTACATGTCAGTTATATTGAAAGATTTACATATGACGTACTTATTAATACAGTGTTTGTATTTCTGTGTTAAAGGAGATGACTGAGATTGTGAGGGCCATTTACGACATGATGGGGAAATATACCTACCCTGCACTCAAGGGAGATGTCCCTAAGCAGCATGTGGATGCTTTTTTCCAGGTGACTTTACCGACAGCATACAATACAATGTAATACCAAAACAGATGCTTACTGCAGAACGTTATGAAACCCTTAGGTGTGCGCAACAGTTAAGCCACATAATAACAATTTCATACATATTGAAAAAAATATGTACAATTCTCTCACCTCTTCCCTCCCCACAGAAAATGGATAAAAACAAAAATGGAGTTGTGACTTTAGAGGAATTCATTGTCGCATGCCAGGAGGTATGTATAGTACAGGCGTATGTTTATACATTCAATATTGCTGTCGGTGTCTATGTAAGATGCTATCCCTATTTCATGATATGCTTTGAGTTCCATCATTGCCCCCCCCCCCTATGGCTTACATAAGAGAACCCTCTGTCTGGCTTATTGTGAAATGGGGACATCCTGTGGTAAAACAAATGATTTGCAACATTCTGTCTTACCGTCTTTCTCCTCTTCTCCCCTCAGGATGAAATGATGATGAGATCCATGCAGCTGTTTGAAAATGTGATGTAAAAAGGGAGCTGGTGGAAGGAAGGAGAGAGACAGTTAAAAAAAAACGAGAGAGAATTCTGTGTGTGTGCTTCAGTCCGTGCGTTCCTGTGCGTACGTCCGTGCACGAGTGTTTGTTTATCTGTGTGTGTCTGTCAGATTGGATGAATGTGTATGTATGTCTATCTCTCTCATCCTCTCGTCTAACTTGTCAGCGTCCATGTGTTTGCCAAATACTGTCTCTGCCTGGCTCCATGCTGTTGTATGGATCAGAGGAAGCCAGAACCACCCAAATGACCAGCTGAGAGCAACAAGCTCTCACAGTCTCACTGCAGAATTAGATATTCATCCACGTTCTCAAAACGTCAAATTTCGAAGTGTTTTTGTTGCTCATGCTGCTCTGTATCGTTCCATTTCTCCAAACATCAAATTTAGAAGTTAAGGGTTAAGTTTAGGCACTCATTCTGAATGGTTAAGGTAAGGGTTAAGGTTTGGGAGAGGGTTTAAAATTAAAAATGTAAAACCAATATCCACAACTGTGATCAAACACGCAACCTTCTGATCCAGAGTCACGGGATTACCCAAGCCTACTTGATGGTAATAGCGCTCCCTGTTGCCCCTAGCGGCCAGTTTTGAAGGCATTTCCTAACGTCCTCACGTCAAATTTCGACGTCAATCTTGAACGACCTGGCTGCTGAGAGACCCCTGGACTTGATTGTCATATTGCTGAGCCCGGGAGCATGCAGATGAATTATCTGGATAATGCTCTCTGCCTTTTTATGTGACATGAAGGTTTGTAAATCAGATGATCATACAACACAGACTGAAGTGTGAAACAGCTGAGAAAACTCAAACCTATTAAGCTGCTCCCCGCTTAATATGTGGAAAGCCTACCTCCGGAAACTACACTGGGCTACTTTGGGTTCTTTTGACTTTGTTCTTTTTGCCAAAATAGATGCATGCTTGACCCAGAGGGATCCCTCCCTACCTACCATAGAAATAGAATCGTGATTCTACTCTATGCGCCCGACCATCCATGTGCTTGACCAGGACATGGACCTTTAATAACCTCTTGACCTCTGTATTTAACTCATGCGTCCAGTGAATGATTTATGGACCAATATGATCTACTTATCTACTTATTTATTAACGTGTTTATGCTGTAAAATATGAGGTTGTCCGAATGTATTATTTGTTGGGTTTAAGTGTAATATGTCGTGTCTGTTTTACTATTGTCGTGGTGACCTCCGTACCTCTGTGTTGGCTTTGCTGTCGCTCTCCCGTCTATTCCTGTAGTTGTCTGTCTGTCCCTGACGGATGCCTGTTATAATGTGTGCTTACAAATACACCCAATAGACTTGGTTTATGACTATGATGATACATAATCTTGTATGTTGGCTGGATCTAACTAATGATGGGAAATGACCATCTGCGTAATGCAATGTGAATGGTGTGACTTATCTGTTGAAGTGTACATTTACAGTATATATGTGTCTAAACCCATTGAGGAAAACAGAAATGTGAACTAAGTATTATTATGGAGAGAGGGAATGTGTCAGTAAAACAAAGGTATGGAGAGACACTGAGACACAGAGGTTAGCTAAAAAAAAAATATCACAGAACAAAGCCACCACTCTTCTAATGTCAATCAATTATTATTTTTCTTCAAGGAATTACTAATTTGTGTTGACTTTTTCAGTTCCTCCTCAGTGTGCAAGATGGTAAATATATTGAATTAGTTTAGCTCTGGGTTTCAAAGGGGCAAAACAATATGAATACAAAATGTAAGCAACAGGTGCACCTCATACAAAACTATCTCAGACTGGGACCGATGGAAAGATTTAGCTAGGAGAGAGTTTCAGCTTTCATGTTATGTTGTACAGTGCAAATGCTATCAATAAAATGTTTTAGAGAATATGTTATGTTCTCTCTCTCTCTGTGTGTGTGTGTGTGTGTGTGTGTGTGTGTGTGTGTGTGTGTGTGTGTGTGTGTGTGTGTGTGTGTGTGTGTGTGTGTGTGTGTGTGTGTGTGTGTGTGTGTGTGTGTGTGTGTGTGTGTGTGTGTGTGTGTGTGTGTGTGTGTGTGTGTGTGTGTGTGTGTGTGTGTGTGTGTGTGTTGAGAGAGAGGAGAGAAAGGGGGATCTCTGAATCAAATAAAATATTAAGATAATCAATGATTGTATATATTAATAAAAACGCCTCTTTCCGTCAAAAGCTGTGATGAAAGGACTAGACCAATAAAAATCTTCCCGCATTCTAGAAAGAAGATGTGGTTGGAACAGCCTTCCTGAGTTCCAGGAGTGCCCAGTGGGGATTGAAATAGAAAGAATCAGGGCTGTCCAGCACCTCTCTTATGTGGAGGCAGTGCAGATAGTTGAAGGAGTGAGTGGAAATTAGGAAGAAATGGCAATGGATGCCCCGGAGCCTGCAGAAAATCTTATTCATCAGAAATACTGATTGTGAAGAAAGTAGATTTATTAGAATGGTTTCTGTATTCTGTAAGTGTGTCTACCACGAGCCGTGCGTATATTCAACATAACTCACAAACAAAACTTTGATCTGTGAATATAATAACATTTTACACAAATTAAACCATAATCTGTGAATGTAAAAAATATTTCCCAAATTAAACCATAATATGTAATATTCATGATAAATCACAAATTAATCCATGATCTGTAAATATATTCAACATAGCTCAAAAATAAAGCTACTATTTGAACAAATGTATAACGATTTGTGAGCAAATGATTAGAAATCCCAAACATTTACAACTGTGGAATGTGCATTTGCTCATTCAAAAAGTGCTTGTGGATCTGTACTTTACGCTTACATACATTTTTTGACAAATTTTCTGTCTGTTGATGTATTACTATCTACAAATCTGTGTTCAAATGAGAGTCAGCTATCTCCATTCATTGGGATAATCTTTGTGTCATTCTCATTCAGTAATTTATTGGGAGAACACTTTCTAGCTAGATAAACTTCATTAAATGTGAGTATAAGGACGATTATTGATTTTTAGTTTCATTAAATAGTGGTATATAGGTGTAGGGTTAGTTGGTGGTGCAATTTTGTACTTTTCCCCTTCCTTTTGTATATCACAAAATGTAACGTGATTGATAACACACTACCGCACAGTAGGTGGTGGCATGCACAAACAAAGTGTAAGAAAGCCAAGATACCAAAGAAAAATTGAAGTATAACATTTATTTACTCAAAAAATGATGTTCAAATGTTCAATAAATTACTTTCATATAAATGTTAAATTCGATCATTGGGGCATGCAACACAGTGTGTGCTTTCGACATGAGCCCACTAGCCTAATCTGATTAATCAGGTTGTAATACACAATTAATTGGTATATAAAGGCTGAGACATTTGTGGTGTAAATGTTCCTTAGAAGCCAGAATGTTGAATGAAATAAAATGTAAACTAGCTCTACCGGTTGCCTGTGCTGTTTGTCCTTCTGCTGCTCTACATTTTTGACTAAATATCCACAGAGTAGAGTTATTAACCTGTCTGTTCAGCATATTGGTTTGTACTTACATTTTTTAAAATTGTTAATCGAACGTGACAAACACTTCGACAATATGTCCGAGCCTAACTAAACCGCAGCCTGAACTGCAGACACTTCCAGCTGATTGAGGAAATGTGCTTCAGTCGACTTCTTACATTCGGCTATTGTTTACATATTGTCCATCACGTGCAATGTCAAGAGATTGAAAATACAAGCGACAGAACCTGTGGATACCCTATCTACACCTTGTACCGCCAAAAAGGACGAACAGCATGTACAACTGGTAAAGTAACCTCATATCATTTTAGGAAACATTCTGAATTTTAGAGAATATTGCATATTTTTTACAGCGACTTCTTTCAGACTGATATCATGGAGTAACCATGGTAACAGTTTGATGTTTAGGCAACCCACTAGCCAAGCTAACTACCTGGCAAACGTTGGACACTACTGAAAGCTAACAGGTGATCTCGTCAACTGTTTAGACAAACAACCAAAGATAAACTAATTAGTTATTTGTTAATGTAGAACTGCTCAGTTTTAAAATCCTGAAGTGGTGATCTGCCTAGCCAGCTAATGATAAATGTTGCAAATTATATTTTTCAATATGTGATTTGTTTGCCGGACGAAGCACTCTTCCCCGACTGGTGTGGAGGAAAGAAATTCTACTGTTATCTCATTAAAAACGTTAGAAATTCAGCTAGCTATTGTTTGTTCCATTTAGGCTTGCTTGCAAGCAATGTCTGGTTTTCAAACCATACAACAGCTTGTTAGCCACTCACAATGCTTTGGGGCTATGCTTTGTCTCTTGAGTTTTCTGACTTCTGAGAAATGGGTTAACGTTAATTTGCCATTTTATTGTCGCTAGAACTCACTACTGTCAACTTGGGGTGAAGTAGCTAACGTTAGCTAGCTAACCAACAACAACTGGAATGACACACTCAACCTTCAATTGCATTTTTTTTTTAAATATTTGTTTTATTTAACCTTTATTTAACTAGACAAGTCAGTTAAGAACAAAGCCTTTAGCAGCACTGCAGTCAAGTAAACAAACTCACAAATTGCTTCCTTATGTCTAAAATAGCTGGACAACCCATCATTGTTAAATTGACTACCATTTCAGACAACAAAGACTATAGCTATTATTACAGACAAAACAAAATACTATAGCTAGTGTGCCATTATTTATTGCACGCACAACCCCTGTTAACCAACAACCAAGCTTACCTTGTTATAGGCTGAGCTGGGGCTAAGTGCTAGCAACCTCTGGCCCTGAAGATCATCCCTCCATGAACACTCATACATTATTGGTGATTTAAAATATTTTTTTTGCATTTGTATAATTGTTTCTTCCTAAGTCAGAGAACAATTAGAGGCCCGTGTGTAGGAGCCATTTTGGCCTGTTTATGAGTTGTGTATACTTTGTCTTTCAAGGGTTATTTTTGCCTGTTTTGTACACTAGAGGAAAGGGTTATCACAACATATGTTTGGATCACTGGTCTCATGTGTGTATATAGGTAGCACATGTGAGAGGAGAGCACTTACAGTTGTTACTGTATCACATATATAGCTCATGGAATGCATCTCTCTGCACCTTTTGTATAGGAATGTGTTTAGTAGCTATTTATATTTGCAATAAATGGGAACTTCACCCCAATAGAGTAACGTTAGGAAAGCTGATTTTTGTGAAAGCATTATGGACAGCTCTCCTATGCCAGTTCATAGGGAATCGCCACTACAACACCTAATGTCATGACTCAAAGTGGATAAGAAAGGTTTGCTGAAAGAAGTTATCTTGCAAAGCAAAGACCCTTGAGCAGATTGCTGTATTGTACTCTAGGGTTTTTTCTGGACCACACTATTGTTTTACAGCTTGAGCCACCTGTCTGCCTTAAATTATGCAGAATCTCAAAGGGCGGTTAGCTGGCCAATTAGCTTCAGCTGTGCATCACGTGACACAAAGTATATCCCAATGAATGGATAATTGTTTTATTTTTTATTCTGTAAGCACAGAATTGTTTTTATTTAGTTAACCATTATTTTACCAGGTAAGTTGACTGAGAACACATTCTCATTTACAGCAACAAGCTGGGGAATAGTTACAGGGGACAGGAGGGGTGATGAATGAGCCAATTGAAAGCTGGGGATGATTAGGTAACCATGATGGTATGGGGCCAGATTGGGAATTTAGCCAGGACACTGGGGTTGACACGCCTACTCTTACAATTAGTGCAATGGGATCTTTAGTGACCACAGAGAGTCAGGACACCTGTTTAACATCCCATCCAAAAGTCTGCACCCTACACAGGGCAATGTCCCCAATCATAGCCCTGGGGCATTGGGATATTTTTTAAGACCAGAGGAAAGGGTGCCTCCTACTGGCCCTCCAACAACACTTCCAGAAGCATTTGGTCTCCCATCCAGGGACCAACCAGGACCAAACCTGCTTAGCGTCGGAAGCAATCCATTTGCTCACATTGTTCTGCATTAGTTCAAATTTTAGTTTTATTTACGAGCTATGTTGAGTATATCAATGTGAAATGAAAATAACAATTATTTCCCCCCCCCCCCAAAAAAATATATATTTACAGAGCATGGATTTATTTGTGACTTATGGTGAATGTTTATATTTATTTAACTAGGCAAGTCAGTTAAGAACAAATTCTTATTTACAATGACTGCCAAACTCTAACCTGGACGACGCTGGGCCAATTTGTTCGCCGCCCCATGGGCCTCCAAATCACGGCCAGTTGTGATACAGCCTGGAATCGAACCAGGTTCTGTAGTGACACCTCTAGCACGTATACGCAGTACGATTTGATTTATCCCTATTTCCGTGTTTTTCACCCCACATAGTAGGTGGCAGCATGCACATATGTGTGTTTGCGGAATGCCATAATACAATAGAAGAAGAAAGAAGGCGTGGCGATTGAGCCCGGGTAGAGTGTCTGCGTAGTGAGAGGGCCTTTCAGTTTTTCATTATCTTCGAAGTGCCCTGTCTCAGCAAAGAAAATGAACGGTCTGGACGAAGAACAAATGGGACCACAGACCTTTCTCTATGGTGAGATACTCTATTTGAACTAACAATAGTTTTTCGGAATAACATTATTTTAATAAACATATTAGTAAGCTAGCTACTGTGTCGAGAAAAAAATGCTGTTCATCAGACACAAGTAACACGAGGTACAGCAAGCTAATATTAGCACAATTAGATTACTTTAGCACCGACGTTAGTTGTAGCTTTAATGGGGGACATGTCGGAGTTTAATCAACGTATGGTCTAAATACCATTGCATTACACTATTTGGTAATGGAACTTGCTTACCCAGATGTCAACTCTGAAGTTTATCCACGAGATATCAACTTAGCTAACGTTAGCCAGCTAGCCGATAGTTAGCACATTTGAGAATTTTAGTTGGCTAGCCATCCTAGCCAACTAGTCAAGCATCTTGAGACCAAATTTGTTGTTATGTTTTGAGGGTCTTGGTGTCCCGGTTGATTTGTATGTGTTGTGTTAACGTTAACTGGGCCAGACTTATTTGTGATGGACATTAGATTCTCACTAGCTAGGTACCCCTCCATGCGTATCAAATGTCTCAACACGTGCTTTATTTAAAGATGGCGCACAAGGCCCTCTAGATAATGTCCATGCAGCGCAACACGAATTTGTGAACATTGCTTAAATTTCTAGTGTTGGCTAAAGTTGTTTACAAATATTCCACCTTATGGAGGTAGTATTTGAAGTGCATTGATCATGGCATGCTTTGTCAGTGATTTGGGGGTAACGGTTCCAGATTGGACTTTAAAAAAAAAAAAATTATAAATAAAACGTGGCATGTGTCTTTGTGAATTGTGTAGTTAAGCGACCCAAAAAATGGTTGCTTAAATTAATGGCCTGTCTACCTACCTAGTTGGCTAGCTAGTTTCATTGACATGCTGAGGGTGTACGTGCGCATTCAACCACGTGGGTTGGTGGCCCACGTTTGCCTCACCTCAGTCTACCGTTTAAGGAGATGTCCAGGGTTCCCTCAGTACCGGTTTGAGTGCAGGTTTTTAACTGTCTCAAAAAAGGCTTGAAACCGCACCATGTCATCCCACATGTTGCACACCCCAAAGTCGAATCCCTTTGCTGATAGCAATGCCTCATTTTCTCATACCTAATTTCCACTTTCTAAATTGACTTTTTCTCAACAGGGTGCGAGTTGAAATCTGGGAAGGATGTTGTTTTCAACCCAGAAGAGGATGACTTTGAGCATCAGCTAGACTTAAGAATGGTGAGTGTTAAAGCTATCTTTTTGCAGAATAAAATATATACAGATATCTGTTTTTCCTCGTGGGAATGAGAAACAATTTCTAAACTTGGTGTCTCTTGTTGATTGCTCTTAGCTGTGTGTGGACCTCAGCACCAAGGATGAGCTGCACATTGTTGAGGTGGAAGGACAGGACACAGAGGGTCAGAAGGTTAAGGCTGTGCTGGCTTCACTCAAACCCTCCACCCTGCCAAGTGTGAGTAGTCGGACCTAGAGTATCATCAATACTTCTGTGCCATCCCTGAGTGAGGGATTGTGGTTGTATGGCCTGTGTAGAGTTAATGTTAACTTCTCTGATCTACCGATACAGAATACGGGGTCACTTTCCTAAACAACTGCTGAATTGCAGGGCGCCAAATTAGAAAACATTCCTAAAAAATATTTATAGTCATGCTATCACAAGTGAAATATACCAAAACACAGTTTAGCTTGTTGTTAATCCACCTATGGTGTCAGATTTTGAAAATATATATTACAGCGAAAGAAATCCACGTTTTTGTGAGTGTAGCTTTCAATGCTATAACAGTTTAGCCTTATATTAGCTTGGTCACGAAAGTAAGAAAGGATATCAAATTAATCGCTTACCTTTGATAATCTTTGGGTGTTTCCACTCACGAGACTCCCAGTTACACAACAAATGTTATTTTTGTTTGATAAATTTACTTTTATCACAAAACACTGCCATTTAGTTTGCGCAATATTTTGAGAAAACAAAAGCCGTGTTCCGTTCGACAAATCCCCAAAAGTATCCGAAATGTTCGTAGAAACATTCCATTTTTATATATATACACTGCTCAAAAAAATAAAGGGAACACTTAAACAACACAATGTAACTCCAAGTCAATCACACTTCTGTGAAATGAAACTGTCCAATTAGGAAGCAACACTGATTGACAATAAATTTCACATGCTGTTGTGCAAATGGAATAGACAAAAGGTGGAAATTATAGGCAATTAGCAAGACACCCCCAAAAAAGGAGTGATTCTGCAGGTGGTGACCACAGACCACTTCTCAGTTCCTATGCTTCCTGGCTGATGTTTTGGTCACTTTTGAATGCTGGCGGTGCTCTCACTCTAGTGGTAGCATGAGACGGAGTCTACAACCCACACAAGTGGCTCAGGTAGTGCAGTTCATCCAGGATGGCACATCAATGCGAGCTGTGGCAAGAAGGTTTGCTGTGTCTGTCAGCGTAGTGTCCAGAGCATGGAGGCGCTACCAGAAGAAAGGCCAGTACATCAGGAGACGTGGAGGAGGCCGTAGGAGGGCAACAACCCAGCAGCAGGACCGTTACCTCCGCCTTTGTGCAAGGAGGTGCACTGCCAGAGCCCTGCAAAATGACCTCCAGCAGGCCACAAATGTTTGGAAACTTGGGAGTGTTTTTTATCCTAATCTGTAAATTATATGCATATTCTACGATCTGGGCCAGAGAGAATTTCCGTTTACGTTGGTTATGTTATTTGAAAGGAGAAAAAACAATTCTGACCCCTAGCGCTAAGATTAAGTAACAGGTTAATTGTGTCTTGCAGGTGTGTCTTGGTGGGTTCGCAATCACACCTCCAGCAGTTTTCCGTCTCAAGGCTGGTTCCGGGCCAATCCACATCAGTGGCCAGCATCTTGTCAGTGAGTATAAGTTTGTTATAGGACAGTGTTGTTCCCATGGTTTCTTTAGTGCTGCCATGGCATCTGTTGTCGAAGATGATATTTGTTGAGCTGATTTACTGACGCATTTTCAACACTGCTTACCAAAAGACTGAGACTGAAGATGCCCATTCCCTTATATGGAGAATGTAGCCGATCTATTCAAAGTTAACCGAAATCATTCCACCAGTGATGGGAGGAGATCAGTCTTTTGACGAGGATGAAGACGATGAAGAGGAAGAAGAGGTACAAACGTCCAAAAAAAGGCCTGCATCAGCACCGGCTCTTAAATCTCAGGTTAGTCCCGACTACTGGCCTTAAAGCCAACACACCGGCTGGACAATCACTTGTCACAGTGTACATATCTGCTGCGTTACTGTTGCGTTGGCCTCTGTAGTCAAAGATGATATTTGTTGAGCTGATGATCCACTGAAGCATTTTCAACACTGCTTACCAAAAGACTGAGACTAAAGTTGGCCGCTTCCATTTCTTAGAATGTTCCCAGTCTTTGCTCTTGCTACACACATCCTCACCGCCATGTCCTTCCCTATCTCCCTTTCACAGAAAAAGATGAAGATGGATGTTGGCGACGAGGATGATGACGATGAGTAAGTCTGACTAAAGCACCTGCTCCTTGTTGAGGTTTTATAAAGAGTTGAGTTGTAACATGTGACTCCTCTTTAGGGATGATGATGACGAGGATGAAGAGAGTGAGGCTGAAGAATCTCCTGTTAAGGTGAGTGAATTTTATTTAAGCCTTTACTCATTCTGCCTTTGAGAAAGTGTAGAAAATGTCACACGAAACCTTGCTGTTTTTATCAGGCTAAGAAGACTCCGTCCAAACCTCAGACTCCTGCCCACGGTGGAAAGGGCTCTAAAGCCAACACACCGGCCGGAAAACAGGTTAGCATTCTTGCACATCTTTTGCCCTACTATAACATGACATCTAGTCGAGGATGATATTTGTTGAGCTGATGATCTACTGACGCATTTTCAACACTGCTTACCAAAAGACTGAGACTAAAGCTGGCCACTTCTGCTTCTGAGAGCATTATTGTAGTGATGCGTGTTAGTCATGTTACATGTCTTGTCTAACAATTTGTCTGGTTTTCACAGGCAAAGACACCTGACAGCAAGGGTGGACAGACTCCTAAAAATGGACAGACCCCCAAAGCAACTGCAAAAACTCCCCAGACCCCCAAACCAGGTCTCAATGTCTCTGAGCTCAAGGTCAAGTTGATGGCGACTGTGGCGAAGGTTGGTGTCTGTTCGATTATGAGAAAATTCATGTGTATTATATGATCTGGAAATACACAGGCCTGCTTACAGTGATTAGCTGATCTTATCTGATGTGTGCTAAAGAACTGTTAACCGAAAGACTAGGGACACTTCTGAATATCTAGACTAATGTCAAGTCTTGCTATTTCAGGGAGGGAAGTTGCCTAAACTCCAGCCCAAGTTTGAGAGCTTTTTGAAGAACTGCTTCAAAGTCACAGAAACCAAGGTATGTTAATGCTGCTCCGGGACATCATGTTTGTCAAGAACACAGGTTAAATTGAATGTTTGGGAAATGAATGACCGCGGTGATGTCAGAGAATCGTAACACCCCTAAAGAGCAATGAAGACTATTTTGGTTTTGATCAGCAATGAGGAAAATCACCAATACCTCTAAGAAGTTCTGAGCTCTCATCAATGACATGTTTTCTGACAGTTACACAGTTGTGATTATGCTTTAATAAATATTTTTCCCCAATCTTTTTCAGACCATAGAGGAACTGTGGAAGTGGAGACAAACTGTTAAAGAGAGCAAATAACTTATTTCTTGGACTTTTTTTTAGTTTGATTACTTCAGCCATCTCATCAAGCCCCCCCTGCCGGCCTACTCTGCCCTTTCTTGGCCCCTCCCATGTCTGAATCAATGCCTTGTACTCTGTTACTCTAAACTGCTGCAGCATTTCATGTCCAGTGCCCTGCTAGAGTGGAGCTAATAGGACCCATCACCCCTGGCCGTACCAGCATCACTCTCCAAGAGGACGGGAGGGGTGGTACTATTCCAACTTTCATGTGGACGGACCTGGGGAAACCCATTTGGAACTTTGCATTTTGTAAATGTGTAAATTAAATCCTTGCTACAGTGTTGTACGTAGCATTCTGAAGTTTGTGTCAGAACTGTCCCTCTGGCATTTTGGAAGATATCTGTTCATGTTTGTTTCATTTTGATTTATTTAAATGATGGGTAAAGTGAAATGACAAGTGTTTTCACCCATAAGCTGTTGAGTTTGTCGATGCTTGTCCTTCCCTTCCAGGTGGTAGGCTCTTTAAGGTCTGAGACATTAACTTTAAGCCAAGCGTTGTATTGAACGGTTTTAGGAAATTCTCACATGTTTTATATTTTTGCAGTAAGGGTAGAGTGAAGCAGCTAGTTCCCTGGAGACATGAATGTCATTTTTGAAAGTAAAAAATATTCCTCTTCTATTAAACCTGCATGTCATTTCTGTTTATTTGTTATACATGAAGTATATGATCAGCTCTCCATCCACAGAAATATTCTGATCCACAATTAAAGTTCTGGGGAAGATTGTCTTTTAGCTTTGTGTTTATTCCTGGTTGACGAGATGGTAGAATTTCAGTGTGACGCCTTTGATGAAATCCTTTACATGAGTCTCTGCAGGACATTTAATCCCATAATATACACACTGAAGTATGAACTGCAATGTTGCATGCATTTATGAAGTTATTTTGAGGACACACTATTCGCCTACTCTGATAAATAGGCTCTAGCATGAAATAAACCTACATTCCTGGCAGACATCTATTTTTCTGTTGGCCCACTACCTTAACTACGAGACAGCGGTTACTCCTTCTTTGGGCAGACCCGCCCGCTCCATGGCATGTCCATTGTTGGCAACTCGGTAATGCTGCGGTGCAATGTGAACTGTTTAGGGTTTGTAAGTAGGCATTCCACGGTGATTTACCGCATGTGACAATTGAAGTTTGCTTTGATTCACAGAAATGCAATTTATATTTTCGTGTCGGGCTGCGCTCTGTTGACATACCTGGCTCCTACCAGGTGACATGGAAAGGTCAGTGTCCGTACCTTGCCCTCTCGCTGACTACTGCTGTCCGCTAGGCTCTTTTGTTCTCGCTGTATACATGTTTTCGCATCTCGAGATTCACTTAAAAGTTACTATAAAGTTGAGTGGGTTGACTATTTCATCTTAAATCAGCCATTACCCCCCCTCCCCCACTGACAGGTAATGGACGCTTGTGTGCAACAAGGGGGGGTAATTGAAGACGAGCATGACCCTATTGGAGCATTTCTAACCTATTGATCTATGGGTAACAGGGTCGATGTGTTATGCTTAACACAGGCGTATGCTATCCAACTGTTAAATGTTTCCTCAACATTCACACAAAATGTCTGAGGGACATAACTTCATGGACTCACCTTAAATATGGTTTTCTCCCTGTTCAAAGTATCTGACAGGGAGACCCATTCCACTGCCTCACTCTGACAAATACAAGACACCAGCCAGTAACCCACCTACCACTATGCATCTTCTGTATTGCTTTGGTCCCAAATAAGGTTGACAGACTCAGTAGGTTTGGAATGTCACCCAATCTCATTCCCCTATGAGTCGCTATAGACTCTGGCCAGCAGAGGGGGCTGGTGTATAAGTAAGCCCTTTGCTGACAGCCTTGGTTGTGTTGCATCCCTGAGGGGTTATCTCATCCTCCCTCCCAGATCTGGAGCAGGTCCAGGAGGTCAGGAGACTTCCTGTATCAATTATCCTGAGCAGAGAGGCTTTATTAATGGCTGCTCTCCCTAATGGCCTCTCAGACTATCAGGAAGAGGGTTCGTCCTCTTGCATCATCACGTCTGCTCAGCTCTAGTGTGTATAAGTATGAATAGGCCTATCTAAATAGCTGTTGGTGATTCTGCAGCTTTATATGGGGATGCTGAGATATCTTTTGTGATGTCCCATTTTTCACCACATTCATAATGGACACAGCACTGAGACCTATCAATCTCCCCCCAGGTCAGCTGAATGTGAGTCAACAGCACTCAGTGGGGGAGGGGGGGGGGGGCTTTAATGGGGAGAGCCTTTTTATGGTCTCTGTGGATCTCCCCCTCCCTGTAAGTGCCTTAGATCTGTCGTAGGCTAAATCCTCCCTGGTCAATGTGTTTGTGTGCGAGAGAACGTTAGTGGTATCGATCTTTCTGCTGCTGTTTTTGTTTGCATTGTATTTGAGTGTAATGAGCATGTTCTGCAGACATTCCACTTTAAATGTAAACAATAAAGTAGCTATGGAGAAAAACAGAAGGGCATTGAAAAATAAAGAGTGATTCAAAGCTAAAACAAGAGAATGCTTTTTTTATTATTAGGTTTTGTTTAGTTATTTACATATTTATCAAATACAAAGTATGATACATGGGGAGAGATGCTGTTATCATCCATCTATTACACCGCGTCAAATATTCTCAGATGACTCATACAACAAAGTCCCTTACACCACATTTGAACGAAGTCAACCAGACTTTCCACCTCTCAGGTCTGATATACCACCCTCATTGCACCACACTTCCCAGTGAATGGGTCCAGCCTGGCATGAATAAAACAACACTATAAATAATTAGCTTCCTCTTTTACTGGATTGCTTTTTGTCCCACTGGCAAATGTTATTATTCTAAAATAGCCCTTGAGCTGTGTATTAACTCTTCAATGAGTTATATATATAGAAAAAAAAGTTTATGTCTTGCTAGTGTTCCGGGTGTTTGTTGTTTAAAGAGGTAGCAGTTATCTGGTTTGTTCAGACATCACTAAACACTTGCCCAATAGAACAGTAAGCAGTTGATTCTACAATTTCTCACTTGTGGCTATCTAGTTTTATAGTTTGCCTTCTTATTCAAATGTAATTATTCGCCCTAATTGAGCTTTAGAGTGTTAATAGATTGGAATCAAAGCATGTAATACATTCAGTGGCTTTTTAGGATCAGTGTTTGCCTAAGTCCGTCTCCACCCAGTACAAAAAATCCTGCTAACTAGCAGTCTAAAGAGGAAACAATTAGATGGAATTCAAGATGGAAAATGAGAGGATGATGAGAATGATTCCATGCAACAGCAACGTTTTATATATTCTCAGAACATTAGTGTATTCTCTCTCTCTCTCTGTTTCCCATCCATTTTCTCATCCTTTGCAGACTGGTCAGCTCTGAGATGCAGGGGCACAGAGCTGATAGTGTAACTGTAGTGGTGAAGGAACAGATGGGACGTGGGAGAAACAGATGAGCCAATCTGTGCTGTGTCAGTCAGTCAATATGTCCGTTTGGAATTATAGGGCTGGCTCAGTGACGTGTGTCACGTACATCGCCACAGCTCATAAGCTACCACCCAGGATGTGTCTGACACAAAGGACCCAGCAAACATTCTGCATGTCCAGATCATATCAGGGTACTTAGGAACTGGAGTTTTTGTTTAATCTTCAGACTCCCTCAGACACAATTTGGCTATGTTCTGGAAGGATAATAATAAATCATTAATTTCAATTTGCTCACCGATCACCTTTGTGCAGTTTCTTAGATATCAGTCAGTAAGCATTTTGGCCAGTCCGAGTGTGTAATGTCCAGAGCGCCCCACCCTGTCCCTGTCACACTAGAGCAGTGATACGGCCCATCTTTGCTGCTTCCTCAGAGGCCCACGGCTGCAGGTTCTGCAGGGCGAACAGGGAGGAATTGTGGATGCAGAGTGGATCGGACGGAACCGAGTCACTCAAGGACTTCTGGAAGGCATCATGCTGCAGCTGGATCATCAGCCGATTGGCCTGCTGACGCTCCGCCTCCCTCTCCTCAGCTGTCTGTCGCCTGGCAACGAAGACAGGGCGGGTAGGGAGAGGACAGGGACAGAACAGACATAGACAGGACACTTATTAAGATTCACTGTTAGAGGAATTGGTTACACAGACAGAAAATGTGATGCACCCAGAGACATCAAGGCCAACATTAGAACAGGGATACTGATGACGACCACCTGTCAGCAGCTCTCACATGGTTGATTCAGTAGAGCAGGAGAGACACCACACTGGCATGAGCCATAATGACACATGGGAGAAACCAGAGAGGACACTGACCTATGTTGCCAAACAGAACATGATTGCACATTATTGCACTCAAGATGGAGCCACTCTTGCAGATAATCTTGCAGATAATATAGATAACAGAACCTTCTGTGTGAATTTTATATTTTGCAGAAACCACTATAAGAAATATTATTATTATTTGTTCTAAAAATAGTAACGTATTGATTATTTTCAATCGTATCAAATTGTTCATTTATTATTCGTTATTTGACCTTTGATATTTTCCAGCGGGAACCTGTGCAGTATCTAGACTAGACGACAGTATCATCACGTAAGCACATTTTTCTGGAAATATAAGACAGTTCAGTGTGTTTCAGTGGCATTAATCGTGCACCAAATTGTTTCATAACAGGCTACAATGTTGCATGTATTTACGTTTGATAAATTTGCACTGAGCCTGACATCTTTTTTTCGACAGTGTGTAGGCCAAAGCCACTGTGAGCGCAACAGTGTGTCCACAGCTGATGACCAGGCAAAATACATTCTTAGTCTATACGGTAGGTTAGGATAGGCTACGTTTCATAATGATATTACCCACTGGCATATGCGCCCCCCCCCTTTCAAAATACAAAATTCTCTCAGCCTCTTTGGAAAATGTGTAGAATAGCATGAGATTAGCTATAAATCTGCACATTTTTCTCTCTGCTCCAAATGATACTGGAATGTAATGAAATTCCAAAGATCTGGAAATCATCATTTGTCCAACCACTTATAAAAGGGGGAGATCCAACTCTTTAAATAATTATAGGCCAATCTTAAAGCTGTCACCCCTGGCGAAAATACCTGAAACCCTTGTTAGTGTGCAGCTAAAATAGTTTTTATACACTAACTCTATTTTATCAATGTACCAATCGGGATTCAGGAAGAAGCATAGCACAATTACAGCAGCCATGAAGGTTTTAAATGATATCACTGAAGCCCTTGACAAAAAACAGCACTGTGTCTCACTTTTTATTGATCTCTCTAAGGCTTTTGATACAGTTGATCATGCTATACTAAGGCAGATATTGTCGAGCGTAGGTCTTTCGGAGCATGCAGTTGCATGGTTTGCTAACTATCTGTCTAACAGAACTCAGTTCACTCAATTTGATGGGCTCATGTCTGTTAAATTGTCTGTCTGTAATGGTGTGCCCAGGGCTCTGTACTTGGTCCCCTCTTATTCACTATTTATATAAATAATGTAGACAAAAATTTGCCAAATGCACAACTTCACTTTTATACTGATGATACTATTATTTATTGTTGTGCCTTGTCTCTCACAAAAGCTTTACAGAACTTGCAAACTGCTTTTTATACTGTTCAACATGCCTTGTGTCAATTGAAGCTTATCCTCAATACTGACAAAACTAAACTAACTGTGTTTTCTAAAGCAAGAATATACCTCTGAACCTTTCACCTATTACTACCTGTCAGGGCAATGAGATTGAGACTGTAACCTCATCTAAATATCTTGGAATTTTAATTGATGACTGCCTCTCGTTTAAATTGCGTATTCAACAAATTACAAAAAAATTGAAGCTGAAGTTGGGATTTTATTTTAGGAATAAGGCCTGTTTTTCTTTTGAAGCCAGAAAGAGGTTAGTATCAGCTACATTTATGCCTTTACTAGACTATAGGGATATTTTATATATGAATGCTTCCACTCAGTGTTTGAGATCAATTGACACCGTTTACCATGGAGCATTGAGATTTATTTTAAACTGCAAAACCCTTTCGCACCACTGCACTTTATATACAATGATTGTCTGGCCTCTAGTCAATCATAGGCTCAGTCACTGGAATACTTTATTTACAAAGCCATTTTGGGTTTACTACCATTTTATTTGGGCATTTTTATTGTTCAGAAATGTGGTGGGTACTCTCTTCGTTCACTGGACTTTATCCTGCTAACTGTTCCAAATGTCCGAACTGAATTTGGTAAAAGGGCTTTTATGTACTCTGCGCCGTCGGCTTGGAACACCTTAAAAAATACTTTAAAACTGGAGGAACTTGTCTCGATTAGTGTTTTTAAATCATTGATGAAGGATTCTGAGGCTGAAATCCCTAACCTGTCAATGTTTTTAATTAGCTGTTTTATGATTTTGTTATACTCTTGTGAATTCTATGTTTTTTTTACTATATTACCTGTAGTTTTTCTACAGGTACTACTAGATTACCTGATTACCTATTGCCTATCTTGGCCAGGACGCTCTTGAAAAATACATTTCAAATCTCAATAAGCCCTTCCAGGTTAAATAAAGATTAAATATATAAAAATGGCAACATGTGGAATTGCAGGAAATTATTAAAAAACTGCAGCATTTTCTCTGTGTCATGGCAAAATGTGTAAAATGACATGAGATTAGCTATAAAACAAATGTTTCTGTTTGCCCCTTAGTAAAGTGTGTAGAATTTTGGAAAGTTAGCTGTCCCTCCCTTCTCTCAGACCTTGCGGAAACTGCTGGTACAGAGCTGATATTACCAAAGTTGTAGGCTAGTTGTACACTTTTTTGGCTATATAACCTATGGTTTTCTTTGTCAAATAAATGCAGATATGTGTGTCAACATAGCTCACATAGATTTAGCCTAGTCCTACATAAGATAAGCTAATTCATTTTTGTTATGAGTCAAATAATAAGCCTACTTCAGTAGGCACATCTTAATACTGAACCAACCCAACACATATGACACTAGAGCCATGCCTTTGCAATACTCATGAAGCTAGCTCTTTCAAACTAACTCTCTTATCACTGTTTATTGTACTCAGGTTTACTGCTCCAAGAATGCTCCTTCGTGATATAACATCACAATTTATTTTGTGTCCCATTACATTTGATTGTGTGGGTGTGCAAGTGATCCACTTAATACTTTATGGTTAAGCTATTACATCTGAATGTTTTATCTCCAAAACTATCGAGCCATGTTTTACATATGTCACAAAATCTTTGATCCAAACACTTTGTCCAATATTAATGATACTCTATAGAGCTGAGTGAACGGTGTTAGGAAAACCATCATCCATGAACTGTCCCTAGTCTTGTGTACTGACTGCAGAGCGGAGTGGGTAAACTGTGGCCCGTGGGCCAGATCCGGCCCACAAGCTCATTCAATTCGGCCCACTCGAGGTTTGAGTAAAAAAAAATTTGCCATGTTGGGTTAGAAAAACACTCCCGGCCACTCTTCAACATCTAAAACTAAATAGAAAGTATGGAGAAAATATAATGGACTTTTATATATTCTAATGACTGCCCTTTTTCTGGCACGCAAATTGATTTTGACAAACAGTGCGGTCCTCTGTTGAATTTCGAAATCTCAATGTGGCCCTTGAACCCAACACTTTGCCCAGCCCTGCTGTAGAGGGTCATGGTTGTGTTTGTGAGGCTGAGCTGTACAGTAACATAAAGCGGAGTGAATATGCCTGTTAGGTTTTGCGCACCTGAGTTATTGGGTACCCATTAGCATTGATGCACAATTAGCTCGGGACCTAACACAACTCTATAACATGTATTAGAAGTCAAAGTTACTGTGGATATTGTATTCAAGCTATCATTTTTCAAATTGAAAATTAACATCAGAAAGTGGTAACTGATTATATGTTTCTCTGCTGACCACTCTAGAGTAAATGTAGACTAGATCCTCATCTTTCTCCAGAGAAACCACTCAGAAAACAACTAATCTTTCCCCTCCTCCCCCTCTCCAGCCCAGTGTCTCACCTCCACTTGGTCCTGCGGTTCTGGAACCAGGTCTTGACCTGTGCGTCGGTCATCTTGAGGGTCTTGGCGAGAGCGGCCCGTTCAGCGCTGGCCAGGTACTTCTGTCTATGAAAGCGTTTCTCTAGCTCACAGATCTGCACCCGGGAGAAAGATGTCCGCGGCTTCTTCCTCTTCGGAGGGGTGCGGTTCTGATAGGGGTGACCAATTCGCCGGGTCACTGTGAATGGCGTCAGTGCAGCTGTGTGTGTGTGTGTGTGTGTGTGTGTGTGTGTGTGCATGTGTGTGTGTGTGTGTGTGTGTGTGTGTGTGTGTGTGTGTGTGTGTGTGTGTGTGTGTGTGTGTGTGTGTGTGTGTGTGTGTGTGTGTGTGTGTGTGTGTGTGTGTGACATTGGACAAACAAAGAAAGCAGGTCATGAACAGGTTCACAAGATCTTATGTTGTGTTCAATTTGTTGAAGGACATTGTAGTCCACATGGAAATCTCTAAATTGATACTATAATCAAAAGAAATGTACATGCTCATTGGTTTGACCTATATACCACCCTTCCCTCTCTCTCATAGAGGTGGAATTTTGGAGTACAGCTGTTTTATAGGGGTTTTATGGGTCTTTAGAGGCCATTTCTTTTCATTGAGTAATTCTAATCTAATTCCAATCAACGCAAAATCCAAGTTGAGCATATGTTTAAATTATTCTTATTTATTTTGAAACATGGCAAAATGATCAAGTCAGCATTAGTCCATGGTTAGTTGATAAAGTACTGCTCAAGAGATCGTTGTATTATATTTCTTCTTACACAATGGGTTATTGCCTAGTAGTAGCAGACATTGCTGTAATAGTGCTGTCTATTCAGAAAATGAAGATATGTTGACAGTCAATAATGCTGATGATGTCGATGAGAAGAGGTTGAGTGTTTTCCCCCATTCAATTCTGATGTGGAGAGTTTCTTCCTTTTGTCACAAAACACTGACAGGCAATCATCTAGAACCCTTCTGCAATATTAATGACACTTTACATAGTGCCCCCCAGAAGAAAAACAAAGGTTCTGATACATGTTATAGGGCATCCACTGAGACAGACTGGGAAAAATCATTTACGTTACAGATGAAGAGGTTTCCTATTTTACTTTTTTCCCTGAAGTGTCCAATTTACAATTATTTTATTACAACGTGACAATGACAAACAGTAGGCCTACCATAAGTATTGGCCAATTATCTAATTACTAATTTCTGTCAATGTAGGAATAGCTTAGTACCTTTCAAGTATGTTATACTATTAATTCATTTAGATGTTCCATGTAAACATTTAGTTTGAATAAATAGAAACAGAAAGGCTTTACCCCTTCTAGTACTCCAAATGATGGTTTAAAATAGTGCAATAACTGTATGTGTTCCGTGGAAATAATAATAATAATAATAATGATTAATTATAGGCCACATTTTAGTAATAATAACAATAATAATCATCATCATCATAATACACTTAGCATTATAATATGTCCCGTTTAGCAAGACACACACACACACACAGGATTCAAAATCCAAGCAAAAACTGTTCCTTCAGTAGTAACAGAATTAGGTCGAGTTGCTAAAGACAAGTGATGTAGCTAATAGCCTACGAAGAAGTCTGAAACACTTGTGCAATGTATCTGAGCACTTTCGATAACAGCACACCCATCCTATTGATCTACATCGAAATATTAAGTCCACATTTGGATCAAATGTGTTTCTTTTCATAAACGGCTCTAAATTGATGAACCTTTTAATAATGATAGTTTAATGGGAGTATACAATTGTGGTCTTCCGGTGAAATAGGCCTGTGTTTATTTATTAGAATAACACGGGTTGCATTTTTATATTTGTGATCAGTTCATATTTTCTTGTTCAATTGTGTGGTAAAACCTGCATGAAAAGTGTGCTTATTGTTATATTGACATGGTTTTAATGGTGCAACTTGCAAAGTGCCCAACGCATCGCTTTGAGAGAACGAACCTAATTCGGGCAGTATTTCTACCGCATGTTTTAATTAAATGTTTTAAAGTTGTTTTTATGTTAGTCTTTCTCCTTTGAGTTAGGCTAAACCTTACTTTGAAATATGAAATAATATAGTATAATGAATAATTCAGTGTTTCCTTATTTTGATCTGTTTGCATTTTCTTTGCATGCTATGTTCTTGTTGATTTTATTTATATCCGTGTTTTCCATCAATATAAAGCTTTCAGAATTAGGCTACAATTAATCTGGTGAACTGATTCAACTGGTCCTGTGTACTTTATTTGTGGAACTGGTCAAATCCATTTAAACTCCACGAGTGAAACGAAAATTCCTCTTTGAAAAATAATAGGCTAAAACTTATGAAAACCCTGAATTTACCGAGTTGAAATGGAAATGATTATCAGGTCTGCTGCAGTACATCCCAACTATGTGATTTTAGGGCCGGCTACCCAGTCCCAGATGAAGCCACCCCTGGACTAAAATAGCCTAAACATTGAATGGAGATAGTTTACCTGCAAATCTTTCCTTTGCGAATCTTTGGCTGCTCTCCATCCAGGGGAAGCTGATGCTCCCTAGCCCTGGTACCGCGCTGGCTATAGGAGGAGGCACTGCGGCGGCCAGCGGCCTGTGCGCCGGGACTCGTATCACCCCTCCTGGGGTGAAAGTCAAGTTCACTCCGTATGCACTTGATTCCTCGTATGATGATGCGATTCCATGGAAAGAACCGGAAAGAGAAGTGAAGGGCGCTGCACTGGCTCCACTTGGACTACCGAGGTGGTAACTTCCTCCACTTGTGAAGTTCCCAGTATCCGAACCACTTCGGGTGGTGTTCTGTGAACCGTCCTGGTCGGTACCACTGAGAATCTGGTCAATGCCGAAACTAATAGGTTCATGCTGGGGAGGTTGTGAGGGCTGATTTACGCCGCTGGGGCTTGAGCTTGGCGCCCGCTCCATTCTCGCTCCCAGAACCTTTCCAGTACTTTTACGCAGTCCTCGGACAGAGCCGATGTTGCAAAAGGTTATGATGTAGCCTACGAGTACAAATTGGTTATGTTGAGTTAAGCATCCAGCTCTTTCCCGTTTAAATCTCGTTTTGGATAGTTTGCGTTCTATGGCTTTCTATGGCAGCGAGTTTTCCACCATCCTTCGCGGCTCTGACGGATCCGTCCATTTGCGATTTGCTGATGTTTGGCACACTGACTTTGCAGGGCAATCGCAGTTCGGATCAATTCTATTTTGCCCACTACACCCCCCGAACGCAATAGTGTTTCCTCTGTCCCTCTTCCGATTGGTTAGAGTAGCTTTCCTGCACCTTATTGGTTGAAGTTTTAACTTTAATTTGCTGAATTGAATGCGAGCTGAGGGAACATTCCAAAGTGACATCATTTCTTAAAAAGCGCTCATTGCGTCGGATTCATTATTATATTGGCTGTAGGCCTATAGTCGACCACCAATGATGTGTTGTTATAGTCTATCATAACCACGGCTTATGAAAAACCGAATACTTTCGGAGATTTAATGACAATGCTTTCATAGGCTTAATGATTAGCATGCATTCCAAATTAGCGTATTTCTACATCAGTGGCACAGACAACATTTCAACTTCTAGTTTTGATTTACATTTGGTTGAGTTGTCAACTAACATGAATTCATTTACATTTACATGTAAGTCATTTAGCAGACGCTCTTATCCAGAGCGACTTACAAATTCAAAGTGAAATCAACAAAATACGTCAGCATGTCAATGGATTCAGGTCAAAAGTTGGGTGAAGAAAAGACTAAATGTCCTTAAAGATGAAATCGCTCCACCATTTCCTTGTTGCTACAATTCTAATAGTTCGCTTAATTTCATTTTATGTAACAAAACAAGCAAGTATAGTGTAGAGAATAATTGTACCATCTAAACCACTGTGAAATATATTTTCCATAAACAAAAATATTGTATTTTCAGCCGTTTGAAGCTGGTATACAAAACCAAAAGTGAAAGATGCAAAAAATGTAACTTAAAGAACGAGCAGAATAGAAATAGTGTACATAGAACATATCTATCACTTTTTAGACTTGCTTTCAACGAGAATGACAGATCTATAACACACATTCTATGCGAATTAGGTTGGTTCACCCAATGATTAGCATTGCAGCTTTAAATTTATGACTTTCTCAAACCCAATCAGTTTTCCACTTTGATTCAATGTCATCACATTGCATTTTTTTGTTAAACTGACGTGGAAAACAACGTTGATTCAACCAGTTTTTGTGCAGTGGAAATGAGGGAACTGAGACTTGCAGAACTCCTCATCAACAGCCACTCATTTGTTGATTGGACACAACCATAGACTTTTCACCGGGGCTGAGGAAAACTTGATTCAAATCAGATTGGAAGTTCGATGGTTTTCATACAACGAAAATGAACTGATTTGATTTACTTCTCTATTAAAAACATTAGGCTATATTATTATTATTATTGTTATTATTATTATTATCCTATTAGGCTGTTATTAATTATATACATAGCGTAGAATATTGATTCGATGAAGAGCTGAGATGGTCTCACGTGCCTTATACGGTTCATCTGAAGATGGGATATCATAGGCCTATTTTGTAGAATAATAAATATATATATATGTATATGTTTCATTCACTTAAACTGTCAATTCATATCAGTAGCGAATTTGAGCTTTGATCTTGGAAGCCAGATTTGTGTAATGCCTTACACGTCGGCTATAGCCTAATAGTAGATCAGCTGCTGCTAAATTCTAAACTCCATGCACTCCAACGAAGTGGCTGGTCGTTTCAATGCTAAATATGAGCCTGAAGTGCACGGGCCTACTTGCTATGCTGTGTGCATGAAAGCCATGATTTATTTTTGTTTTCAAAAGGCATGTTTTTCAGATTCAGTGAAAACAACTAGCTTATTAAAAATCACACGCATCGCAACGGTTTATTATGCGAATGTTTCAGGTTAGGATATAGGATAAAATTAGACCTGGTATTTGTTCAATTTGACGAATTGAAAATATTGCCATTATTAGGCCTATTAGTTCGTTATACGAATTCATGTTAAACAGAGCTCAAATTCAGTTTTTTAAGATTTTGTGGGGTTACTTTGTGCTGGCGGTCAAGAGTGGCACGCGGACACCGTTTATTTATACAGGGGGAAAACAGTTTCCACTCCACGCGCTAACTGAACGGGGAGCGCCAGGACACCGGATCTGCTGACATGGGATCTAAGTGGTTCCTTGTAATCTGCCGCGTAAAAGCGATTATGCTCCTTGGGCCTGGCCACCGCGTTTGATTAGCTTCAGGGGATTCAAGCTGACCGAGGAAAAATCCGTTTACTTTGAAGTAGTTGATATTTTAATAGACCATTAGTGAGTGCTGATGCTAGGAAGCACCATTCCACTGAGACCTGCGCTCAGCCAGTGGCTGAAGACACTTACGTCATCCCATGGCGCTTAGTGGTGGACATGGATAACCCTTCACGGCCAGCTCAGAGCCCTCTATGACCCTTGCTTAATGTGCATGTTTAAATCATTTCCATCTATTGTGTCCAATGCATATTGCATAACCCCCAATTATTTTAATTGTATTTATTAAAAAACGTAAAATACTGCACTCATTCGCCATCCTCATCACCATCCCCATTAGACCTATGCTTACTATTGGGGCATTGACAACGACCAGAAGACATGAGGAAAACTGAAGGACTAGGAAAAAGCATGTCATATTCTGTATACTCGACCATTGATCTCAAATCCCGGAGTAAAATGTGTCAGTCTGCCTGCACACGGCAGAAGGCGCATATGACGCACAATGTAAACCAAATTAAAAGCAGCTCCATTAAAGCCCCGAAAATAATATGGTAGAGAACGACAAGAAAAACAATGGCAAAATATGAAAGGGCATTAAGCTTTAGAGCTTTATATAAAAACGTAGTTAATATTTCATAAGAGGAGACAAGAGTGGCAAAGAAAAAGAACGAGAGACGGTAAACTTTCATTAAGCAGGTTATTTCGCTGGGAGGGAATTTCGGCGTTTTTCTCTTCCATTCCTTTTATTGCAATCATACTGATATCTCTCTCACTCCAACCCCTCCTCATTCAACCCATTTCCCCCTCCCCGTCTCCCTCATTGTCGGCTTTTTTTAAACGTAGTAATAAAAATATACTAGATCCTTTTTAAATGCACTATTACTTATCATAGCCTTTTCATATTGTACCATCAGAGGCGTTTTAGAGGCGCTATAAAAGCGCATCATTTATTATTCAAAAGCAGCGTCGCCTTTTGCATATTGTCTGCTGCGCTTTAGCTGCGAGCCTGCCAGACTACCCATTACCCATGCATGGCGAAATTGATAAAGGCAGACACACGCAATAAAAACAGCACCAGGGGCGGTCCGGCACGCGCACCCTCATATGCAGATCGCAGTAATTACTCTAGCATCTCGCACGCCTCTGTTTTTTATCAGTTTTTTTTGTGGAAGATGGAGGGATTTCATGCTTTCATTTATTTTGGGTCAATCCATCGGTTTGACCGCCCATTTCTCAGTGGGTTTCAAAAGTTGTGGAGGGAAAATACCATAGTCTGTCTCACAAGCGCACCCAAGGTTAAACACTTTGGCATGCTGGAGGTATGAGGTAACTTCAATGTGTGTTTTAATCATGTAAAGTAATATGTGTTTGGCCTCAACTCCGGATTACATTACCATCCAACACAATGGCATGCAGTTATGTAATATGGAGTCCACTGGCACAGTAATAAACCTAAAAAAGCTCAGTGTGGTGTGGGGTGTTTGTGTGAATATCATTGCCTTTCTTACCACAGCTTGTGTTAGCTTGTCCCATTGATGGCCAGTGTCAATAGTACAATATTGATAATTGTACAGAAAAAGTACTGTAGAAATATATTGAACAAAGCTCTACTTTCCCTGCAGTCACCAGATGAAAAAGGACATAGAGAACTGATTAGATTGAACGTTGCTGCATTTGAGGACCAGGTCACTCTGGATAAGAGCCTAAAATGTCAAATATAAATCTAATGAATGAAAGTTTGTGTTAATGAACTACAATTAGCTGCACAAATGCACACATACGCACACGAGCACGAGCACCTGCACAAACATGCACACACACTCCTTCCTTCCCCACTCGCCCTTCCTGAGGTCATCAATCCCAAGGAGGTTTTCTCTATGGCCATCAGTCTGGAAGTATCTGCTGCTGTTGCAGACTTTCCATTACCCACACATATGCCAATGGACTCACTCAGAGTACTCACAGAACTGCACAGACATTAGCAGAAAATAGACATACACACACACACACAAATGCACTTACATACCGACACACACACGCACGCACACACGCACGCACGCACGCACGCACGCACACGCACGCACACACACACACACACACACACACACACACACACACACACACACACACACACACACACACACACACACACACACACACACACACACACACACACACACACACACACACAAATGCACTTACATACCGACACACACACACGCACGCACGCACACACGCACACACACACACACGCACACACACACACACGCACACACACACACACACACACACACACACACACACACACACACACACACACACACACACACACACACAGTTGTTCAAACAGCATCTGCTCTTAAAACAAGGCCTCCATTACTTATTAATGGCCTACAAATGACATGCAACCAGACACACTCACACAATTTAAAGCCAAAACAAACACATTCTCGGCATCAATTGTCCTCCAGTTTTATTAATTGATTCATATTCACAGTAGTCTGCCAAAAAAAAGTAATTTATGGTGTTTTTCAATTCTAATCTTATGTGCATCTGCCTCTGAGACTCTGAGAATAAAACAAGTCCTATTAGTTATAGCTAGCAAAAATGCTTTCATTTGTGTTTCGAAACATTCATTTAGTAATTGTATCATCAATAAAAATTAAATCGAAATACAATGGCTGTAAAGCATAAGGGAAGGATTTAAATACAAACACCAGTTGTATTGTTTTACAGCTGTTCTGTCAGTCTGATTACCTGTTTATATAGGCATTGGACACCATTCAAGTTCATTTGGGAAATTAGGGACATAGTGTCATGTTATTGTACTGTATGAGTATAGTTATAAAGTGTGATAAAAGTTACAATTAGTCAACTAAGGGGAATTAGAATTTAAAGGTAATGTAAACTGTCAATGTGTTTCCCAATGTGTTCAAATTGATTTTGAAAGTTTAGCGTGAAATGATGAACCCAACATTAAACTTTTCTCAAGAAAGCAGGAATGTGATTTAGATTAGCAGCAAGTCGAACCGGGGAACAATGTTGACCATTACCCTGGATGTTTACAGAGGAATTCAACTACAGTGACGGTGATGGTTCAATGGACAAAAACGGGTAAATGTGCCTCGTAGTCTTCTAACTCCGTCCCAGGGGTGAGGGAGAGGAGGAGAGAGACGAGGAGGGAGAGGAGGAAGAGGGAATAAGAGGAAGCAGACCTCAGCATTCGCGGCCTCCAGCAGAGTCCAGTCAGACAGTTAGGGTTGCAGAAATGCCTGCTGCACTTGATTATGGAGGCTGAAAGAAAAAAGGGATGGCTAAACACAGTGGAGGGGAGACAGAGAATGATAGTGAGACTGACAGCTGTTTAAGACAATGGGCCATGCTCCAGAGTAACCTGCTAGTTGGTAGTATTTAAGGAACAAAGAGCAGAAAGAGGGTCTGCCTGAGGGAGGAAATGGATACCCTCTCTGCCCACTACCCCCTGGAGAGATGCTCTGCCTCTCTCTCTCGCTCTCTCTCTCTATCTCTCTTTCTCTCTCTCTCTCTCTGTGTGTTGCGACAGGGTATGAGGGCTGGCGGGGGGGAGATAGACGCTCAGACAGGCAGACAGACAGTAACATAGCAATCATGTTCACAGGGCTGAGTGTGTGTGTATCACATTACCAGGCTGGACCCCCCCGTGCCCCGCTCAGCAGAGCCACGCTTGATTGAGCCGAGTTTAACGCGCCACGCTCTGTGGAGACGAGCTGCAATCGGAAGCGATCTCCTTGTCTTCCTCATGGTTGATTGTGTGTCTTGTAACCTCACTAAACAGAGGGGTACAGGGCTTTGGTTTCACATAACGGCCCGGTCGCGTGAGAGAGCTTAACACGTCATGCTCTGCAGATTGACGACACCAATGCAGGGTTGGTTATGTCTCTGGTCCGGATTTGGATATTGAAGTTTGTCTTCAGTCCTTTTCAGCTTGTTGTCATTGTCGAAGAGGGATTAGTGTCCAAGAGTAGTGTGTATACTTGGATGGAGTTTGATACTTGGGTAAGTCGAGATTAGTTGTATCAGTTTTAAAATTAAAATGTCTGAGTGTCTCTGAGCTCTGTAACACAATAGAGCATGATGGGGGGGAGAGAGGGGAAGGGTGTTGGGTCTGTAGGACAGGGTTATGGGACAAAGGTGAGAGGCATGATACGAGAGGTACAGTGTTGATACGAAAATAAATCCTTGGATCACTTGGTGTGTTTTGTAGGAAAAGGCTTTTACATGAGAATGAAGGATTGATTCGTTTTTTGAATTTGTAGATTTGGATCCTATAAAGATTAGTGAGGTAGATTTAGGTAGAATGTAGTTCTAGATGATAGGTCAGTGAAGGACATGACGCAGATCTCTGATGTTAAGTGCCGTGGAGTGCAGAACCGCTCCCCTGATGGTTGAACGCGCGGCTGCTTACCACGCTAATGAAAAACAAGGAGGAAGGGGTGAGGGGTCGTGGGGTGGTGCGTTGAAAAGCATAGGAGGAGATGGGTCATAATGACAGATATGGAGCAATAATGTGTGTTATTGTGTGTGGGCTTGAGTGTGTGAACGAGTGTGTGTGTGTGTTCATGTGTGTCTGTGTGCATTCGTGTGTTTGTGTTTTGCTCACGCCCACCCGCGGGGCAAGGGATGTCTGTGTGTGTGGTGTCAGTGTCGGCAGCACTGTAAGCCTTGTCAACGGCACTCAATAAAAGCCGATTATCCTCTCTTGTCGCTGTGCCTCCCTTTGTCCTCCTAACGACTGGCTTTTGACCTTCTCACCCTGCCTGCTGCCTGCTGGTGGGGGGGAGCCAGGACCAGCTGCCACCAGCAGTGGCCTCCCTCTCCTTGGCAGCAGCGTTACTTCAGCCCCCTGCTTTTTCCTGGCCTGCTGGGCCCTCAGGGTGGAGCAAGCTGTTGAGCCACCAGTTTCCCCCTGCTGTCCCACCTGCCCTGCCTGGGGGTAGCAGCCCAGAGCCCTGCCCTCTACCTCTTCTGGCTACATCCCCTCTCTGAGTGCCTCGCCTGGGGCTCCTAGTAGCCCACCACCTCCCTCATCCATCCATCTCTCTCCTTTCTCTCTCTCTCTCTCTCTCGCCCTTCACCTACTCATAAACGCTCTCTTTATTCCACCCTTTTAGCGCTTTGTTTGTTTACGATAGGCCTCATCCATCTCTTTCTCTCCTTTTTTCTCTCTCAGTGCTCCCCTCCATTTTTCATCTTAGCTTGAAATATCCCTCAGAGAGAGATGGCTAATATATCTGATAGAGGTAACGTCAGTCCATCCAAACACTCTGGATTTTGAATCCTGTGTGTGTTTGTGAGTGTGAGTGTGAGTGTGTGTGTGTGTGTGTGTGTGTGTGTGTGTGTGTGTGTGTGTGTGTGTGTGTGTGTGTGTGTGTGTGCGTGCGTGCGTGCGTGCGTGCGTGCGTGCGTGCGTGTGTGTGTGTATGTAAGAGTATTGGGGCTAGTCACCTAACCTGGTGCAGAGGTTAGTGAAGGGGATTTGTGACTGGGAATATTCTTAAATAAGGGGTTTTGTGAATATCATCATAATAAATGGATGGAGTAGTCATTAAAGCCCAATACAACCAGCCATGAACTCCACCGATAATGTTTTGTAAATGCAGGATATCACCAGCTATCACCTGCTTATTGCGTTTGAGATTTGCAGGCACACACAAATGTACTTTCATACGTACATTCCACAGGAGGTTGGTGGCACCTTAATTGGGGAGGACGGGCTTGTGGTAATGGCTGGAGCGGAATCAGTGAAACGGTATCAAATACATAATTCGCTCTGTTCCAGCCATTATTATGAGCCGCCCTCCCCTCAGCAGCCTCCTGTGGTACGTACGCATCGCTATTTCAAAACACAGACACTTTCACATCAGGAATGGAGTCGACCACAACCCCAATGACACACGCAAGCAGACACACGCACGCACGCACGGATGCACGCACACACACATGCACGCACGCACGCACAGACACACGCACACACACACACCGCCCACACTTGTTTTAGTCCTGTCTCACTCTCCTTCCCTCCCTCTCTCACACAAGCATGATGGATGGGTCTCAAACACACACTTTATGAGCTCTGGATTCATCTGGAGTCAGAGCACTCTGGCAGAGGGAGAGAGGGAGGGAGGGAGCTGTAGCTGTGAATGGAGGTGTAAGGACTTAGGAAATAGCCTGAGATATTAGTGGATCAAATGCAGAATACCTTTTTTTGAAAGTTCACAAAAATGCAGCAAAATTAAAAATACATGTTTTACTTAATGTTGACTATTTGGACTCATACATAAAAATGCTATCCTAAAGAGTACCTACTGTACTGAGACTTGCCATTTCCCTGGTGTGTCTGAGGCAGTGTGTAACCTGGTTGATTTCTGTAAATGTTACATTTGAGTCATTTAGCAGATGCTCTTATCCAGAGCGACTTACAGTTCGTGCTTTCATCTTAAGATAGCTAGGTGAGACAACCACATATCTCTGTCATAATAAGAACACTTTCCTCAATAAAGTAGATATCAGCAAAGTCCACACTAGAAGGGGGGGGGGGTCGAGGTGAGGAGGGGGATTATTTAAGATACTGTTTGAAGAGGTAGGGATTCAGATGTGTTCGGAAGATGGGCAGAGACTCTGCTGTCCTAACTTCAGGGGGAAGCTGGTTCCACCATTGGAGTGCCAGGACAGAGAAGAGCTTGGACTGGGCTGAGTGGGAGCTGCCCTCCCGTAAGGGTGGGAGGGCCAAGAGACCAGAAGTGGCAGAGTGGAGTGCTCGGGTTGGGGTGTAGGGTTTGAGCATAGCCTGAAGGTAGTCAATGGCAGGTCCTCTTGCTATACCGTAAGCAAGTACCATGGTCTAGTAGTGGATGCGAGCTTCGACTGGAAGCCAGTGGAGTGTGCAGAGGAGCGGGGTGACATGGGAGAAGTTGGAAAGGTTGAAAACTAGGTGGGCTGCAGCATTCTGGATAAGTTGCAGGGGTTTGATGGCACAAGTGGGGAGCCCAGTCAACAGCCAGTTGCAGTAGTCCAGACGAGAGAGGACAAGTGCCTGGATTAGGACCTGCGCCGCGTCCTGTGTGAGGTAGGGTCGTACTCTACGGATGTTGTAGAGCATGAACCTGCAGGAGCGAGTCACTGCTTTGCTGTTTGCAGAGAACGACCATGTGTTGTCCAGGGTCACGCCAAGGTTTTTTGCACTCTGGGAGGGCGACACTGTGGAGTTGGCAACCGCGATGGAGAGGACTTTGAGCCGGCAGGCCTTCCCAGGGAAAAAGAGGAGCTCCGTCTTGTCGAGGTTGAGCTTTAGGTGGTGGGCCGACATCCAAGCTGAGATATCTGCCAGGCATTCAGAGATGTGTGTCATCTCCTGGGTATTAGAAGGGGGGAAGGATGAAAAGTAGATGAGTATCATCATAGTAATAATAGGAGAGACCATGTGAGGATATGAGGATATGAGTGACTTGGTGTATAGAGAGAAGAGGGCCTAGGACCGAGCCTTGGGAGACACCAGTAGTGAAAGTAGGTGGTGCAGACACAGATCCTCTCCATGTCACCTGGTAGGAGTGGTCTGCCAGGTAGGATGCAATCCAAGAGTATGCAGAGCCTGAGACGCCCAGTCCTGAGAGGGTGGAGAGGAGGATCTGATGATTCACAGTGTCGGATAGATCTAGAAGGATGAGAACAGAGGAGAGAGAGTCAACTTTGGAAGTGCGGAGAGTCTCCATGACACAGAAAAGAGCAGTCTCGGTCGAGTGACCCGTCTTGAAGCCTGAGAGGCTAGGGTCAAGAAGTTCGAGCTGGGGGAGATAACGAGAGAGTTGATCAGAGCACGCTCAAGTGTTTTGGAAAGAAAAGAAAGAAGGGATACAGGTCTTGTTTTTTACGTCAGATGAGTCGAATGTAGGTTTCTTGAGGAGGGGACTCGGGCCATTTTGAAGTCAGAGGGGACGCAGCCAGTGGTCAGGGATGAGTTGATGAGGGAAGTGAGGAACGGGAGATGGTCTCCAGAGGGGTCTGGAGAAGGGAGGAGGGGATGGGGTCGAGCAGGCAGGTTGTCGGGTGGCCAGACCTCACTGGTCACAGGAGGGGAGAAAGAGGTCAAAGCATAGGGAAGTTCTGTGTGGGTGAGACACGTGGACTCAATAGGCTGCGTGAATGAGGAGTGCATGTCATTAACTTCTTCAGAATACAGGGGGTGCTGTTTTCGCATTAGCATAATTGCCTCTACAGATTAAACTGCCTCTTATTCAATTATTGCTGTTACTATATGCATATAACCATATACCATTGGATAGAAAACAAGCTATGGTTTCTAAATCCGTTTCAATTTTGTCTCTGAGTGAAACACAGGTCATTTGACAGCACTTTCCCTGAGCCAGAAGAAGATTGCAAGATGTGTATGCTCGCTTCAACGCTCTGCCTATATATGGTCACGCCACCTATGACCCGAAACACACTTCATTCGTCTTCCTCTGGGTGTCAGGAAGACGTCAGAGGAGAAATTTTTTGTTTATCTTGTACTGACGTGAAATAAGACCTATTTCTTTAGCGTGACCGACAACTTCCGGTTTTCTGAAACGCGCGTTTTAGAGGTGCAATTGTCTTTTGTTATGCTGACGTTACGGATGAAAACTATCTCCGTCTCGAAGTTTGTTTGATACATGTGACCATATCATCGTAATGTATGTTTTTTCAATATAGTTTAATCAGATTATTTGAATTTTTTCGGGAGTTTTGCCGTGTTCCGTTCTGTGAGTTTTTTAACTTTGGACAGAATCGTGCCAGTCGACCAGTACCCAGGCTAAATGAAGAGGAAAAGTTGCCATTGTGAATGGATTGAACGACTCATCAGGACTAAGGACACCTTGATCAACATTCTGATGAAAGATCAGCAATAGTAAGACCCAATTTACGATGTTATTTCATATATCTGTCGTGCATGTGAACTGGTCGGGCGCGCCCAGCTGGTTCTGGCTGGCGTGGCTATGCTAAATTAGCGCTACATTTTGTTTTCGCTATAAAACATTTAATAAATCTGAAATATTGTTTGGATTCACCAGATGTTGGGCTTTCAATATCTGTACGCTGTGTATTTTTTCTGAAATGTTTTAAGACAAGTAATTAGTTATATAACGTTGGTCTCTGTAATTGTTCTAGCTGCATCACCACTATATCAGATTGCAGCTGCAATGTAGAACTGTGATTTATACCTGAAAAATGCACATTTAAAAAAAAAAAACTATGCTATACCATAAATATGTTATCAGACTGTCATCTTATGAATTTGTTTGTTGGTTAGTGGCTATCAATATCTTAGTTTAGCCGAATTGGTGATAGCACCTGATGGAGTAAGAAACTGATGGAGTTAGAAAAGTGGTGTCTTTTGCTAACGTGGTTAGCTAATAGATTTACATATTTTGTCTTCCCTGTAAAACATTTAAAAAATCTGAAATGGTGGTTTTATTCACAAGATCTGTGTCTTTCATTGGGTGTCTTGGACTTGTGATTTAATGATATTTAGATGCTACTATTTAATTGTGACGCTATGCTAGCGATGCTAATCAGTGTGGGGGGGTGGGGGGTGCTCCCGGATCCGGGTTAGGTACTCGGTAGAGGTTAACCTTCTTTTCAAAGTGGTTGACAAAGTCGTCCGCAGAGATTGAGAGGGGGGGGGGGGGGGGTTAGAGGACTAAGGAGGGAGGATAAGGTGGAAAATAGTTTTCTAGGGTTAGAGGCAGAAGCTTGAAATTTAGAGTGGTAAAACGCAGATGGATTTAGCAGCAGATACAGAGGAAGAGGATGGTAGAGAGGAGGGGGAGAAAGGATGATAGAACCTCAGGAAGTTTCATTTTTCAGCAGCCCTGTTCTGTAAGCTAGCAATGAGTCACTCAGCTATGGAGCAGGAGGGATGGGCCGAACTGGCCCGGAGGAAAGGGGATAGTGCAAGTCATAGGATGCAGAAAGGGAGGAGAGTAGGGTCGACATTGCATGACTCTTCAGTCACTGAGCCACTGAACTGTGCCTGGAGAAAGTTTCATCTTGTCTCCACCATCACTGGGTTTCAGAGACACGAACAGGCAATGACAACTCAGTTACTGTTGGTTACAAAGGACCTAAGAAGCCTGGGTCTTAAGTCTGCTGCTGATTCAACGTGTGTGCGTGTGTGTGTGTGTGTGCGTGTGTGTGTGTGTGTGGGGGTCTCTCTCCTCTTTTCTTTCCTCTTTTATTTCTCTCCCTCTCACAGCGATTAATGCCCGGAGGAAAAGACAATAAATCCAGGACGTGCTGAATGAACGCGATTCATCATATTCATTTTCCTGTCGATACAATTATGAAATGCCTCTGGCCTTTCTCTCTTCCTCTGGAACTCAATTCTACTCTGGGAAAACGCAATTAGCGCAGTATGAGTGGGAGAGGGCTATCTCAAAATCCCTCGCCCTCTCCTCCTCCAAAACTATGTCCTGTTCTCTCTCTCTCTCTCTCTCTCTCTCTCTCTCTCTCTCTCTCTCTCTCTCTCTCTCTCTCTCTCTCTCTCTCTCTCTCTCTCTCTCTCTCTCTCTCTCTCTCTCTCAAAAATGTGAATTCAGATATTCCCTATTGGTTGGAAATACATTGTGTAAATATTGTCAGTGCATATTGTTTGATGCTGAGTTTCTCCTTCTGTCCCACCAGCGTCAGCTCTCCTCCTGTGAATATGAGGAGCAGAAAAACTGAGCGCTGCCCCAGACAGACTGACACCCACTGGTCCTCTGTAGTATTGCAGTAAGTGCTAGGATTTCCTCTCTAAGGCATGTCAATATTAATTGAGCGTTATGTGGATCTCTGTCTGTGCTTCTCTGTCAGCCACTGCATCCTAGCTTGTCAATTAGTGTGCTTGTTAATGGGCCAATAGATCTCTGAGCATCTAAGTGATTATCACCCAGTAATGGCCTGAGTGATCAATACCATCTTAATCCACAGAGAGAGAGAGAAAGAGAGAGAGAGAGAGGAAGAGAGAGAGAGAGTCCAGCTCTCTGACCACTTATCATACTTTATCACTTGTTCATGAAGCTGCACTTTACCAATGTATGATACAAGTTGAGTTTCAGTTACTGTGAGATGCAACACATAGGAACATGTTACTGAGGTAAAATAAATCAAGGAATGGATATGGAGGAATTCTGGAAGTCCCTTTGCAAGCTAAATTATTCATCCCTCGCTTTCTGAAGAGAGAGAGAAAGAGAGAGAGAGAGAGAGAGAGAGAGAGAGAGAGAGAGAGAGAGAGAGAGAGAGAGAGAGAGAGAGAGAGAGAGAGCGATGGGCCAAGGTGAGAATGAAAGAGGAGAGGAAAGATAGATCGTGGAGTGAGAGAGCGAGAGATGGACAGAGAGATGGAAAGCGGAGGAAGCTGGGCGGATGGGTAAGCAATAAGAGAGGCGACTCCAGGCCCTCTAGCTGTCCTCTGAAAGACGATTTAACATTTATTAACACACGTCTTTAACTGGTTTCAATTGTACTTTCAGCAGCAATAAAGACCAAGTGTTCCTTAAGCCATCTCTCTCATGTTCACTCCTCCGCTGTCCTCAAGTCTTCCTCTCATCTCAGGTAATTCATGAGGTCCACACTCTGACTCTATACTTCAGTTTCATCTCTCTCCCCTCTCATAATATTTTCCTCTTTCATACCATTATTAATGAAGACAGAGATGGGGGGAAAGGATGAAATAGGGAGATTGTAAACCATTGAAAAGACGGATGAGAAAAAATAAGATCAAAAGAGAGGGAAGATAAGATACAGTAGTGATAGAACAGGGGGAAGAGAAGATGAGAACAGATGGAAGGGATCAGGGAGGAGAGGGACAGAGAGAGAGGAGGTTGGATCACAGGAAAGTGAGGCGAGGTGCTGCGTGGAGGCTTTGGGGGTGCTGGAGTGAGACAGTGTCCAGAGACAGGGCCATGTGTGGGGACAGTCGTCCTCTGTGGGTCCTTGCCCCCCTCTCCCCCATCTCGTCCACCCCCCTCCCGGTGCTAATTGATTCTGGCTGGGCAGGGCTGATTGGTGTGAGGACTCCTGGGGGTGGTCGGAGGGGAGAGACAGCTGTCCCTGAGTAGGGTGGCAGGGGACGACTCCCTCACTGTGACATGGCCACACCAGCGCCCTCTATTGGGCTGGAGCAGAACTGCCCCAACCCCAGATCTGCCCCAATCCCAGAACTGCTACACACACAGACAGACAGACAGACAGACAGACAGACAGACAGACAGACAGACAGACAGACAGACAGACGATAGAAGAGTGAAATAATAAAGATTAGAATGAGAGAGAAGAGAATAAGAAGAACTTCAAAGATCTTGTTTGTGATGATCTGAATAGTGACTCAGGCCTTGAAACCAACACAATCCACTGGAGCCACCTGTGCATAAACTAAACGGTCTGCTAATAATGACAGTGATTATAGAGGCTAGACAAAAATGAGCAGGTTAAACCAGATGAGGGTTATGTTATGATGGAATCCGGTAAATTACAGAAACGGGGTACTGTAAACAAGACCATGTGAATGATACATTTGATGACTTAAATTGAGTTTATCAATCAATCAAATTTATTTATAAAGCCCTTCTTACATCAGCTGATGTCACAAAGTGCTGTACAGAAACCCAGTCTAAAACCCCTAACAGCAAGGAATGCAGTGATAGAAGCACGGTGGCTAGGAAAAACTCCCTAGAAAGGCCGGAACCTAAGAAGAAACCTAGAGAACAACCAGGCTATGAGGGGTGGCCAGTCCTCTTCTGGCTGTGCCGGGTGGAGATTATAACAGAACATGGACAAGATGTTCAAATGTTCATAAATGACCAACATGGTCAAATAGTAATAATCACAGTGGTTGTAGAGGGTGCAACAGGTCAGCACCTCAGGAGTAAATGTCAGTTGGCTTTTCATAGCCAATCATTCAGAGTATCTCTACCGCTCCTGCTGTCTCTAGAGAGTTGAAAACAGCAGGTCTGGGACAAGGTAGCACATCCGGTGAACAGGTCAGGGTTCCATAGCCGCAGGGAGAACAGTTGAAACTGGAGCAGCAGCACGACCAGGTGGACTGTGGACAGCAAGGAGTCATCAGGCCAGGTAGTCCTGAGGCATGGTCCTCAGGGCCCAGGTCCTCCGAAAGAAAAAAAGAAAGAAAGAGACAGGAAGAAAAAGAAAGAGAGAATTAGAGAGAGCATACTTAAATTCACACAGGACACTGGATAAGACAGGAAAAATAATCCAGATATAACAGACTGA